>NC_084902.1:13364074-13674179 GCF_949316345.1 Pungitius pungitius | reverse complement strand
TCCAGCATGTGGTAACCATCTTTGTAAATTATTATTCCAACATTATGGAGGACCTGGGATAATTTTATTGCTTGCAGCTAATGCAAACCATTAAGTATGTGGACTAGCATTAGGTTACTAAGTGCTTCTTGTTCCAACTGTGCACAAGCAGGATCCTTTTTAAAGCCTTTTAGTTTCCTTTAGAGGAAAATTAAGCAAAAACCAGCTTTGCCTTAATCTACCCTCAACATTGAGGAGTAATAAGTAAAAAAACAGTGATTCAAATTTGTTGTGCAGCGTTGCATCAGGTTTAAATTAATTTTCTTTCTAGCAAAATTTGAAGGAATATGGTGTTGTTATTTTGTTGAACTTCGACAGCTACAGTATGTGTGGACGGAAGAATTCCAATTCGACAGATTCCAAAACCAGTAAAATACATCACAACTCATTTAGCCAAAATCTCCAGGTTTTGACTCTGTATTATTTAAACGCTAAAAGCTGCCACCCGACCTTGGATACGCTACTTTAAGGAGATTTTCCCGTGCGTGCAGGGCAAAGTAAGACCTTGGCAGGCAGCCGTCTATTGCATTGTATGGTTTCTGCACCCTTTCCTGCCACAGCGTTGAAGGAGTATAAACAGATTAAAGTTTTACAGGGTATCACATCACAAAATACAGCCTCCGTGCTCCATGAATATAATATCTACAAAATGTCAGAAATCAAGAGGCTCAGGAGACTTAGCTCAGCTCTGACAGCAACAAGAGCTCAGTCTCCGTTAAGTATCAATCAAAAATGAGTCATGTGCGCACGTTGTATGCACAAAGTATCATGAGTCGCTGTGTGCAAAGAGAGACTCGACGCCTTGAGCTTGTCCCCTGTCAATCTCCCTCAAAGATTAACCGAGGAAAAGAGAGATGTCAGTGGGTTGAAAGCAGAAACCCACGCTAATAATATTGTAAATGCAAGATTACACAGTGTGAAAAATGTAAATCCACTCTAGGCAACTGGGCGATTACTGCTGAAGATTATGTCCCCTAATTCTTCCAAATAGACAGCAGATGCCAGTGGGGGGAGATTCACCACTTTGAACATATCCTTATAACAGTATTAAACTGCATTTAATGCATTTTATTTGGTCTGCGCAATCAACTGCACAACATAGTGTTTCAGGAGTTGGATGCAAACATTTTTGATGGGTCTTCCCCTTGATGTGTTCTGTGCAGATGGTTTCAGTTTGAACGTGGTGTTCTGCAATTTGAATAGGACCTGTGATGTTCTAGTTGTGGTAAGTACTTCACCAGATCCAGATAGTGCCAAAGTGCTGTGCTGAAGGAACATCCTCTCTGAGGGTGGTCCAAAGGGGGCTCATGAAAATTGCATCCCTGATGGAGATCTACAGCTGGGAGTTACGGAGTTGTCACACAAGGGATTTCCGAGGTGGCACCAAGTCACCAAACAGGACATTATTTATTTTTTTAAAGCATGATGCTAGATAACTGTCTTGGATAATGTTACACTATAAACAACCAGTCTGCACGAGGAGAACAAAGGTTCTGTTCAGTTACATTATGATGCAACCAGGCTTTGTTCAGCGAATACCAGTGTTAGTCAAATTGTACCATCATCATGTCATTATGTATTCACATGTAATCTTGTAAAATGTGTTGGTGATGAACTTGAATGAACAGTTGTTCTTACAGCACAAACTGCCTTTTTATGACCTGTATAAACAAGCTCTAAGAGGTTTAAAATACACCATTAAAACTTTAGAACATAATATTTTGAATTTGTGTGGTTTGCACAGAGGGGTTGAAATGGTCTAAAGACGGTGGAAAAATATATTCTGGACCAGCTGCTATAATGCAACAACATCAGCAATTATCTGCAATTTGTATCGGTTACATTTAAACATCGTGAATCTGTAAAAGTCATATTCTCCCCTTTTTTTTGGTGTCGATCCCCTCTGTGACTTTGATCAGTGAATTGATCCAAACCGTGAGTTTTATGATCAGATGCACCACTAGTCTCAACCATATAATAAAATGGCAATTTGGCAAGTACAAATCCCCAGAATAGCCCAATGGTCATTATGGAGTAATTAATAAAAAGCTAGTTGTCTGTATTGTCTGTGAAACAACAACAAATTGTTCATACAATAGAATTAAGTGCGGTCGGCTCGGGACCTCCTTATTTTCCACATCAAATGTGTCTGGCTTCATGACAACCATAACGAATGACTGTGAACTGGCCTCCTAGAAACTGCCAAAATGTATTAGTCACGTCACCCATCAATCAGCTAAATGGATTTCAAACTGCATTTTAAAAGCTAATTTTCTAGCACTGATAACCTACAGGAAACAGGAGTGCCATTATTTATGGGTGCTTTCAGACTCGCTAAGTGCATTAGGATGAATGAGTATGAGGAATATTCTCTATTCTCTTTTTGTTCAAATAGGTATTTAAAGCACACCTTTCCTCGAGGAACCTGTGTTGAGATTGTCGAGTTGCCAGATCTAAAAGCCCAGTCTACAGGGAATGTGTTTTGTTTGTAGGAGGAAAAGGAAAAAGCTGACAGGCATAATTCAAAATACGATGGACAGGAAAATAAGGATTGATAACAGTTTTAAAAGGAAACTATGACATCATTCTAGAACAGAGAGATACTTTTGACAGCTGACAATAGCTCTTGACAGCTGACAATAGCTCATGTTAGATTAGATGGTGATATATTCTTTGTGCTTCAGTTAGAATAGGGCAGCAGAGATGTTTTGGTTTTTTTGAGTAAAAAGGTAAAGTTGAGCCAGTGTGAGGAAAAGCAGTGCTGTTACTAGGTAAAAAGAATTAGGCCCGTGGTCCATGCTAAAATGTATGCAATTACCTTGTAAAACAAAATCTCATTAGATAAAGTTAAATCATTGATATGAAAGCTATTACATAGATCCATTGCCAAAAGCAGTATCTGTATTCATGTTCTCCAAGTCACTTAAACTATAATGGCTCAATGCAACATGCACAGGGATGGACTGCAGAGATGAGGATCTCATGGTTGAAGATTTCCTTTTTATTCTATTTATGCTTGGTGGAGATTTGTTCGAGGCGGACATGAGGAGCGACAAGGACATGATGATTCAATAAAAAACCATTATACTCCTTTTAAAAGCTTCCATTGGTGACATGAGTAGGGGGTAATTATAATAAATACCCATAATCAGTGACAATTCTATTCAAAGACGGAGTCACTGGTTTCTATCACATGCACTGGGACGCTGAACACACGTGGGTTTCTAGTGCAACTCTGAGGACAAGTGGCCTTTGTGTTTTCAGTTCTACTAACGGGCTCCGACTACGACTAACCCTAACCCTAACCCTAACCCTAACCCTAAATTTCACAAGGAATTTGTTTGAGATGCAATGGTCAAAAAGTAGTGATGAAAAATTGTCTTTGAAAACACGTCACAACTAAAAAAGGCATTTTTCATTGCCTGGCCAACTCTCATTTGAATAAACCCCATTACTTGATCGCTTGATCGTCTTTTAATGCCATTAAAATGCCAACCAAATATGTGGGTCTGTACAGAAAACCAGGCAGCCAGCAGACACTAAAAACCAAACCAAGGAATTGCTAAAAACATTGTCAGTCAACAATTGCATTCTTTCATGCAACATCTTTTACAGCTCATTTCTCAACATACTGCTGCTGGATATATAACAATAATAAAACAATACAAACAGTGGATCATAAAGTGGTGACTGGAAACCATATGGTGATGAGCATTTCTCAGCCCAGTGCTTTCAAAGTAACCCTCAAAACAAAAAAAAACCCAGTTATTTCCTCTATGAAAACACATTAAGTTTGATATGTGTCTGTTGAATGCCAAGTCTGAAGTGACTGTATGGCCAGCACCATGATCACATTACCGCATATGGCTGCAAATGGTGCACACGTCTTTCATCTGTTTAATTCCGCCATTTCCTATCATCGCTGTACTCAACACTGTGGCCGACGTGTGGATATGGAGCTAAATTTCAAATACTTCCAGTTATTGGGTTTTCCTTTTGTAGATTGAGAGATGAGAGCGCATGGGCACGGGGAGGACTGGGTATTGGACAAAGACAAAAGGGAAACAACACAGCAGCAACAAGATTAACTCCAGGTCATCCGGTGTAATGAAGACAGACGTACGCGGTCAGACGACGGATGGGTAGCCCCTACTGGACTGTCGGCGAACTCCCATGGATCGCCAGCTTAGAGGATCCCATCTTTCATCGGATATGGGGCACAGTCAGCCGATGCCCAGTTCAATTTCAACGCCCGGTGAAATTGATGATTGTGTGAGTGGGCCTCATTCCAGAAATAATTAGCACAGTGTGCAAGGTTAAGAGTACCCCACGGGACAAGAGCCGGCTGTAGGTCAAGAACAAATGCAAGTAGAGAGAATATCCGCTTGCAAGAACAAAGAAGCATCATGTGAGAAGTAGGATCTAATTAAAAGATGAGTAAAAAACATTATCACTTGCAAGCTGCATTTTATTGAATCCTCTGACAAAAAAAGATGCTATGCAAAGACTGGGTCAGACCAAAAATAGCTTCGGGGGGAGCAAGCATAGTAGAAACCTCTAAAGTCAGCATGCAAAACATGCACACTTGATTTTATATTGGTTTCTAGGATCTCCTAATTCTACTAAGAGAATATTAAACATTGATGACAAGAATGTACATAATGTATTTAACAAAGTGAAGAAGAAGATGCACACTGTGCTACTCTGGATGTCAAAGGGACTAATATTTTTTGGATGTTTTGTTGTTTATACTATAAGGACAAACCCTTGGCCTTTCTTTTCTACCCCATAGGTGCCGTGAGCCCTCAAACCTTAAGAGGCTATAAAGTTGCTGCCCCCCTGTGCCAGAGGACTTCTATTAGAATTGATAACCCTTTCAGGCAAGAGCAAATACTCTCTGCCCATTGTGAGTAAAAAGGTTCGTTCCATCACAAAGTTATTATCCGCGGGAAGATTGTTACCATTCATCAAGTGGGAGGGATGAAACTCACTGTTAGTCAAGGGAAACGGCTGTTTCACTGCCCTGCCACAGATCAATACATTTCTCTCCTCTGCAACAAAAAAGTAATTATACAGAAGAAATGTTGACGATCAATAGACCAGTCAGGTAAGGTTAAGGTCTGCTGTGGGGGCCAGAGGAGGCTCCTCCGTCACCTGTCACCGATGCTGCTGATGTGAACACGGACGCCCGCATGGCAACAAAGGGAGGTTTGTCTCCATCAGCCTCTTTTACATTTCCTTTAGGGTGGTTGTGTCCAAACAATTAGTAACCAAGGAGTGCTGGAGAAGGAATGGTAGAGAGTGACAAAAAGACAATTGGACTATTTCAGGTTCAAGTTTCACTTGTACGCATGTGGGGCCTGGACATCTGTGTGAGGCTACATCATCTGCAAGTAAATGTAAACGTCTAAGTAATAAATAGTCTGTATATGTGCACACTAATCATTAAAAGGATGCTAAAAAATGTACTGGCATGATTACCTGTCTGTATAATTTTACAAGTGTGTTTAAATAGGTTAATAAAACATAGGACAGTATTACTTTATAATCAGCTCTCCAGAAGTGCGAGAGAATTGCAGAATGAGAGCGACTTCATAGCATCATCATAGCGGGGAAGTCGTGTGCTGTAAAAGTGGTTGACGTGAGTCTTCAATGAATTTGTCAGGGTCGCCTTGACATCTACTTTCACTTTAGACGAGCCTGAACTTTATAATCCGCTGGCAGGGTTCAGAGGTCAACAGCAGAGGGGACCAGAGGGCATGAAAAATCACTCTCTCCCTGAAAAAACTCTGACATCCAATTTTCAACTTGATTTATCAGTGTAAAGCTAAAATTGATAGTGTGTCATTACTGGGCAGGGAGCTGTCTTGGAGAGATGCATCAAAGCCTCCTCATTCTGATTTAGCACGGCGGATCAATACAACCCTATACTGTTTCAATTTGAGGAGTATTGATTTTCCTATGCAGACTCTATACAGGGGGACATTCATCATCAAGCAAGCATATAGTATGATCTAACAGGGCACCATAGGGTCTGATCTGCTTATTCTTCACTCAGATCGCATGACTACAGAGCAGCTGTTTTCAAGCCTTGCACAGAATATTTCCTTTTTGTCAGAGCTTGTCGTAGGTGCTGCCACACAGATTCTTACGCCGTTTGCCAGAAAGAGGCTGAAAATAAATTCACCTTCAGAGATTCAGATAATGTGCAGATGTCTGTAATTCAGACAAAAGCAGATTAATCTTATGCTAAATCCGACCGTTAAATAATACTAATAATAGTACTAATGAGCACCACACAAAATGCAGACTGGGGACTATGAACACGTACGTTGGGTTTCTGCCCCCTGTATGCCGGAGAATTATTTTGTATATAACGTATGCCAGACAAATAATAAATACCTCTTTGCATGTCCCCGGGCAGAACTTAACACTAAAAGGCAAAGCAATTCCTGTGCATGATGGCAGTAAACAAATATTCTCTCTCCCTCTCTCTTACACACAGACATAACAGGCAGCCACCTCAAAATGCTTGAGGGCTTTATATCTTACAAGAGCAGCATAAATGGGAAAGTTAATGTAGCATTGAATAAGACTAAGCTGCTGAACTGCAACACTGCCTTGAGCTTGTGAGCATATTGCATCATTTTTCTTCACCAGCAGGTTACCATTAAATTTGAATTTGTTGTAAGTTTTGCGGTATCATTTACAATGCGCCCACGCTCAATAACCTTTTTGTTTTCAATGCAAATGCGATGCCTCTGAGGGTCTCCTATAAATATTTGAACATAAGCCCAGAATCCAATGCAGTATTTTTTGTCATGGGTACTTCTGCTAAGGTTTAGTTAGTCTTATACTGTAGCCATTTAGGTCACGGCCAACACACACACAAATTAAATTGAACATTTCTATAATAAAAGGTCTTTAGAGTTTAATAACAACACTTAAATAGCTTAGATATGTAAAGACTAAGAGTGGTAAATACCAACATACAAACATTAGATATAGTGAAGTAGGTGGACATGCTGTGCCACAGTGACTAATGAATGAACTAGGTTATGACAGAATGTCTTTGAATTGTACTGCAAGGGAAAAGTATAGCTGTTAAAATAATTACGCTAGCTAGATTATTATAAAGCAATAAGATACAGCATGAAATGAACTCAATTTCCGCAACCAACATCTGCAGTGTATTTAAAATATGTAATAATAAAACCAAAGCTACCGTTTCAGTGAAGCGGCGTTTGGGGAAATCTGCAATGAGAGTGTGTGCCCTTCAAGGGCCCGGACTTGCGGAATGCAGATAATAGCATAATTATATATTCTCTGTTCATGTTATTTTCTTAAAGCAAATTTCCTATTCTTAATACTGTGATTTATATTTTTTCAACTGAGAAATCTGCAAGCAGCAAGTGAAGTCTCGTGACGCTTGCCGTTATATCTGTAACAGACAAATGCTAAAATTCCCAGCTCTCAGTACGTTGTAACGCGTCCGTTTGTCCGTGATAACTAGCTCTTGATCCTGCCACTCCGCTCTGCATGTGTTGGACCATGTGCATGCAGGTGAGAGGTGGGAGGCACGGCGGCATAGCCTGCGGTCCTTTTAACGGGGCCCATGGGGAAGTCTGCAACTACCACCAGGTGCCGGGCTGTGTTTCTGAGAGGGGTCAATGAATGCCTGGACAACACTGCAGAAACACCCCACCCCCCTTTTCCCCCTTCCACACCCCCCTCTGCTATCCCGGTCAGGAGCCTGGCCAATCAGCTGTCCCCGGGGGGGATTGAGCCACTCCACACTGTAATTGCGTTTGCTGACCCGATTGCTGACCCTTTCGGATCCTGGGAAAATGACATTAACTGGTGCTCCAATCCCATCACTGCAGAGTTCTGTCAACAGGTAACGTCTGTCCTCGAGGTTGGACCAAAGGTTGAGCAGCTATGGTTCACGTTTAGGACTCGGTGGGTTTCCGCGTTGGTCAGAAGGCAGACTTGAACATGGAGCGAGGGCTTACCTCTGGGCCACAGTCCCCCAGGCACTGTGCTTGTTGGTGAGGATGTTGACGATTTTCTGCTTTAACTGGTTGGCTGTCACATGGTCTCGGTGTTTAGCGGCACCGATAAGGTGGTCACACATCTTCTCTTCTTCTTTTCTGTCAGCAGCATATTGGGCACAGTTGGACTAATTTGAGACATAAAACAAATGGGGGGGGGGGGGGGGGGGGGGGATGAAAAACTTCATGCATATTTATGGCTTTCAGTACAGTATCCCTTCGCAAAAGTCATATCGGACATCATGCTAATTTAAGAATGTTTTACTTGAATAAAGCCAGAATAATATATACCGTTTAATGGAGCCTTTGTCACACTGAGGAATGTTATGGCTTCATTCAACACACTTGAGTGCATAAAGATATTAGTGGACAGCTGAGAGATCTATTTCTGCTCCCCTTGAGGAGTGTAGTAAATCATGGCGAGCACATGGAGGCAGTCCATTCCCTAACTGCAGACAGATGAGGCTCCCTGCTAGGTAGCAGTGGATGGTGCTATTAGAGGAGAAAAGAAAGTACTCTAATAGATCCACAAAGAATATTGTCTGTCAAGGTTAACGAATCTACACTGCCAATATATCTAGGGATATGTCATTGTCCCCTGGTATAGGAATGGTGTCATGTGCATGCAGTCATTTTCGTTGCCTCTTGTAAGTTGCAAACATGAAAAACAATAATATGAAAGATACCATTGTCAAAATAATGTTTGATATCCAAATAATAGAGTTAAATTAATCTATTTAAATATGAAAAATATTGTCGATATTGGTTTGAAATGAATTTCCAGAAGTCAGTGCAACTCTCTCGGTGTTCCAGGTGGCTAAAAGTAATCTAGAGGAGCACATCTGACCTTATCTTTCTGCTAAAACAAGATTGTCTCACTATGCCACCCTGGGGGAACTCTTGCTAATATTCAAAATCTAATTTGCTAACCGAAGCTGGAAGTTAATTGAATTTCCTGCTTCAAATTTGAATTCTGTCAGATATTATACTTCAACATATTCTTCATTCGGCAGATAACTCAATCTCCGCTTGTCAACTCGCATCGCCACGTGATGCAGTGACAAATATCAAACGTTATTTATCACTTTAAAGCATATGACGCTTTGCCCTGACACCAGCGTAATTGTAAAAATGTCCTATCTGTGTTCTGAATCTTCAATCTCGGAGAATGGGTAATAAAGTAACATCAGACCTAGATGAAAAGTGTAGGCTGTCTGGCGTTGGCAGAAAGAAGGGACGGGGCCAGGTACACTTCCCCCTTCTACTGACATCGCATATCTAGCCGTCTCTTCCAGTTTATCTAGCAGGTCAAGGATCCTCAAGAACTGTATATCAAGCAGCTGTTTGAGGATGGCTGCTTCTCTCAGATAAGAAACTCATCACTCCTCACATGTACCCAGTGCTAACAGAGCCGCGCGTGTGTGTGTGTGTGCGCTTCCATGTCTTCCACTTCTCTACAATAGCCAAAGAAACCATTTCAATACAGCGCCGCTTTTCTATATTTCACTATCAATCTTGTGGGATTCATTTGCGCTAATTTACTTTCTCACATTTCTATAAAGACAACCATTAGCGGAAAATTAAAGCTAAATACAGATTACTGCAAGAAAATTAATATTCCAACATTGATCTAATCTGGCTATCTTTTCCTCTCATGTATGAAATATAAGTGGTTTGAGACTCAGGAATTGAAAATCCTAATTCAACATTGATTTAATTTTGCTTTGCTACCAGAAATTTAATAATTTCATATGAATCGCAGGGGGTCGGGAGTTCATTATCAGGAGGACATTGTGGAACGAAATTACTCAAGATAAAAACTTGAAGATTATTTTACCATTTAACATTACTCTCATTTAGTCTTGAGTTCGATAGAGGTTATAAACTATTTTTACGTTTTTCACTAGAGATGGTAAAATAATAAATTGGAGAACCGGTTTTCTGCGATACCACCATATCCTTTTGATTATTCACTCTTTCATACAATATTTGTTTAGTAGTTTGACTCTTTGCCCAACAAAGAAGGGCACAATTTATACCTCGAACTCCGCGTGTTTGTGGACGTCCTCGGCTCGCTGTCGGTTCAGGATGAACTCGGCCTCGTTGGCAACTCGAACTATGTGGTCCTTCATGGCATGGCAGAGCAACCTTAATTGAAGGGAAAGATTAATGCAGCGTACATTGATACACAATGTATCATTATTAAGGAAATATCCTTCCATTGTAATTATACCTCTTGGGATAAGAACAGGGCTGTGGCAAATATTGCTACTCAGGATTGTGCAACATTCTGCTTGGTGAAAGAGTAGACTAGTAAACAGCATCATTTGTCTGTGTTATATTGCAAGGCTGCAGGTCAATGACAGTTCCCTCTGTAGCGTTAAGGAGGGAATGGAGTGCTATTAGAGCATTGAAGCCTGTCTGGCATACTCCTGATTGACTGAGCATCCCTTCCCACTGACCAGAACATCAACCCTGGGCCTCTATTGCTGACAAGTCAGGCCGTGAGCAACTTCTCACATGGCTGACTCTGGAGGCTTTGTGGTCTCCACCCACATTCACATTCAAATTCGACTAA
The DNA here is from genome assembly GCF_949316345.1 of Pungitius pungitius. Taxonomy (NCBI): domain Eukaryota; kingdom Metazoa; phylum Chordata; class Actinopteri; order Perciformes; family Gasterosteidae; genus Pungitius; species Pungitius pungitius. The sequence goes on along the minus strand of NC_084902.1, from coordinate 13,663,511 downwards.
CTTTAATAATTGAGAACATTGTGGCTACTGTGTGCAGATTACATGCTATTTTACACACCATTAGGCTAGCTTTGTTTTAATTAAAGCCGCCCCTGTTCCTCTCCAGTGCTTGATACAGAATGCAATTTCCCTCCTGTCCCAAGGAGAGGCAGTAATCCCGAGGAGGCATTCATCAGCTGCTATTGTTTAATTTTATTATATAATATATTTAATTGTTGACGAGCAGTCATTTATAGACAGACATTCACGGTTCAAAAAAAAGAGGCTGACAATGCAACGCTTTGTTTTGAAACCAAGAATAGATGAGAAAGTGATACCCAAGAGACTGATCTATAGAAAGGTAATACAAATATATACAGGTGATAACACTTGGAATGGATGTTGCTTCTTTATTTTGTTTCAGAAGTTCAGAAGTCACCTAAATGAATTGACCATCCCAGTCAAAACTTCCTAAATGTTTGTTATTAGTGCTGTAAAGAAAAAAAAAGATTTCTCAACATTTCCGCATGTTTTGCTTTTGAGACTCTCCTAACAGAACTGTGTGCATAAGAAATGCTGCATTCAACACTGTAGCAACAAACCTAAGGCAGTTCACTCATATAGATTGTGGCTTACAGCTTTCATTCAAGAAAGGAGCAGAGGTAAAAAAACCTAGTGAAGCAATCCCTTTACCTTCAGACATTCAGCATTTCAAATAACCAATGTGTCTGTTGTCACACATACAGCAGAAACAACATCTTTGTTGGCCATGCCTTTTAAGGCCAAATAGACTCGCTCCGTCTACAGCTTTCTAGTTAGTTAGAGCAGGTGTGCAGAGACTTGAGTAACACACAGGAAATAATGTGTCTGTCAACAGCACCCTGGACAGCGCCGTGTGGCCCTACTGACTGAAAGCCTTTGTTCCGGGGCCAGCAGGGGACTCAGAGAAACATGGCTGTGCTGCAGCAAGAGCCCGGGCACAGAGAGGGTGTGGGCAGATGGGTCAGCAGATGGGCAAGGAGGCTGAGCCGCCCCTGATCTGCTCTGTGGAAAACCCTGAGTCTGGCCACACCCAGAGATGAAAGGAAGAGGGAGGGACACAGAAAGAGAACAGAGCACAGGCAGAGACAGGAGAAGGCAGACGATAGGAGAAGGTGACGGCTATTTAGTAAATGGTACCGTTACCCCCTAGCGAGAGGTTTAGAGATGACCTACGCCAAACCACCTTTTTACACATCATTTTTAAATGCTGTACTGCTAAGAGATAAAAGAATCATGGCTGACTTTATGTATTAAAGTGAATGGACACATTACCTTCCTTCGTTGATTAGCTCAATGAAAGCCAGGCCAGCGTTTTTCTGAATGGAATTCTGCCATTCCTGAAATTAAACAATTTGAGATCAGTTACTTACTGACAATATCCATTTCTCTGTTTTTGGGACATGGTTTATTAAAAGTTCTAAACAGAAAGACAACAGAAATACATTCTTACAATAATAACCAATATGTAAAATTATATAGTGGATAATATATAATATTACATATTGGTCAAGAAAATATATCAGATAGCAAAGTTCTCGGCATTAAAGCTAAAATAAAACTTTTGCAAACAGCTATAGTTGAAACTAAGTAAAAGTCAAAACAGACTTGATTCAGCAACGAGGTCTTTCAGAAGTGTATGCCAAATATCACTTTTCACCATCAAAAATGCATATTTTTAATCTAGATTACATGTCATATATTGTAATTCATGGGTAAATAAATCATTCCGTTCATCTACTCTTTGATCGAAAGTATTGGGGCTATAAAAAAGCTGAATTCCTGCCCAGCTAGTGCAACCAGCCTTCTTTCTACGTTAAAAGATCTGTAGACACTGGAAGGATGTAATTGTGGGATGAAACTGTATCCTTTTGCTTAAATACATCCATTTCCTCTGTCCCTTACAGTGACAAATTACCGAGCAGGCTCACTGAGCCCTGCAGTATGCGCCTGGAAGGGATCCGAGCCCCGGGCCAGAGTGCTAGCACTTGCTGTCTCACAACATGCTCTGGAAATGATTAAAAAACAGTTTGAGAGCAGGCCTTTCACTGTGGGAAATCCAGCTCTGCTGTACCCTCACTGAGGTGCAAATGGAAGAGAAAACAGAGAAGTCCACGGTTCAAAAGAGTAGGAAAAACAAAGGAATAGGAAGGAAAAGGGTTTTCAGTCCTGAAGGCTAATGCGAACTCTTGAATAGTTACATTTATGGGAACCCTTTGAACTAGACTATCCATTTTTAATTAGCAAAAATGAACGTTATCATCTCTCAAGGAAATAATATATAAGGGTATTTTCTCTGTGGTTGTAAATGCTAAACTGTGACTAACACTACTTTTTCTATGTCATTGTTGGGACAACGTAAGCATAACTAACATTATTATGTACGGGCATGTGTTTTTGTACAGAGTTGTTGTGCCTGACACATACCGGTTCACGCAGGAGTACACAGTCTGACCCTACAATGCGTTAAATCAGGGAGATGGTGCTGACAAACTGCTGAGCATCTGGTATCCAAATGTTCCCCCTGACCCCCTTCCTCTGCTACAGTATCTGTCTTGAATAAGCCGTTTTTGATTTGGACAGGGATCATGTACAGCCAGTCGTCTGAGGCTCCACTTGCACCAGGTTCACGTGACAAAAATAAATACAGGAATCAAGGCAGATGTGACACTGGGGCGTTGCCAGGAAAGTGGCAGTAGATCAGTCGAGGCGTAGCATGAACATTTAAATTTGGTATCTTGTCTGAGCTATGCTTGTTGACAGCTGAGATAGCACTTCAGAGGCTCTCTTTCTCTTGGCTTTTTTTTTGATTGGAGAACACTGTTCCCAGAGGAGGCTGCCTTTGATTGCAGCAATTCCGCTGCTGCCCATTTGAAGGGAATTAGACATGACATGCAGCTCCTTAAAAAAAAGAGATTTGGTCCTTGATGTAAATGCAGACCATGACCAGAATGCAACACCTTTGGCTAGTTGATGGAAGTTTTTTTTAGTAGCTAGGACTATTTAAAATCTCTTTTTAATGTACATTATTTTAGTTTTTGGCATTTTAAAGGTCAACAATAAACTTAAAAACTGTTACTCTATATATATACATATTCAACAGGCTTGGAAAACAGCATTTTCTTGGTTGTGTTTCAGAGGAGCTGACAGTTCAACAGTTACCAAAACTGTCACTAGGCCTTTACTCTTGAGAAACAATTTGCTAAAAAGCTAAAGGCAACACTTGGAAATGATGATGCTGTAGGTTCAATTGGAACAAAATTACAATTCTTCCATCTATCTTCAGTTAAACCACCCCCTTTTATGTTGGACCAGAACTCCCACACATCTCAACTCACAGAACAATTGTTTGGCCTTGAGAACACATTCTCTCCCGCCCATTTCCATCTACCTGAAACTCAACAGGGCACTAAGTATTTGTTCTATCCACCCTGTCAGTGCGCAGGAGCGTTTGCTTTTATCTTCTCTGCTTTGCTGTTATACTCTCCACATCTGGAGGCCTTCCATCACTAAATCTCTGAGGCTCCACTCTAGATCCCCCTGTACATTTAAAGCTGTTACAAGAAACAGAGCTGCTTGACCTTTTCATTCAGTTGCAGGCTGAGGAGAGACATACAGTGTCTGCAACCACAGCCAGCCACACCATGATTGCTGTGATTAGTATGCATAAATAAGAAAAGGCGGATCATTAGCACTAATTCATTCATAAAACTGACAGGACACAAAACAGAGAGGGACCAAAGGTCAGCTAAGTGCCCTCCTGGCTGTCTTAAAACGTTAAGGTTGAAATATGTGAGGGATACGTTGAAGTTGGCATTTTATAATGATGTCAGCAACAGCTTTTCCTGCATCCGAGACCACTTGCTACATATTTTGAAAGCACTTGAGATACAGATCTATATCAGAGATATTATTTAGAAGTATACGCGGGAGCCAACATATATGCTCGCTATGAAATATCTCTGCACGCATATCAGTCACCTAAAAGTGGTAACAAAGAGGGCACTGATAATCCATCATTACAGAGTGATTTTAAACTCAGCATAACTTCATTACTGATTGTGCCACATTACAATAAATTACTCATATTTACTTGAAATGTTGTAGAAGGACACCAAGCTATATGGTTCAGGTTCGAGTCCTCGCTGTCTGATCAATATCTCAGCCTGGATTTCATCCCTAGAGCATCTAATGGCAGGAACCTCTGGAGCCGCAGTAATGCTATCTGTGCAAAGAGAGGATGGACCCAGAGCCCTTAACAGCATGCTGACGCTCTCATCTGCAATAAATCCTACAGCTGGCAAAAGCAACTTCCCACAGATACTCCACAGACAGAAAAGCAGTGCAGAATGGAGCCTGTCAAAAACCTTCAAAAGAGCAACAATAACTCAATGCCGGCTGCCCTATTTATGTACGTTCTTTGGAGAAAAGCCCCTGAATAATGGCCTCCATATAACAGAGGCTGAGCTTCCTGGTGACGAGGGCTTTGGACTGCGGATACCAGGGAGAGCACATCGTGGCAATCCACCTCCTCAAGGCTCCGAGCCCTTCAGTCTGGATCCACAAAGAGGCACCAAGTAATGGCTTCCTCATGGGCTCCCGACGCAAGACTGATGAGCTGACAGAAGGTATGTTAAATATCTCCTGTTCTAACTGCTACAACGGGGCTTTGACCTTCTCTAAAACAAGGGCTTAACAAGAGATTCAGTGGGTCAGCTCGGAGGTGATCAGTCACTAGCAGCTTTGCACAAGGTGGGGCTCATCGTGAGAAAGTCCTGGTTTCCCAGATAGCTATTAGTATAGTCTCTGTGTGTCGTCATACGTTTGGACAATTTGCTTAAGATATTAAAATACAGTGCACTAGCATTTAACCAAGCATTAGCCATAAATGTATACATAACAGAGTAGTGGCACATTATAACAGGATAAAGACTAAACCTTTTTTTGTGTTCACTAAACATCTTCAAAAAAAAATAATTGAGGCGTGTGAACTAATATAACTATTGACCATGTCCAAATCGAAACTAGCCTCAAGCAGATCTCCACAAAGTGTTTACATAGATTTTACTAAGAGAAGCATAGCTTTGCAAATGGAAAAGAAAAGAGGACGTGACTTAGAGAAGAAAAAAATGAGAGGCTGGGAAAGAGGATTAGGAAGAGGGGAGGGAGAAAAAAAAACTCACCTGAGAACAAAGCAGCATGACGAGCTCCACCACCGAAGTGCTTGACTTCATACATACAAGACCTGGAGAGACAAATAAATATACGGTACATTAACTGTAAGGATAGTATTTCAAACAGAATATCTCTGAGTGTAATTAGTCCTTGATATATAATATCATCAGTATAATCGGTTGTGTCGCAGTACAAGATATCATTTAAGAACAAATATTACAATTTTAATTTCTGACATGAGGTTTAGAACTTGGATGAAGCAAAAAAAATGTGGGCATTAGGTACATCTCAGGCAGTGAGAAAGCATTCATAATACCCAAAATTGTATAATTAATGCATGTATATATGTATGCGTGAATAACCCTTCACACATCCACCTTCACACAAGCACACACGGTCCCGGAAGTGAACACAGACATTCACAGCTTCTTGTCTCGTCTTCATTCGGAAGACGGTTAGCTGCAGAAGCAGACAACTCTCTAATGAAACAACAGCAGGTGTGAAGAGCTCATTTGCAGAAACAGGGGCAGCAACTGGTCTTGTATTCTGCCGCACTGGGAGAGAACCATTAAAGAGCTGTAGTAATTAGTTAAAGGAAAAAATGCAGCGCTGTAGGCCTAATTAAAAGCTCTCAGGAGTTCAACTATGTGCCACACAGCTGCCATTGTTCCATGGGTGACAACGTGTCCATTGGAGAGATGAATGGAAGATTCAATATGCTTAATCTATGATTTCTGTTTGTACGTCACAACATACATAATAGTAGTTGCATCATAATGACTAAATTATAAAAATTCTTATAGGGGATATCTGACCACCTTTTAGAGGCGGGAACAGACCTAAAATCCTTTACAAATGAAACTATACCTGCACCCTTTTATAGCTGCACTGAAGCAAATTAGGTAGTTCTATATGGGGACTGATACTGGACAACAACAAAATATAAAGAATGTCAAATATTCACAACTCCAGACGGGAGGATCGCTTGGTTGCCGATGCCACGGCTGCCTCTATTCACAAACAAAGAGTGTCCGAAGGAGCTTATTGCAGATACTCTCGAGAGGATGTGACCCGTGCCTTGTCCACAGAGTTCCACTGCTGACCCCTTGTTATAGCAGTGACATGCTGAGCCATAAGTCAGTCCAGTCCGACACAGAAGTCAGGTGGCCAACTGACCCTGGCCTTGTGCTGGTAGACAAACTAAATGCATTCTATTTAAACACGGCCTGCCAGTCCTTTCCTGTAAACAGGGCAGGGTTAAGGCACGGGTGAATGTGGCATTGTGGGGCAATGCGCCGGCAGGCCGGGCCACTCAGGGGACAGCAAGAAGCAGGCGGCAGGCATCACAACAGCAGCAGTGTTCACACACGGGACATAGCTACCAACTCCAAGTGCAAAGCTCAGGGTGCACTCAACATAATTGCCGCAGTGACCACGTCTGCAAAGGGGGGGGTTGAAGGAATAGGGTTGAGGCGAAGGGGGCACACGGGGCACCGATGGGCTCGACCTCGGGCAATTTAAGGAGTGATGGATGACTGGTAATTACTGGTAAATGGAGCGCCTTTTGCACTACAGCACAGTATTTCAACTGTGAGCCTGGGAATGGCCAGGAAAAATAGAAGAACGAGAGGGAGGGATAGCTCCACCACTTGGAAAAACACACCGCCACTGGGACTGACCTGAGCGCCGCGACACGGTTTTAAGATTTACTGTACATGCGGTAAATCTGCCGGTTCTCTTTGTCAGATAAACCCGCTCTAAATTATGGCAGGAAAAGGGTGCACTTTTTACAAACCCAGACTGGGTTAAACACGTCTGGTGAGGAGCGCTGAGGCCACAGCTGTCTATCTGCGACCTTGTTTGCGGGGTTACACTCTCAGCTCAGCTCGGTTTGTCAGCTTGGTCAGTCTGCTGACAGACTTTGAGTGAAAGGGTAACAGACATATTCACACTTGCCAAGGCCATGCTACCTGATTTTGCATTCCTTTCCCCTGAGTTTGAGTGAGTAGCCTTAGTCACATGCATACACACGCGGCCATCTGCATGTAAATATATGAGTGGTATATGCATGATGTATGTTGTTGATGTGGCTGTTCTTCTTGGAAATGTACTTGCTGGAATGGAAATGACCTTTATGGATCATAATTACAATAAGATTGTTCACTTTACGATGCAATACTTTATACATGTATCAAATTATTAGGACACAGCTGATAAGTAAGCCTGACAAAAAGTATTACTTTAACAAATTCTGATAAAACAGAACATACAATAAACAATCCCAGTGGACATGTGTATGACAAGCTTTTTAGGAATCCGGCTTCAGGAAAGTCATGGAAATGCATTCTTTCTGTCTGCTGTCATTCTCTACATGGACTTCTGAAACTAACATCGATTTTGCTTACACTTAAAAGAAAAGACTTTGGCAGTGAGAAATTTCACTTCACTTTGTGCAAGTCAAGAGACTGAAGGTCACACATAAATTTCCGCAGAAACAATCACACGCACGTGTGTGTGTGTGTGTGTGTGTGTGCGCGTCTGATTTGGCAGTGTGTCCTTGTGTACGCAAGCCAAAACAAGCACTGGGAATGGAGTGGCAGAGCACACACATGCAGGCAGACAGTCCCTGAGGTTAGGCAGTAGTAGCGCTGTGAGAGACTGCCAACCCGGGGCCTGGGGAAGGCACTAGGAGCCTTCACGCAACCACCAGGAAATACAACCGGAGCACAGAGTGCAGTGCGGCAGGGGGATAACACACTTCTGCAAAGACTGTGCACGACCAAGACACTCAGACCAGCACTTCAAATATTTGATAGAGATTACCTGAAACATCCATGATTCCAGGTTTCACGTCATTTAAAAATCAAAAAAACTCTTTAACATTACTTAACAAGTTCTCTGTAAGAATTCATTTTTTGTCATGGATTTGGGTTGGGCAGTGCACAAAATCTGCTGGATTCTGGCACAAACATTCTCAGTAATTTCATTCCACTGCAAATACAGTCATTCCCTGTGTTCATTCCGAAAAAAAAAACATTGGACCAATAAAGAGTAAAAAAAATCCTCAGGCAGCACTGTGACCCAAGATGCTAAAAATATCACTGGCATGGGGCCACCAACTACTTTAACATGACATCTGTTGAGGCTGCAAAAATCAATAATCCTAAATATGCGGAGGAAATCATGACAAAGACAAAACATACAGGCTTCATTCGATGAACGAAAGGGAAAGCAGATTTAATCAGACGGTGACTCTCAGCTTGTGTGCAAAATACACTGCTGTCAACGCATACTTTTGTGTATGCATCCATTATTAGAACCTGTATTGTTGGAGTCCACACACTGCACACGAAATAAAATGCACAACACAACATCAGTACCTTCTATGAGCAGCTCTTGCCCATGGCTGCCCAACAAGGTGCGTGACAGAAAGGGTGCAAAGTCCACAAAGATCTCTCTCAGCAAGGGTGCCACTTTCTCCAGGGCTCTCTCCAGCTTTGTAGTAATGCTGTCAAATAGAAACACATCAAAATAGAAGTCAAAACAAAGATTAAATACCTGCCAAGAGTAGCAGAGTGAGGGAGATAGTATTGTGCACTTTCATCTAGGGTGAGAGCAGTGATGACCCAGGTTGCAGAGGGTCACCAACACACAGAGGATGCTAACCAAGCTGGAGATCAGTGAGCTCATGGTTGCATTACTGTGGATTTGTCAAACCTTCGGCGACATTAACACGGTTTCTTTTGCATATAAAAGGGGATTTATCAGCAGTTTGTTTGCTTACTTTGTTATGAAACGTTAAGAAGTCTCCTACACACTTACTACATGCTGCTGCCTGACATTATCTAAGCACCTCAGACAAACTGTGAGCTGGAGTCATGCAGAAATACAACTCAGACTGAATACAAGCAGAGATACGAGTCAAGCTGCAACATATCTCTGTGCTCCCACGTATGTGTGCAAACAGATGAACCAGGCGACAGGAGGGGAGTAGAGGCTTTTTTCCCAGCTAAGATGGACAGAAAGCAGCAAGATAGAGTGACACAAAGAGAGGGAAGAGGAAAGGTTTGGTTTAGGATTTGTATGGTGTGCGCAGCGTAATCTTCCTTCCAGCATCCTGGGAAAACAAAGCAAAAGGATGACAGGGTCTAGGTGGCTAACATAAATGTCCTTGCCTAAGACACTGGCCTGCATCCTTGGAGGCTGCTTGTAATCCTGTCAGGGAGCTAAAGGGTTTGAGCTCAGGAGGTGTCACTCCCTGGCGTAGTGGACACTGGTCCACTTCACAAAGGGCACTGAAATAGAGAGAAGAAGGAAAAAATGAAGCCGCAGTCAGTACTTGCTTCACGTTGTTTTGTGACAATGTTGGGCTCATGAAGGATTTATGATATAAACAAAATACATAGTTATACTAATATTCTTTTTTTTCAGTTTTGCTTGACGTTTTTTTCCTCATCTAAAATATATGGATTTGCAGCAAGACAGTAAGCCTACTATCATTGACTTCACAGTTACGCTAAGTGATGACGGTTACTGCTGCCATGGCAACTGAAAAAGAGAAAAGACTCTGGAGAAAAAGACCTGATCTCCCAGCAGTCAGTGGGAGAGCAGGACTAAGGATGTCTGTCACAAACTATTAGAGCATGTGAGAAAAATGAGTCAGGGTCACAAGATGAATACACAAAGAATTAGGCCAATTCATGTACCATATTGTTCACAAAAAACACCTCCAAAAAAAAAAAAAAAGATTTGTACCACACGTGAACCAATAGGCACTGTTCCATCAAATCAGGTCAAATACATTAATCAGTTCAGTAAAAGCAGCAGATTAGCTTCCTAAACAACTCTGCTTGAGTACATATCTTTAAATAAGTCACAACATTTAAATAAAATGAGTAAGCACAGGAAAGACGTATGGGCCCCGTCTTACCTCATGTTTTCTTCTGTGTCTTCAGGCATGGGGGCCACCGTCTGCATGGCCGGCAGATTCTTACTTGTCGCTCCGTTGACAAAACTGGAAGAAGAGGAGGTAGAGGGGGCAGCATCTGTTGCCCCTGCAACGAAGACCAATGGAAATATTAGCATATGTATATGGGTAATAATGTATATGGGTAATAATTTTGTTTTACAGAGAGGTGAAGCTTAAAACAATAAAATATATTCTGACTAAATGACACACAGTAAAAATAATAGGAGACAAGAAGAGAAAAAAAAGAGTGGGAAGAGTGGGGAAAACCGCTGCAATCTGCCCTGACAGTTGGCTTCAGCAGCCGGCGCAAATTTCAACCAGGTCAAACATATACAAACTTGGTAAGAGTGCACATTTCTAATCTAAATCCAAATGAATGGTGTCAGCAGCTACATATGAAACTTTGCTTTTCTTTCTTTTTGCTTTGTAAAGATGACCAACATAAACAATCAAATGATATATCAAAACATTGCATCACATTGTTAAATGTTATATCAGAGCTAAATCAGAACCAAAACTTTGAGTATAGTGAAAGCAGAAATTCCTTCACAAGAATGAAATCATTAGGTCATAACCAGAGCGGATGAGATCATGGGATCTGGATGGTGGCGTGTGGCTGTTGCTAAAACACACTTTGACTTGAATAAATGTCTCACATTCCTTGAGAGGGGTTTAGAGAGGAGAGGCAGTTTTTTTGTTTTTTAATAGGGCACATTGAAAAGGTGTTGGAGCTCCTAATGGTTCTTGGTGTTAAGGAGGTCCTTTCAGAGGCCCAGACTCCAGGAGCCCTGATGTGGTACTGGCTTAATGCAGCAGAGACTCTGGAGAAGCAACGTGACATCAGGGGGAGGGAGACAGGAACACACAGTGCACAGGAAAAGCTGTGCGTACAAACCAGTTAACACGCATTTGTTTAATATGTAATTCATGTACACTCAAGCGGAGTTGTTGGGTTTGGTTGTGGATGAGGAGGAATACTTGTGAATGAAGGAGAAGAGTATTTTTATGGCAGCAGTGCAGAGACTTGCTGCAGACACTGACAGGAAGGTACAGGGGGCCATCTAGTGGCAACACAGAGCTCGTGCAGATCATACAAATAATCTTTCCATTCTCAGACTGGCATCACACAAAGTTAGGTGTTGAAAACGACTAGTACTGAGTAACTTTTATATTCATTTATTTATTCATTCAAAATTGACTGCAATACTGGCGCTGAATGCATGCATTTCTGTACAAGGGTATTCCAGTGACCTTGTGCATGACATACCCGTGGTGTTGATCATGCTTCTGGGGTTCGCAGAGACAGAAGCAAAGACATGGGGGGTGCTGCCAGCGGTCAGACCAGAGGAGGTGCTGCTGCTGCTGCTGCTTCCCACTGTGTGAACTGTGAGGCTGCCAGGGGATGCTTTCTTCACAGGCACCACTACACTCCTACAGGAAACACACACATACACACACATCTCATTCTCAAGTGCCATAACAGCCAGAAAATCAGAAACAGATATTGACATATTTGGACTGCACTCAAAATGAGCAGTTTAGTGGCACATAAGAGGAAAAAGTTTGGGGTTTGTGCCCAACCATTGAAAGTTTCTTCTTCTTAACAAAGTGCTATTGAGCAAGACCAAATCCTAAACAGTTCCAGAGAGCTGCAGTGACCGGAGGTAGTAACAGCAGAAAATTGGTGAATGCAATCTTTTTATATATAAGAAGTAAGGTAGTTGAGCCCAATAGTTGGGAGTTTGGACTAGCCTGGGTCCATGGGTTAAAATCTAATGAGGCACCCATTCAAACGTGAGCTTTAAGACGAATGTCATACTAAAGTGGAATTTCTAGAATTCCAGCAACTGGAACAGTAGGAACAAATCCATAATTTCTTTGACTTTCAACTCAGCGTTTTACTTTCTTATACTATTTTATGAATAAAAAGAACTGTCATTCATATTCAGAAGTGAAACAGAATAGTTATAGTTCATCGTCCGTTGGTGCTTTCAGGCCCTGCCAGCATGAGCCTGCCCAGACTGACGTTAGTCAGGACATCGGGGAAAGGTAAACATCCTGACCTGTAACTCCATTTGTCAGCATAACGCGTGCAATGCAAGCACGGACGGACACATGCACGCAAGATAAATAAACCAGAGGGCAACAGGCCAGCCATCCAGCTACTACTTTTCGTCTTACATCTGCTCAACCTCTGCCTCCCTGTGCTGCGCCCAGAAGAGCTGCTTTACCCTACCCTAATTAGAAGCTCTCCAGGATCAACTTGGCACTTGTAATTGAAGCATATTTGCATAGCTATCGCCTGTGTTGGAAGTGACAGTACTTCAGCTCATCAAGGATAAGATTCTATATTGGCACTTGTTCCTCACAGACATACAGTGCAGCATCTGGTTTTCGACAGAAAGAACATATTTGTGGATTATGACATTTGGCAAGTGGAAAATAGCAGATTTAGTTTTCCCCCAAAAAACAGATACTTAGATAGAAGATGTGCAAGAATGGGCACAAACCAATTGAAAAGCCAGAATAAACCGTGATGAAGGAACAGTTAACACATGAAATCATGGAAAATTGATCAATATTGCCTTTTATCAATGACATCACATGGTTCCTATAAGAGAAAGGGGTCAAGCTCACGAATGAAACATAAGAAAAGCCTTTGGAGCCTTGGAGATGAAAGTAACACTTGTGACCTCATGAAACAGCGCAGGAAGCACAGACACAGCACTAACCCACCAGACCTCTGCTCACATGTGATCTGATTGGCCAAGGATTACAGATGTTGCAGTGATCTTGGCCCTGCAAAAGCTCACTGACAGGAAGGAGAAGGAGCGCTTGTCCTTATCAGGTCTGCAGTTGGCCTTGGGGTTTGTGAGGGTGCCAGATAATGTCTTGTCCAATCTCCGGCAGTTACTCCGGGTGACACAGGCCAGGCCTCTGCTCTGTCACGAGCAAAGCCTGCTGTCATCTGAAGAAAGTCCCCAGAAACCCTTTCTCAACAAAACAACAAAGACGTGCACCATTGCATGGTGCAATTACACTGTACATATCCACAGTCTGTCTCAAAGATCCAGCAAAACATGTTGGACTCCATAGTAAACACATTTCATGTAATTTTCATGTAATCTCACAATCTTTTCCAATGTTCAAGTGCTTTCTACGGATGATCAAAGCTACGGGGTTTCATCTAACAAATGAAATATATGTGTAAAAAGTTGATTGTATGACACATTAAGTGACCCGCTGTTGTATCACTGATGACAACCACCCAACAGGGTAGCACACCTATATAAACCTAAATAATATACACTCACACCTTTTTTTCATTTAGCCTTTCAAAAGTCACTGAGTTGATATACAGCTGCGCTTTGAAGAATACTGATGACAGGAATAATTTATTTAGTCGATCTATGAGCTGCTCTCCGCTGTGGAATCTCATCAACACATAAACACATCAGGAGCCGGTTATGATTGCCAGAAGTTGGCGTGAAATTATTCTTGCATTCCAAATGCCTCCCTCGTGCCTCCACAGGAGGCCTTTCTGTTCTTTGGCATAACCGGGACGTTACATTTGATCTACAAGACAGATAAAACATGGACCTATGCTAGTGAATATTTAATTAGTACTCATGAATCATGAATAGATTATCCAACGCATATACATTATTAATAGCATTGTCTTAATTGAGTTGCAGAGAATAAAGAAAGGATTAATCTCACAATTAATATTAATGAGATCTGCGGCTGTGGGTGATGGATGATGTGTAAAATATAACCGGAGAAATGTTGCCTCTATAAATCCAACAAATGGAATCTAATCTAATAGTGCTTTTATTCACAAATACAGACATACACGCGGACAAAATGCTCCCACTTCCTTCCACCACCAATTCAATTAAAACAATTATTGAATTGGAAAAAAACTAATATGTAAGGACAAATAGTGGAACTAATATGGAGCCTTCTGCTAAAGGAACGGGAAGAAGTTCAGTAAACCTAAATTATTATTCTGCACTGTATCTGTTATAATTGAACATTTGGATGTTAAGCAATTCAAACCTCTATGGGAGTCTCTACTGGAGGGGCCTCTGCAACAACTGCCCCTGTGCACTCCACTTTAAGCCATTTTTCCCCCTCCCTTTTCCTTTTTGATGTTGTCACTCCCAATCTATTGTCACCCTGACACACAAACGAAAGGCCTGTCCATGTCTGGCAGCTCATTTCGCTGGCAGGTGGCAAAGAATTAGACACAGCAAATAGAAGCAAGAGGGGGGGGGGGGGGGGGGGGGGGGGGGGGGGGGGGGGGGAGTGTCATGGAAAGCATGAGACAAAGTCGTATATGTGGTCAGGAGGGTTTGTGTGAAAGCGCTTCAAAAATAATACACTTTGCTGTGGCGACTCATTTCAGGCTGCCAGTTCCCATTACGGGTGTGAGTGGTGAGGACGACAGGGCCGGGCCACCGTGTGGCGTGAGGCCGCTTCTGTTTAATCTGTCATCAACACCCTGGAGACCCCCACCCTCTCAGCTGTCCTCTCGCCAACACACTGCTCCATCTTCTCCCCTATTCATCAGGCTCACCTCGGCCCAGCTCAGCAGCAGAAGCATGCATTCAAAATAAGGGAGGCCCCCATTGTTGCCTCTGACTCGCCGTGTCCTCTGCGGTCTCTCCCGAGCCCGGCAGTGATTACACGGACAGACACAAGAACCCGACCCAAAACAGTGGTGTCCGGAGGGCAGGGCGAGTTATTTGGTTGTGCTAAACAGACTCAAACTAGAAAATGCATTTCCTGCTGAAAATGCGTTGGAATGCAAGCTGAAAATAATTTCTAAAAGTTGCTTAAAGTACAGAAATGAAACCAGCTGAAATTATTCTAAACATTGCTGAAAGAATAGAAAAAGCTGAAATACACTTAAAAATGGCTGAAAATACAGAAATGAGAAAAGCTGAAATGAACTTGAAACAATTGCAAAAAAACTGAAATGGGAGAAGCTTCTATGAATTTGAAATCACAGAAATAATAAAAGCTGAAATTAATTTCAAAAAGTTGCTTAAAATGCAAAAAGCTGAAATTATTCAAAACATTGCTGAAAGAATAGAAAAAGGTGAAATACATTTAAAAATGGCTGAAAATACAGAAATGAGAAAAGCTGAAATGAACTTGAAACAATTGCAAAAAAACTGAAATGGGAGAAGCTTCTATGAATTTGAAATCACAGACATAAAAGCTGAAATTAATTTTAAAAAGTTGCTTAAACTGCAACAAGCTGAAATTATTCAAAACATTGCTGAAAGAATAGAAAAAGCTGAAGTACATTTGAAAAGCTGAAATGAACTTGAAAGAATTGGAAAAAACAGAAATGGCAAAATACAGAACGAAAAAAGCTTAAATTACTTATAAACATTGCTGAATCTTTTTCATTCAAACTAAATGAACTTGGTAAATGGACGTGTACAACGCTTTGCTAGTCTTCTGACTACTCAAAGCGCTTTAATACTAGATGACATCTCTCACCCATTAATACATTGATGTCACAACCTACCATACACAGTGGCACCTGCCCATTTGCACAGAATAAACAAGACAGGAGAAGATCCTGGCAACAAGTCAAAATAAAATATAAAAATCTTTTTGCAAATAGTGTAGAAATTACTGAAAGCTTCGTGGCGGTGCCATCAAAAACGCTCCTGGATACTTCCGGATAAGTTAACCGTCATGTCTTGATGATGTCATAAAGATGCGCGGTTTTGTGAAATAAACATGGACGCATACAGCGCCAATGACTAATACAAGTACTACGTGTTTCACTTGGACAATTAAATGTTAGTGGACACACACAAATACTACAGCCCCCATCTCGATTACAATTGTTCACTCCTCAGTGCGCAGTTTCGCCCACCAGCGGACCCCCTCCTCCCCCCTAACCCCGGCTGGTCCACCGTAACTTTTGACGTGCTTATTAACTGACGGACCTTCTTGCGGTCCGATGAAGGTTATTAATAGTATATTAAGTTGACGCTTTGTTGCGTAAAATAAAGACCAAACGATCTCCTGTCATTCGCGTAAGAAAACAAACTCACGTATCTGCAGTTCAATCACCGAAGGAACAACGTCACGCCACTCCCCGTAACTTTTGACGTGCTTATTAACCTACGGACCTTCTTGCGGTCCGCGAAAAGGTTATTAATAGTATCACTCGCGTAAAAAAATAAACTCACGTGCCTGCAGCTTAATGACAACACCGAAGGAACAACGTCACAACCACGGTTTAAGTCTCCAGCGGGGAGTAGCCTCGTTAGCAGTTTAGCTAGCTAGCAATCTAGTACTTATGGCTCTCACATGTCTCAAATATCTTACGGTCCAGCCTCCACATTACTTACGGTCTGCTCATCCCGGGTCTCCGTCCCAACTCACGACACGCACGTCCACACGTACCGTTATCTAACCACGGTTAAACCTGCACGTCCCTGAGCTACGTCTTTATGGCCATAGATCAACAGCTGATCGCTAATTAGCTCACGGCGAAGAGAGTGAAGAGATTTAGACAAAATCCACACCTCAAACAAATGCTTCCTGGAGCAAAACTATTTGGAGTAGCCAAAAAATAATGACATTTTGAGAGACACAAGACTCTACCGAACGTTTGAGTGTAGTTTGTATGTCTCTATGTGTTTTAAAACTGCTCAAACAGCCGTTTACAAAAAGTGTACCGGCTGTGTTTTTTTTTTTTTAAATGTTGGCAGATTTGTATGGAAGCGTATGGGGCTCGGGGCAGACTTTGTCTCACAATCAGGCTCCTCACGCAAAAAGTAAATAACTCTGACATTCCAAACTTATACGAGTCCAACCAGCACAAGCACGGCTAATGTTTTCTTTTTAAATGAAGGCTGAAAAGTGAATATTGTGGCCGTAAAGATAAAAGTGCCTCTTTTTTTTTTACTGAATCCTCACACGGCGCTCACTCTAAATCGCGGGACAATCCGGAAAACTCCACTCTAAATTCGAAAGAAACCCCAAAACTAATGAAACATAATTAGTGTTTATGAAAAAACTATAATAGATATCAACAAGCTGTTTTTTTTATAAAATTGTTAAGACTTGTGTCAACATTTTAAAGTTTAAATGGTGTCTCTAGCTGAAAGATTGGAAAAGCTGAAAAAGTTGAAAGTTGAAGAAGTTTTGAAAGGATTTGAAAATTTAATCCATTAGGAAACCATGTTAAAAAGGTTGAAGATATTAATTTATATTAATTCAATTATAAGAGCTAAAAAGCTGAAAAGTCATAGCACCCCTCCCCTGAATGAGCTGAACATTTTAATATTTGAATGGTCTTAATAGCTGAAAGTGTGAAGGAGTTGAAAGGTGCGGCGGAAGAAATAGTAGAATAAGGCGGAACTAGAAAATGCATTTCCTGCTGAAAATGCGTTGGAATGCAAAAAGCTGAAGTTAATTTCAAAAAGTTGCTTAAAGTACAGAAATGAAACAAGCTGAAATTATTCTAAATATTGCTGAAAGAATAGAAAAAGCTGAAATACATTTTAAAATGGCTGAAAATACAGAAATGAGTAAAGCTGAAATGAACTTGAAACAATTGCAAAAAAACTGAAATGGGAGAAGCTTCTATGAATTTGAAATCACAGAAATAATAAAAGCTGGAATTAATTTCAAAAAGTTGCTTAAAATGCAACAAGCTGAAATTATTTTAAACATTGCTGAAAGAATAGAAAAAGCTGAAATACATGAATGAGAAAAGCTGAAATGAACTTGAAAGAATATCAAAAAAACAGAAATGGGAGAAGCTTCTATGAATTTGATATCACAGAAATAATAAAAGCTGAAATTATTCTAAACATTGCTGAAATAAAAAAGGCTGAAATACATTTAAAAATTGCTAAAAATACAGAAATGAGAAAAGCTGAAACGAACTTGAAAGAATTGGAAAAAACAGAAATGGGGGAAGCTTCTATGAATTTGACAAAATACAGAACTAATAAAAGCTTAAATTACTTCTAAACATTGCTGAATCTTTTTCATTCAAACTTAATGAACTTGTACACCGCTTTGCTAGTCTTCTGACAACTCAAAGAGCTTTAATACTAGATGACATCTCTCACTCATTAATACACTGATGACACAACCTACCATACACAGTGGCACCTGCCCATGTGCACAGAATAAACAAGACAGGAGAAGATCCTGGCAACAAGTCAAAATAAAATATAAAAACATTTTGCATGGTTGGTGAGTGCCTCAAAAGTTTGCAAATAGTGTAGAAATTACTGAAAGCTTCGTGGCGGTCCCATCAGAAACGCCCCTGGATACTTCCGGATAAGTTAACCGGCATGTCTTGATGACGTCATAAAGATGCGCGGTTTTGTGAAATAAACATGGACGCATACAGCGCCAATGACTAATACAAGTACTACGTGTTTCACTTGGACAATTAAATGTTAGTGGACACACACAAATACTACAGCCCCCATCTCGATTACAATTGTTCACTCCTCAGTGCGCAGTTTCGCCCACCAGCGAACCCCCTCCTCCCCCCTAACCCCGGCTGGTCCACCGTAACTTTTGACGTGCTTATTAACTGACGGACCTTCTTGCGGTCCGATGAAGGTTATTAATAGTATATTAAGTTGACGCTCTGTTGTGTAAAATAAAGACCAAACGATCTCCTGTCATTCGCGTAAGAAAACAAACTCACGTATCTGCAGCTCAATCCCCGAAGGAACAACGTCACGCCACTCCCCGTAACTTTTGACGTGCTTATTAACCTACGGACCTTCTTGCGGTCCGCGAAAAGGTTATTAATAGTATCACTCGCGTAAGAAAATAAACTCACGTGCCTGCAGCTTAATGACAACACCGAATGAACAACGTCACACCCACGGTTTATGTCTCCAGCGGGGAGTAGCCTTGTTAGCAGTATAGCTAGCTAGCAATCTAGTACTTATGGCTCTCACATGTCTCAAATATCTTACGGTCCAGCCTCCACATTACTTACTGTCTGCTCATCCCGGGTCTCCGTCCCAACTCACGACACGCACGTCCATACGTACCGTTATCTAACCACGGTTAAACCTGCACGTCCATACGTACCGTTATCTAACCACGGTTAAACCTGCACGTCCCTGAGCTACGTCTTTATGGCCATAGATCAACAGCTGGTCGCTAATTAGCTCACGGCGAAGAGAGTGAAGAGATTTAGACAAAATCCACACCTCAAACAAATGCTTCCTGGAGCAAAACTATATGGGGTAGCCAAAAAATAATGACATTTTGAGAGACCCAAGACCCTATCAAACGCATGAGTGTAGTTTTTATGTCTCTGTGTGTTTTAAAACTGCTCAAACAGCCGTTTACAAAAAGTGTACCGGCTGTGTTTTTTTTTTTTAAATGTCGGCAGATTTGTATGGAAGCTTATGGGGCTCGGGGCAGACTTTGTCTCACAATCGGGCTCCTCACGCAAAAAGTAAATGACTCTGAGATTTCAAACTTATACGAGTCCAACCAGCACAAGCACGGCTAATGTTTTCTTTTTAAATGAAGGCTGAAAAGTGAATATTGTGGCCGTAAAGATAAAAGTGCCTCTTTTTTTTTTACTGAATCCTGACAAGGCGCTCACTCTAAATCGCGGGACCATCCGGAAAACTCCACTCTAAATTCGAAAGAAACCCCAAAACTACTGAAACATAATTAGTGATTATGAAAAAACTATAATAGATATCAACAAGCTGTTTTTTTAATGAAATTGTTAAGACTTGTGTCAACATTTTAAAGTTTAAATGGTGTCTCTAGCTGAAAGATTGGAAAAGCTGAAAAAGTTGAAAGTTGAAGAAGTTTTGAAAGGATTTGAAAATTTAATCCATTAGGAAACCATGTTAAAAAGGTTGAAGATATTAATTTATATTAATTCAATTATAAGAGCTAAAAAGCTGAAAAGTCATAGCACCCCTCCCCTGAATGAGCTGAACATTTTAATATTTGAATGGTCTTAATAGCTGAAAGTGTGAAGGAGTTGAAAGGTGCGGCGGAAGAAATAGTAGAATAAGGCGGAATAAAGATTAGAAGAACAATACTTGGAATGCTTGAAGCATTCCAACTAATAAAGATTAGAAGAACAATACTTGGAATGCTTGAAGCATTCCAACTAATTATGATTTCAGCAACTTTTATTAACCATACGATATATAGGGATTAGATGCTCAAAGCTTGACATCCCTGCAGGAGCAGGTTTGTAAATTTGCTAATCCATACAGATTACTGTGTGGTTTTATCTAATCCAGAAAGGTAAACAAACCGTGGCAGTGCCTCGGTGCTTCAGAGACATTTTCAAACACAGGAATTCCTTACCATGAGGCATGAGAATAGTACAAGTGGCCTGAAATGAATAATGTGCCCCATGCTACTTAGAAACCATTAGTGGTAAACTGGATTACTAAAACAAACTCAGAGGATTAGCATCAGCATGTGAGCGATAGCATTTACATAAACCTACTTATGCAAACATATTTTATGGCATGAAATGTTTGTTTAAACAAAGTTAAAGTTAAATCTCAGAGTATGGTACAGTCAAAGGTTTAAAAATAATGAATTGTTATCTTGTTTTAGGCCATTTAGTTAACTGTTTTGGTAAAGGTCATTGCTTTTAAAAAAGACATGATTTATAATGTGAACTTGATTACAACAGTTCAAAACTAATCAAGTTAACTTTGGAAGGAAGGAAGTGTGTTAGTTGATGTTAATACTGTAATAGGTTATAACAATTTAGATATGCAATCCTAGTCTGTCTGTATTTGGTAGATTTATTTGCTTCCTAATAAGGAGACTCATTTAAGACGGCAATGTCAGTATGTATGTGGAGCCTCAAAGAAATTGAGTGATTTAACCTAAAGGTGCAAGTGCATAGGATTAGTAGTATATGGGCCCTGCCGAACCTATTCTACACATAAAGTCACCACAATGGCACTAGCTCACCTGTCAAAGGAGTGAAACTGCATGGGAAGCATGGCCTGTGCCTGGCTGTTGGCAGCAGGGTCTGGGTTGGACACCACCTCCAGCCCAGCCTCCAAGCACTCCACTGGACCTGCCACCAGACTCTTCAGGATCTCCTTCACATTGATGCCCTTGTTTGGCTGGCTAATGCTGGCGATGGAGGAGGAAGGTGGTGGTGGTTTCAGCCCCTCCGCGCCAGGTGATTCGGACAGACCGTCCAGGGACTTCTTCACCTCTGAGGACAGCGTAGATATGAGCAGTCCTGCGGTGTGGTCCAGATCTGAGCCGTTGAGGACGCTGGTTAGCTGCTCCTCTCCAATACCAGAGTCTGTGTGGGGAAGGGCGCTTTCAATGTGGATGTCTGATGGCACAGGATTGTCCTTACTGCTGTCAAGTTCAAGGGGGGTTTCTATAGGACATAAACACAAGACAAACAGGGAGTGAGAGATAAGACAAGAATCATCCAAATGGGGATTAAAACATGAAACAAGAGACTCGACTTAAGATTTATAGCAGAGCTATATTTACATTTTTAGCCAACGAGTAAATGTTTTATGTATAAAAAGAGTCATGTGCCAGCATGTGTCAGATCTTTCTCCAGAAGCACTGATCCTCTGGTGAGATCATCTCTGTTATTCTCCTTCCATGGTAATAAACGTATATGAATCCTTTTCTTCAGCTGCCTCCTGCCTAGAGGCTCGGGAGGCGATCTACTAAGTGCTTTATATCAGAGAGGAACAGTGGCGTAAGTATGAGACACAATATACTAAATCTTTCTATAAACTTGCCCAGTGTAAACTTTTATATAAATCTGCAGTATTCTCCTGTTCATCTATTGAAAGCGCATTTTTTATAAATCAAACATGTGTTTGCTTTTTTTTTTATCTTCAGAGACCTGCAGAGGTGCCTTTCTGCTCTAATTTGGGTTTCACCTAAAACCAGTGTAGTTACCTACAGTGGATGCAAAGTCGTACATATTAATATTCATCGCATGCCCCCTCAACAAGGTCAGCAGGGCCTGATTTAACCAGCAAGTCATCCAGCTTCCTGGTCCATCAGACAATCGCCTGCCACATGCTGTCTGGAAAATTCCCCCATTTCTGGTGAAATTTATGAAGGCGGCAGTGTGCCTCTCTCTTCCCAGCAACCTCTATGATCCCATTCTCCTCTGGTGGATTGCTTGCCTAATGGGCACTGACAGATGGGGCTGAAAATAGCAAGCTTGGCTCCACTGCCCCAAAAAAACCCACAGTAGTTGGGCTGGATGCCGCTTCTTTCCCCATCTCCCAACTTCTCCCTGCTCATCTTCCCTTTCTTTACTTTCTTTGTCTCCCAAGCTCTTCAAATTCCACCATCATGCTTCCTTTGGCCGCTCTCCTCTTCCTCTTCTTGTTCCTTTTATTCACTTCGCCCCTTTGTCTGAATGGTCGATAAAGTATGCTCACTCATGCGTCTCATAATAGCGACTTGCCACTGCAGCAGACGCCACGTTAAACCTTTGTAGGCAACTACTGATTTCCTTTCATGTGACTTCATGTATGATTTATGACTTTGGGCAAATACAACCTTTCATTTCTGAATGAAGTCTAATCAAGTTCATAACTTTCATCACCAGTCTCCATTTTCTTTCGCATTTAATTCTGCGCGGTGCAATTAGCGAAGCTCATGAATAAATCATAGGTAGAGCCGCTAGAGTGCAGGCAAGGTATTTTACCGAATGAGCTTTCAGCTGACGCTGGCAGCAGTGCATCAGAAAAGGATCAAGGACACCAGTTATTAATTCACATCAGACACAGTCACCACAAGCTATGATTAGAGAGCAGGAACAATGGATGTAAGAAAGGCAGGGCACAGCTGTCAACACCTATGGTTGGTGAGTTGATCTCCCGACGCATGCTTCGGCCCGATTGGCCTATCCTGGCAGTTTCACGTTGTGGCTCCAAGATGTCGCGGTACTTGGAGACCATGAGGACAGAGATGAAGTACACCACAGCTAACGCCAGGAACTGGGCTTGCTTACTGTCGTCCTGTGGGGAGAAATCGTAATACCGTTATGTCGTTACTCGTCGTATTACTGTCGTGTACGTTACTCTCTATTCAGAATATCTCATTTCACACTTCCACTGCTGCCATTTAAAAAGGATTCACTCAGTCCAAAAATTTGAATATATATATATTGGACTTGTGTTCAACAGACAGCAGCTCTATTGACAAGGGCCTCTTCAGTGTTGAACCTGTTGATTGAAAGTTGTTACCTCGCATACTGGTTTGTAAAAAAGAAAATTGGTTATCACCGTCTCGACGTTCAGCAAAGTCTTTGTGACAGACACACATTTATACGCCCTGCCACTCACCACATCACGAAACACCACAGCGCGCAGTCGATTGATGTCCACATCCTGCAAAAGGCGATCAGGGTCCTTGACAGGAGACAGGTTACTAGAAACAGTCTTTAAGGCAGAGAGAACACAATGTGGCATGCTACTCTGTTCAAAGACCATCAAACTCATCTTTGCCATTACTTTTGTTTTTACAGGATTTGGGACACTATAAAATGGTCTAATATTGGGATTGGTTTAAGCATTTTTTGAAAGAATACACCATCATATGCATAGAATTGCAGTAGATGTAGATGTTAGATTACAACACTGCCATCTAGCAGTCGGGGCGTTAAACACAACATAAAAACAATCATCGTCTGTCATGAACCTTTGCATATATTTGTATATGGTAGGTCCTGCCATCAGTGTATGAATGGGTGAATGATGTAATTTAGTGTTTTACAAGCGCTTTACAAGTCCAGTCCTCTTTCCGTTGTGTGCGTGCAGAACCTCCCTGTTTATCTCAGTATATACAGGTTGGTGCTGGAAAAGAAAACCTTTGAGTAGGCTTGGTGCATGACCATGATGTGTGTCTACTCTGTCTCCTGTTTGCAAACATTAAATGTCCTGTTTTGATGATTTAGTAAGAACAAGTGACAAATGCATTGTATGAATAACGTGTTCTGAGGCCACACTTCCTACCTTATTGGAAGTCACAGTATTTTGTGGGAATTCCTGAGTCTTGTTGTTGGGAATGGAAGATTCATTCCCTCTCTCTTTATGTCTGTGCCTGCACTCAAGACAGTTCCTAACAGCCACACAACACACTGGGCGTGCACACACACACACACAGCATACAAATAGGCTCTTACTTCAGAGTTAAATGGAAATTAAATGTTGATAACAGGCCTGACCTCGTTAAATCGAATCACTTATCTCTGATGACTATTTGTTTCAGGCTGCTGGGGAGTGAACTCAGCAGCCAGACTGATTTCACACTGAACCTGGTGATGATAACTTGCATGTTTTTGTTTTTTTCAAGAAGGACACTTGAGTCTGACGGCTATTTCCTTTTCCCACAGAACACAACTTGGAATCAACAAGCCAGCAAACAGATACAGGCAAATAAACAGAAAGACTCTCAAGCGCCCCGAGACAATTATTCTGCTACATCAACTGTACTTTACGTTCAAAGTTGATTCAACACAACTCAATAAACTAATTCTGCACTCAGGTGTACTTTGTATTTAAATGTAATCAACATTTAATAACATTTATACAACCACGAGGGCAAAGGCCTTGTGAGTCACACCCATGACGGACACAAAAGGCTACTATTTGCAAAGATTACCCCAGTTGCACTGCAAATGAATCTCGCAGCATGTTATAAATTCCAATTTGCTACTCCCGTCATTTGTGACTAGTGGAAACTACAGCAAAACGCTGCACATTCCTCAGTTTAGCATAAATTCAGCAAATTACTTTGATAAGCTTTTAACAATCAATCAGAGGATTTTTGAAGATTAGAGGAGTTAGTAGTATGTGAAGAGAATACTATCACGGTACTTTCCAGCTCATTAATTTTTCCACTGTCACTGGTAAAAAAAAGCACTCGCCACAAATACATTTACATAGTTTTACTGTCTCACTGCAGTGACTCATGTTCACGTAAACAGAAAACCCACAATCGGGATCTTACCGAGCCTGAGGCACTGTCGCATCAGGCCACCGGAGGACATGTTCTTCTCTGCCTCAATCTCACTGAAGTTGAGGGAGCTTGAGAACACCAACACGTCCACCATAACCATGAGACGGGACAAGAAAGTGATGGCGGTCTCTGAGGACATGCCCTGCGTGGCCTCGATGTTCTCCACCTCCGTCTTGCACAAGCAACAAGGAAGAAGACAGCATTCACATAGTGCAAATGTACAATATCAGATTCTCACCTTTAGATGTAATTAAAGCTTTTTTCAAGAATTTCAGAAATGTGCGTTTGAATGTTGAATATCCTTGATATAAACACTGTGGTGGGTGCAGTTGAATTCAGGACAGAGACACTCAGTGGCAGGTCAGAAAGACGGCAGCAACAAGGGCCTTTAGTATTACATGAGGTTGTGCAGCGTCTTGTCTATAAGATGAGTTAATATTCATGTTACTCCACCCAGGGTTATATTTTTAGAGATTGAGTCAATGCAAACTCTTTTATTAGAGCTCATTACCTTGTGTGTTAAAAAATGTAAAGATTTTCAAAGTGAACTATTAGAGTGTGAAATCTGCAGCAGCCCACAGGGATAGTGCATTTTTAGATCTATTTAATGAGTGTTAAGCACAAAAGAGTTGTGAATACAGTAATAGAGGAGAAATCAAAATAGAATAAATAATAACCATGAAGCTTAAGGGATTGCATGGATAAAAAACAAACAAATAAGATGATGAAAATCCATTTTAGTTCAAGAGAGCTAATTTAATTTCATAATTACAGTGAATCAATGAAATAAAAACTCCCTGTGTGTCATTCTGGTTATTTCCAAACTGTTTCAAAGTAATGTCTCATTGATTGGAGCAGTGTGACGCTGAGCTAAAAGATGTACACAAATAAGTCTACTTTTGAGCCACACATACTGTCGTGTAGTACACCTCAGAAAGCCATAGAGCAAATGTTTAGAACAAACTACCACTAGATGGCGGTATCACCCCACTGCAAAGACAGTGAGGCGCACTTACGGTGGGAGAGGTGGCCGCTGAGAGAAGGGGCAAGATCCCTCCACAGGCGATGATGATGTTGTCTACCATTTGTGAGATCAGGTGGATCGTGTTGTGCACAAAAATGATGTTTTCATTACTATTAACAAAATCCATGACAGATTTGGTTTTGTGGCTGTAGGGGAGAGAGTGAAAAACAAAAGCTGTTATGGGTAAAAGCATTTCTCACATTCAATGAAGCATATGGATAATTTACTCTGGAAATCTAGAATATTATCAGCACAAGCACCATGCCCTCTGTCCACATAGGTACACAAAAAAACCTCACCTCCTCCAGACGAGGACGTCGCTCTCCAGTGCAAACAGCAGGTCAGTGAGCAGTCTCTGGTGCATGGCTGACCATTTGAACTCAGGGATGCGGAACATGGTGGTGCGTGGGCCGGGACTGAACTGCCGCCGCTGTTCCTCCGTCATTGGTGTCCCCCTGAAGCCCAAGTCCAGTTGTATGTCCCTCTCCATTTGAGTAGTTAGGTGGCCATGGAGACTCTGATGGGAGACCAATAAATCAGTCAAATGCAGTAAACAAATTCATTTGGCAATGCACATTCAATCAACATTTGCTAATTCTATTCATACGTCAAAGATCCTATTTATTGCTACTGCTGTGCTATTCACTTTAAATTATGCCAGATTAAAGTGCGTCTTCAGATAACATCTCCCTGCCTGTGGGTAAGGAAAGATAAAACAGGCCTGATGAGTCAGCGAGGTGCTTAAAAAAAAAGCACCGGTGAGGAAAGGGACATGAGCAATTACACAATACCAGAGTATGGTTTAATAATAAGGCATGACTCCCGGTGACCCTCTATCAGTGACCCAGTCCAAGCAAAAGGAGCCAGGAACAAATCCCAGTGGACAGTCGCAGAATAATGCTTTGTCTATTTCTTCCCATTGGTTGGCTCAGCAGACTATTCCAACAGCCCACAATCCGATATGGGATGTTGCCTGATCTCTCCCAGGCCATCCTGTCCCTAATTTGATCAGAGTTGGGAAGTAAAGGGCTCCTTTTGGGTCTGTTATCACCAAAAGGCCGACACAACCTGACAATGGAAAATGGTCTCCCCACTCAGTGTTCACTTTAGCGATGCTCTGTTTCAGTACTCATGATCCTCGCTGTTACATTTCCCTTTGACAACGCTTTCCTTGTTATCCCAAACCTGGTGAAGCCAGGGAACCGCTAGTATCATTCTTTCACGTGGAAGTCAATCTACGTAAACAACGTGAACAGTGGTTCAGCCTTGGACCAACCTGTGTGGTGGCGGTCGTCTGGATCTTGTTCACCTCCTTGTCTCTGCCATCTGCTGATCTCCCGGAATCGCTGGCCGTTGCATCTGATGTACCGCTGATCTTAAAGGATGCGGGATGCCCTTTGAGTGCGGCTGAGGCGGTGCCCTCTGTGACGCCTGGCCTCGTGGACGAGGACTCCGATTTGGCGACGGCCACAGAGCTGATGCCCGCCAAGGCTGCCTGTAGTTCATACTCATCCTGCTCCAAAATACTGTGCAAGGAGCCAAGTTCGGAGCTGGCTGTCATGTGTGCAAGAAGGCCCAGTTCATCACTGGCACTGGTGTGGACCGGAGGCTCTGGGCTGTGCAGTAGCAGAGGCTCAGCTGTACCACGATCAGACAGTGGCTTGTCTTCCATGCTGCCTGCCGCCTTGCCAAACAGGAAATGGTTGCTGTTAGGGATGCTGTCCTTGTAATCATCTAGTGTAATTAGAGGAGGTGCATTTTCCTCATCCATGCTGCACTTGGGCAAAAGCACACTGTTGACATTACTGTTGAGCTTTTCCACGGCAGCACAATAAACATTATTCAACAGAGAATCCACCTCCACCAGGGCTCCGTTCTTAGGTACTCCCAGATTTTCAGAGGACAAGTCTAAATCCTCTAGCTTAACCTCAGTAGCTTCCACCTTTTCAGCCTTGATGTCCACCAGAAGGTCTTGAACTTCGACCCTGACCGCCTCTACCGTATCCTCCGTTCCTCTGAGAGCTTCTTCGGGCCCCTTTCCTTCAGCCAGAAGGTTGCGCGAGTCTGCACTCTCAAAGTCCTTTTTACTCTCAGGTGCCTGCGAGTTATCGTCCATTTCTCTGAGTTCACTTTGCCCAATGATGCCAGAGGTCTGAGCGGATAGACCAGAGATAGTGCTGACCAAACCCTTCTTTCCTTTCTTAATATTCTCCTCTTCCTGGCGCTGGTACTCTTCATACATTTTGGCCAAGTACTCTTTATGTGCTTCATATGTCACCTATAAAAAGAGGACCATTTTATATATTTTGGATTAAATTAAATTTAGACCACTTAAATAAAAAGGTCAACAGCAGAGGTCAGTGTTTCCATGTTGTTATGCAGGACAGTACTCACCTTAGAGTGAGCTATGGAGAGTGTATCCACCCACACGCGCCATCCTCCCCACTCGTACTTGATGGCATGGTAGAGTAGAATGCGAAAGATGTTATACACCATCTCAGTGATCTTCTGCTCCTCAGAGTTTTTAGGGTTGATGTAGCCAAGAGAAAACATCCAGTCCTGCCACACTGAGCACTGAAGCAGACACCTGCAATATGTACATCATCACACAATCAACAGATCAGATATATGTAAACCAGATAATACAAGTTTCTATAATCCAAGAAAAATGTGATCCTCTTCTTTTTAACACGTCTAACATTTATGGTGGATGTATACTTCCATCACACAGCATTTAGGCCAATTACTCTCGGTTTTTGCTCAACATCTTCCTGGTGCTATTTGGCATTTTGATAGTAACTTAAGAGATTGTTTTGAAAGTTTGGCCTCACATGTTTTCATTTGTTTGTTTAAGTTGCAGCAACAGAACTTTAAGACTTATGGTAATAAAGAGGAGGGGAAGAAAGTGAAAACCAATTAAGTTTTTTTTTTTTTTTTCAATTTAACAGTTTTACCTGAAGAAGTTCTTTCTGCCTATTAATTTTTGGCTAATTATGCTGTTTATTTAGGTTCCCGAAGCCTTATAAATTATTTCAATATGTCTTCAAGCGTGTTTGAGTGTGTGTGTGTGTGTATGTGTGTGTGTCAGATTAGGTGCAGGTAATGAAAAAGTGAATGAGCAGCAACGAGCAGCTGTCAAAAACTGTCCCAGAAACATCTGCTGGAGAACGAATGTGTAAGGATGTGTCTAAGGATGATTTAGCACCAACGTCCCCGTAGCTACTCTAGCTTCCTAAACATGGCACAAATAGGGGGAACGGGGTGCCATTTTTCTCTTTTCTTTGATACAGTAATCAGCTGATGGAGTGGGTTAGTAACAAGCGCTTCTGCTCACCGTCGGTTCTCGCGGCTGTTCCCGAACAGTTTGATCATATCTGAAAGGAAGAGCCGCCGAACTTCCATCAGCTCGGTGCTGGGGGCCGAGTTCTTCAACAAGCTGGCTATCACCTTGAGAATCACTAGAATCACACACCAGCAAACATATATAATATAATATATCGAAAAAAGAATAAGAAAGAATACACCTCAGTGTCACATAACAGACTTACTTGGGTTTTGAATCTTGACAGAGGAGTCGGGCTCGGGATGAGGTTTGTGAACTACCTGTGTGCACACCTGCTCTGTCAGAATCTGGTGCAGGGAGTGGCGAGAAGACATCCAGTCACACATTCTGAACAGCGAACAATTGTGCAGTAACGTTGGGACATTTGAGAGTTAAAGGCTTGTGTTACCTCATACAGAGTGTTGTAAGTGGTAACAGTCACAGTGTTAGTGTGCACCATGAGCCTCTCTCCCAGGAGGGTAAAGAGGCTGTGTGTGTGCATGATCTCCACCTTTCTCCTAGGGATAAACAAACGCAAACAAACACACACATAATGGCAAAGTGACTGGTTTAGAGCTCCCTAAGCCACTGAAAGGATCAGCTAGTGCCGACAGCTTGCTTCCCTATTCTCACCCACGGGGAGCTGGGCTCCTGAGACAGAAAGTGTCAGAAATTGCCTGCTGTCTGAAATTGTGGAAATTCCATTGGAGGTTTGTAGGATAACGAAGTTGGCCTGTCACTAAGAAGGGTTCTATGCTACAACAGATGCATATCACAGGTTAATGGGTTAAACAGCAACAAACTACCCCGGCAAACAGCATAAGGGCTGCTGTCAAAGCTGCTGCCACTGCCTCAAGCCAAGTTGGGACTTTCCTGATACGTTGCCAATGGTTTCTATTTTTTTCTTTTTTTTTTATGGCAGAGGCTGGCAAATTGGCCTCTTAGGAGACATGTTCCATTTTCTCTCAACTGTATAAATATGGAAATTTTGGAGAAAAGGGCACGATGCAAAGCAAGTTGAGGTGGAACTTACAATTCTGCTCAATGAAACAGGTACAGTGGGAGGACGTTTCTGGTTGTAAAGCTCTGTGTGTCATTTAATATAAATGCACTGCTCTTACAAGGATGAGCTAATCCTTCAGCAGGAGGCACATTTGGTTCGACAACTACATACTTGACATGGATTATGTTTTTTTATTATTATGTCACATTTCTTTTGCTGTACTCATTCAGTTTATTGTTTGCAGCCCTGAAAAAAAGAATAAACTCTTATAAATCAAATCATACCAGGGCCCATACATTTACCACGTTTGACTCATCAAACCACACACAGATAACAATATCAAACATCACTGAACTAATGAAAGTAAAATGACAAATTCAACCTAAAAAACAAGAAGAGACAAATCCTTTGTTTATGGATATGACTACAGCTCATAGTGAGCGGGATGGCTTCAAAGTATAAAAGCTATTAAAGTGAGGGGTGAAGGCAGGCTTTCATGAAGTAATGTCCCTTGAGGAGGATATAGGCCTTACTGATGTGCGTGGGGGTTGTACGGGCCAATGTCTGCCCTCTTTCCATCAGCAGGCTTCAGGAACACCTGGTGCCCTACCATTGTGAGTACATGTCTTCTCCGCCCATCCCTGCATCCCACATTTCTTAAGCTCTCCACCCCTGGACACTGTCTCCCCTCCCCAACGTGCAGCAAAGCGAAGATATGCTTGCACATCCACAGACGTACTTTCATATTTCACTATTACCGACATTCTCTTATGTGAAGTAATGGTTCCAGGGCTTGATGGCAGGATTTGATGTGTTTCACAAAAAACTGGTAACCAAGTTATTATCCTAGCTTCATTTTTCACAGGAGAAGACAAGAGAAATAGATAACAGACTATTCTTAAAAACATGACAATTTGTTAATATTTGGACAATTTATTAAAAAAAATGTTAAGAGTGTGTGTAAATGGACTACACAACAAAAAGGTTACTTACTTGTGGCCCAAATGCTTGAGGAAGTACCCAAGGACTTTGAGGGATTGTACTCGAATGCTTTCACTCTTAGAGGCCATGAGCTTGTAGATTACACTGCAATAGACACAAGCAGCAGAAGCTGGCAACAGCACATTGTGTTGACGGAATCAAATATAGAGCAGTTGTGGAAAGGAGAAGCCCATCAACAATGAATCCCTCAGAACTCACAGAACAAGTGGTGCTACAGTGTGTTAATCTTTATTTGATAGGATCACATGCGGTTGGTTGGATCATCAGTGTCATATTGTGAAATCGATATGTTAATGTTGTTACTTTTCCATGCATAGGTTTCTTTTTTCCCTCACTGGACTTGTATTATTGTGTATTATTCATGCTTCATGTTGGCACCAAGTAACATTCCAAGTGTGTAGGTTCTTAGTTATATTTCATCACATCCCCCTCTGTGCCTTTCCCAGAGGGGCTCACCGTATTCCATTTCTCTGGTCAAAAGCAGGAATCATGGAGGCTGGATGTTCAGACATGAGGGCAACCACCAACTGCAGCACGTCATGCAGATTCTCGTCCTGCAGACAGAAGAGGAGAGAAAAATTGAAAAAGGAGCATGTGAAGAAAGAGAATCATGTTTTTGTTCGAGGTGTACGCTCTTACTGCAACTGCAGCAAAGACATAATGTGCAGTATATCTTTTACAACTGTATCACCTGTGATAGTAGAATACACCTAGGCATGATTTGTTCAGCTGGCTGGTAAGCTTAAATACTGTAAAAAATAAACCTAGCTTTCTGAAGATGGAATGTGACCTTGTAGCTTTGTGCAGTAAAGTGGCACACTAACTTGCTGAATTAATTCAGCTGCAGCAGGTATGGACTCAAGTACCTCATGCATTGTTAACAAATAGTTCAGGATGCTCTGCAGCTCGTCTTCCTTCACTCCTCGGTCCTGAGAATAGAAAACAGACGAAAGATTCAATGATGTACAAGTAAAACAGTTGGCCAAGGGTCATTGTATTGCAAAGGTATATTATGTCTGCCAATATACAAAGAGTATCACTATGTTTCTTATCTGATAGAATTAAACAGAGGGTTCTCGAAATGACCGAGTCGCAAAAGAACAAAAGGAATAAGCAACACATTTGGTATCTTTAATTGATTGAAGTTATTTTCCGCAAACAGCTGGTTTACTTCCAGATTCTTTTTTTCAAAATAAAAACTCATAAATAATATCCCTGAATTCCCTGAAGAGCAGAATGGTGGAATGTTTGACAATCTCCGTATTTCCTTCCTGCCTCTCAAATCAAGCCACGTGAGGAGCCGCGAGGCATGAAGACAGGTGCAATATACCTTCAGGATGAGTTGCTTGAGGAAGAGAAGCATGAATGCCCGCAGAGTAATAATTTCTTTCTGGGTCGGCCGTGGACCATCTGTAGTTTGATAGAGAGAGAAGCCACACAATTGAGAAAGCATTGGAACCAAATCAGATATCTTCCAGTTTTCCTATTTAGAAACAGGACAGTCTTGTCTATATATAATCTTTTCTTGTCATTTCTTTCCTTTGCTATGCTTTCTGATGGGTAACCTAGCCCTGAAATATCTCTCTCATTGATGTCTTGCGGAGGTTTAAATGAAAGGCAGACAAAACAGCGACTCCTTCAAAGACTTTTCTTCACTTTATCATTAGATTTGTCATGACATGACTGGTTTTTTCCCAGGTTTTACTAACAACCTGGACAGGGAGTGTGCCACAATGTTCCACTTTGTAAAAACAGAAAAATGTGCACATCCAAAATTAGTAAAATATATAGTATATAAATAGCACAAAGTGGAAGTTATTTGGAGTTTATTAATCATTTTCACTGCATCCAAAGTGTATTCCAGAAGCGTTGCCTTGGGCACATCATAATGCTCAGGCGGCCAGCCACAAGGTCACCACAGTCACACCTTCCCATCAGACCGGCCAGCATCTCGTTAAAACTACCCCAATTGCATCTGCCAGCTTGATGTTGGCCCGACATCACAATCCATCTCCGTCATGAATCTCATTCAACATCTGACGGGACAGACGTTGTCGGCAGGTGTATGTTTGTCGCGCAAATAGAATGACAGAAAGCATTGATTAAATGCCATATCACAGAGCTGCTGCTGCATTGGTTTGGTTGGCACAAGGATTCACTTTGACAGGGTCAGATCCTATTTATTATGCCGAGATCTTTTGTTCTTCACCAAAGAAAATGTGCACGTAGACCGAATAAGCACACCAACGGGCTGCATCAAGAGAAGGTTCAATACAAGATAGAGCTACTAGGTCATTCACACAGAAACACACATCAGAAAATACAGGATATTGCATAAATTAGCACTGTCAACAATACAAGCAGGAATCCCCTTGAGATTAGCAGAACGCACAAAGACTCACTATTGGCTGTAAAATCTGGCATATACTCATTCATTGCGTATTCATCCTGTGCAGCAAGCCAGGTAGAAACACATTGACAAAATCTTTTACATTTGCAGTGGTATTAAATTGCATCAACTTGGCAGGATACAACAGCAACAGCCTTTCAGGGAAAATTGGCCCGGTATCTTTCCCTCTCCTCTCAGCCCCGATAAACTCCAACCTCCAACTTGGCTGGACATATGTTCATTTCAAATAAGGACACTGCTATGATGACAGATACAACGACAGCCGACACAACACTATCCTCGATGTAATCAATGATGAGGCTCTCTGAGGTAGCGGGACGAGTGCAACTGCATGCCGACAGTGATTAATAGAAGGAGAGAGGAAAAGCAGGTGCAGGGACAGAGACCGGCATGGACAGGGTGATAAGAACATTACTTCCACAACCTTTGCATCCAAGTATTTCACAACCAATCATGCTCAGCAGCACAGCTCTTGTTTCTCAATCACATAAAGCTTTACTTGCTTCATCCTAAGGGCACAAGGAGAGAAAGTTTATTGAAATAACTATGCATGTCTGTGTGATTAAAGCAGGAATCTAATTGTTGCTTATAACGGATGATGATAGTAAAGTAATCCATTCACAAAAGAATGTGCCCTGCAAACCTTTCAATTTGTATTAATATGTATTGACAAATTAGGGCCCTTCAGCCTTGTGTGTGTGCAAACATCCCCACGCGTTTTTATAATGAAAAAAGGGTTAGGGTTAAAAATCATAACCTAAATTCTAAACACAGGTGAGAGAACAATTTAGATCAGACCGGATCCCCACAATGTTTGTTTTCCTCATTGCCTTTCGGGGCTTCTGTAGCCATCTCCTGTGGACTTCTCACATGTAAATGTATAAATCTGAAGCAAGTGAGCATTGAAAGAAGAGCATGTGCCAAACTGTTCTTCGTTTGTGTCATACATGAGATTAATTAATCAATCACAAAGAAGGCCTTCACAAAAGTCCTCGTCAAACTGTAGTAAGATTATTCATCTCAAACACCCATGTGTCTGTCACTGGTGATTTGTCTTGTAATTATAAAAAGAAAAAACTAGAAATGAGCATGGTTGCACATCTATTGATAATTCATTATTTAGTGTAATAGAGGCAGGTCATAGACTACAAAAAAAAGGGAGGGTGGTTGAGATTGAGACGAATCATGTGTTTGTGGGCGCATGTCACAGACTGAAATAAGTTGAGCAATGTGCATCTTTCTGGGAGTGCCAGCTGTAATTAATTTGATAGCACTCTTTATTATTATTTAACACCGAAGGTAAAAAAAATATATATAGCTGGGGAAGCTCCATTTTATGTATTCTCTGTCCCTATAACTGAACACTTCATCATGCTCGGCGTATTCCCTCTTTGTTTAGTCATTTCTCACATTGGACGGATTAGAATGGAAAAACTGATCTGCCAAATAACGCGAAGATAAATTGAAGCAGACCCCAATCTGAAAGTTAACCAAAACA
The DNA here is from genome assembly GCF_949316345.1 of Pungitius pungitius. Classification (NCBI taxonomy): domain Eukaryota; kingdom Metazoa; phylum Chordata; class Actinopteri; order Perciformes; family Gasterosteidae; genus Pungitius; species Pungitius pungitius. The sequence goes on along the minus strand of NC_084902.1, from coordinate 13,628,063 downwards.
CGAAAGTCCAGGAACAAGATCTTTCATCAGTTATTACGTCTTGTTAAGATTGCTTGCACAGCATTGTGAGGGAAAAGGGAACGCAGCACGTGCAGGTGGGGCCAAATTAAAATCATGAAAAATGAGAATGAGGGCCCTGTAGATTAACCCAATTTATATATGCACGTGCCAATATTATCCCAGCTAAGTTTAGAAGTCACCACCACTGTATTAATCAATTAGGATTCCTGTCAATCTTATCCTTTTCCTGCCCAGCCCCCCTTTGATGCTTTAGGAATATCGAAGGCCTCCCTTTAGTGCTTTAAACCCAAGTGACGGATATGCCTAGTTATATTTTCATACTTTACTACTACCCCCCCCCCCCCCCCCTCCTCCTCCTCCTCCTCCTCCTCCTCCTCCTCCTCCTTGGGGCGTTCCCCTCCGGTTGGGAACCACTGCTTTCAGGGTGCGGACTTCATTAGGCCGTGGCATAAAGTAAGCTCTCAGTAGCATCGTAAAACATCCGTTACACTGCAACAGATGTCAGTTTCAGAAAAGAATGATGGAAAGCAAAAAGGGAAACTGTTCAAGGACACTTTCTCTTCCAACCTTCCAGCCTGCAAGGACGTATGTGAAGGACGGTTGTTTCGTAGAGAGAAGACGCCCACCGAAGTACCGGCCCAGGTTTCAGAGGCCTGAAACCCACACAGACCCTCCCCGTGTGATGACAGTATTGATGTGGCGTGGCCGCCTCACTGTCATCTCCAGTGATGGCCACGGTCCTAACAGCTGACAGCAAAGTGCTTCCATGTGGGGATGAGTCATTTGACATGTGGAGGAACTGCTGCTATTTCACGAGGACACTTTGATATCAGGATAGTGACTGCACACAATGATTGTGATTGGTTCATTCATAATAATTTCCTTTCCAAAGCACTTTACTTGGATGAGATGGATGGAATACAGTTTAAACGGGTACGTATAAAAATAAATCATATTAAAGTAAGAAAATAAACTGCTTAAAAAATGATAAATATGCTCACCGAGACCGTGTGGTTCGATGCCGCTGCTGTCTGCAGGGTTGGTGGCCCAGTGGTAGTACTTTAGCGTATGCATGAGTTGGAGCACTGTGCCCACGCGACGAATCGTGTTGTAGATGGTTGCAGTACCAATGAACTCTGCAGAAAGGTAGGTGTACAGAGAGAGCTGTACCTGGAGTGGGAACACACACATCAATGTATTCATTTTATTAAGAGCACAGTGTAATAAAATCCCAGAATATTTTAGACAAACTAAGAAATGTCACTATGGTGGATTGCATCATATTAAGCCTGTTATCCTTGCAGGTGTATGGTAGGCATGGCCACTGACCCTATAGTGCTACATTTCATAACTGCGCAGATCCACTCTGTTCAGTTATGATTGGCATGTCCTCTGTAAATAGCAACAGACCTGACAAGAATCCTTAATTCCACCATAGCCGTTCCAGCTATAAATACTATGGGGGTTTTCCCATATGTAATAAAAACCAGGCTGGTGGTTATCTCATTTCCATGAGAAAGAGAAAGTCAAATGCAACTGCAAAATATTATTTGTCTATTAGGTCAAGGTCAGTGGGCCCATGTAATTAATGTGTATAGTATACTGTCATCATTCACACAGCTGGATCCCTTTACCCCGTGTAGTTTGAGGAAAGGGAGAGATGTGGCATGTCCTGAGGGAAAGAGCCATTGTAGTTATCTGTGCCGTTGTAGCTAAAATTGTTCTAACCCACTTCATTACCTCAATGTTTCTCTCATTTTCTCTCCCTCTCTCTCCATGCGCTTTTCTGTAGGACTGTCGCCGGCAGGCCTCCAGACACTTTGTATTTATTTCCTCTTTTTATTTATTCATGGCTTGGCCCATAAGCAGCATTCCTGAGGCAAATGTATTTGTCACAAAAACTCAGCTCCTTTGATATACACCTCATCCGCTTTTTTCAAGGGTCATTATTTAAAAAAAAAAAAAAGACTGTAAGGGGGAGGATGTGGACAACAAGTCTGGAACTTGAAAAAAATACTTGGTACTGGAATCCAACCAAAATGTAAACTGTCATAACTCTTAATAATAATACTGCACAATATTCTCAGATCTTAATTGAGTCAACATTGAGTTCCTTATTGTGAGTTTAAATTTCATTGAATATCCACTTGCAATTATATTTGACCGTTAATTTGTTTTAATAATTGCTGACACTTGGCAAATGTAGAATCTGAAACTAGTGTTGAATCAGCATGTGTTTAATTTCTCGTTTTCACAGAAGCGATGCTGAGCCAAAGGATTACTACAGCCTTCTTTGGTGGAAGGGTCCGGATACACTGTATCTCACATGCAACTCACCGTCTCTTGCATGGGCATTACCTGCAGGAGCTCACCTTGAGAGGGGTGTGGATCCAGATGGCGGCATTGAACAGGATGTGGTCACAGAGTTGCTTCAGCAGTGCTGCCCCATGTGTCAGACCATCCAGATACTTTGCAAAAGAGAGGAATTGCTCTAATACAGCCCTGGAGATGTGTTCACGGGATGACTGTCGGGAGAAGCACAAAGGCATGTTAATTAATATGAATAACAACGACAAGCCTTTAATGCAAGAAGCATGTATTTATCCTTCCCGATACTGACTGCATTATGGCGAGCAACACACATCGATGACTAACTGTTTCTTTGCAGGAATCACACAAACAACACAAAAGTGTCACACAAAGAAAAAGGATGAGGTTGTAGCAGACGGTTAACATGTTTGCATATTAACCTGCTTAGTCACTTCCTCATGTTATACTATCAGACATTTGTGAGAAATCTTAATTGGCATTTCTGTTATGTGAGGTCACAGTGACCTTTAACCCTCTCAATTAAAATCAGTTCATCCTTTAGTCCAAGTTAACTTTTATGGTCAATTTGAGTCTTGCTCCTGAGATATTGGGTTCACAAGTCTAGAACCTGCCGACGGATGAACAAATATCCTGACGACATAAAAAAAATCTTCAGTCAAGTTGCTTGACTTTGCAGAGGGTTTTCCTTTGAGAAATATTCTTACCGCTCCTATCTGGCACCTGTTCTCTGCCCCGGTGGGGGCTTGGTGAGGGCAGGACAGTGGAAAAAAAATGAAGGCATTGGGAGAGGGGAAGGTGTGGCATAAACAGATCACAAACAGATGGTGCGATATGTGAAAGTGTGAAACCAGGCAGCGGGAATGCAGCTCTCAGGTGCCGACTGTGGCTGGCTGTTAGTTAACAGCAGCTGAAGCCAGCAGGCAGGCAAGTCACTGAGTGACAAAGTGGAGTCATTTCTCAGGGCTCTCAAAGAGCCAGCACTCTGGGGAGGCCGGCAAGCTGCTAGATCTGCATCACAAAAACGGGTAAATAAAGATTGATGTGGAAAGAGAGAAACCGAGGGAGTGAAAGGGCTAGAGAAGCCCCCTTGTGTTCTTCTGCCACCGGCTCCGTTTAGTTCAAAGACACATTCGGGACTCTGCTCAGATCAGACTGTGGACACGGCTTGGAGAGTGCAGACAAGATCCAGTCTACCTCAATGGTGGGACGGGTGAAAAAAAAGTCTCAAAAGGCGATCGGCTTTTTAGTGAGAAGCGTGTCAAAAAAAATTAAGTTTTCTAATTATAGTTCAAAATGAGAAAAAAAAAAATAGTGCTTGGGTGGGTAGCCTACGCTCAGACTACTGCTCTATAGGTATTGGGATTTCCAGTATCATGTCTTGAGAGCAAAAGTAAAAACAAGACGGTTACTGTTTGGGTGAGCATAAAATGGTCTATTTTAGAAAATGGCACGTTTCTAAAGGCTGATGTTTTCACGTTGGGAGACAATTGCAAATGTGTAAAGGAGGCTCTACCAAACCTTCTCAAGCAGGTATCCAATGACCAAAAAGCCCTTTCCACCCAGCATCTGCTCCTGCATTGCCAGAGAGCTCTTGAGCAGTTCGACCAGAAAAGCCAGAAGAGTGGCACTGCAAAACAAAAATAGATAACATTTCATAAAATACCTGTTCTCTCTCTCTCTCTCACACACACACACACACACGCACACATATCAGTGAGTGAAGGAGATTTCTATCTACTACAGCAGCATGAGCAGACAGTGAGGTCATTTTCAGAGGTCAGCAATCAGCTGTGGACTGTAGCTCGCCACTTTCTTCTCTCTTCAATTGAGAAGAAAGACCCGGCTGGCTGGTTTCTCGAGGTACAGAGTGGTCGGGCGGGGGGTCCATAGGAGAAAAGCACCGCACTGAGGACATTTTTCTTTGGTGGAGAGCTTCTCAGCTGAAGCCTTTGGCTGAACGACAGTCTTGCTCGCTGACACTTGTTAATCGGCTTTTCCTCACATCCTCTGGTGGCCTTCGCTCTAGCTCAACAATCGCAAGGACGCAATCACTCTGTGCAGGCTTGACCAAAGATGCTCCACTTTCACTTTCGTGCATCCAATGTGTGTTCAATTGTGTTGGTCGAACTGGTCAGTTTGAAGTGGCTCCTTGGTCCCACTACTCGGCCATAATTCAGCAGAGGAGACAATCGACAGTCAACTCTGTCGGCTTTTGGTGCAGCCTATGATCCTTCTCTGCAAGCACAGCTTCCTCCCAATTTGGCAGAGCATACAAATCTATGCTGTTTGGAATGAATTTATGAATAAATTAATGTTTTTATGTCAGTATTCCAGCGAGCTGCTGGGAAAAGCCACAGTAGATTCAAGAACGTAACAGAGTTAATTGTGGCAAAGCCTCAATCTTAAAGCCAAGACAAGCCAAAAATCATGTGTTGGGGAGATTTACACAGAGCGAGTAAAAAGACGCTCCACATGGTAGCGAGGGAGAAAGAGGAGACGGAGAGCGGAGATGAGAGGAAACTACAGAGGCAGTGAGCTTTGGGCATCAGGGGGTTTGTGGTGCTCTGTGGCAGCTGCCGAGTCTATCTGGTACTGCTGCCACTTGAACTAACACAGGATTAGAGCAGCAGAGCTCAGACTCCATGAAAAGCACAGCGGGAAAGTGCTGGACTGGCCAGCTCAGGATGACAGCATTGAGAGGAGTCTTGAATCAAAGAGTAGAGATGATAATGGAAACTGGAACTCAGCTGGTATTTCAAGCATGAATTGGTGTATCACGGATGCATTAGTATCAGTGTACATATCGACGAATGTACAAAAGGCTGAAATACAGACACAATGCAGAAATAAGTATGTGATATAATTCACATTTACCTGCTCTAAATTAGGCTTTGAGACTTTATCACCTATTTGTAATATTCCACACTCTAATTGTACTGCCTGCAACCACAACACCAACAGAATAGGGACACTTATTCACAAATCTCTTGCATCACAATTAGAAGATGCTGATGATATAGATACTTGCATAGTTATAACAAAAACCTGCAAAATGCAATGATTCCCCAGTAAAATTCTAATTCACATATTAGCTGATGGGTAGTGAAATTCATTTGTGGAGTAACAACATTTCTATTTTTTACCAGACAGAGGGTTCCACTTGGCTGTCGTTGAGCTGATGGTAGTCCAGCTGAGCGAAGAGTGGGAAGAGTACCTGGATGCCACCGATGGAATGGATGGCACTGTGGATGGAGTGAGTGACTGTGGCTTTCACATCCTGTGAGGATAATAAAAAGTAGAAAAAAAATAACTTTGTATTGACAATGAGTTAATTAACAGGCATGAAGAAATCAATGGGATATACCGGGCTTGGATCAAGCGACTAACCTGAAGCATAAGGGCGTGCGGTGAGTGCACAAAGATGGAGGCATTTTTTTGGGGCGATGACTCCAAGCAGAGCTGGGCGTCAGTGGCTTTGGCATTGTAGGTGAAGGCAATGGAGCTGGCCAACTTACCATCATACAAAACCTGCTTGTGATGCTCTGCTAAGTGGATATCACTTTCTGACTTGAACTTAAATGTGCTCTGGGGAAAAATATAAGAAACAGAGACAGAGTGAGTCTGCGCTTCATGCACATGGACCCCATAAATGTGTCTTGGGTGTTATCTTTTGATGTTTGTTTATATGTTAGCAACCACAAATTTGCTATTTATTAAAAATCAATGCTTTCCATCCCAATCATTCTTTAACACTGCAACTACCAACACGGATTGATGTTTTTGCTTGTTAAGGATGCAAACTGTTATCTTGATTAATAAATAAGCACAGGTGAAAGGTATAAGAAAAAAGGGAACTTATAGAAATCAAATAGAAAAATATTTTATTTTTATTTTGCAGCGTAGAACTTTGACTGATTTCATCTTTATGTCTCATTTGTAGAACATGATTTTGTATGTAATTTGGTGCCATGGGTAGCAATTTTCATTTCAATTTGATTTGAAGGTTTAAGGTTTTAAGCTGTAGCCTTGGATTTTGTTTGATGGCAATCTTCTAGCAGAGATCAATGATTAGGAGGAACAACTGCAGAGGATTGTTTACCTGCCTTACCGTAACACAATAATTTACTCTGCATAGAACTGCAGTTTTTCTGCAACCAATTCATCATTGAGCTTGTCTTATATTATTTTTTCTCTCTTTCTTTCAACCGTGGACTTAAAATACTCTATGACTTAAATACTCTGTGATGAAACGAAGACAGAAGTTGATTCGGGTGGGTTTGAGTTTCTTCTAAAGAAACAAGACCTCGGTGTGCGAGAGATTTGTTTACCCGATTTAGACCGAAATCTTGATGGTGAGTAACTTATGACTTTGTATTTACGTAAACTACTTGGACAATCCAACATGTTTTGAATATGCAAGACAATTGAATGTATGCGATTTATTTTCAACTTCCATTTAGATATTATTATAATTCTCTTTGTTTTGTGCTTGTTTGTTTCACCCTTTCTGTAACTCTAGTGTGCATAATACAATGTGAAATATTTGCATTTCTTTAGTAATAAGGGATGTCTGCAGTTATATTATTATAGTCAGTTACATGTTAGTATGATTTCTAGATTTTTAGAGTTCCTCTTCAGATATATTCATATATTCTATATCACACACACACACACACACCTTCAGAGTGGAAAACTACAGAAAGCCTGTGCTGTGAGGCAATTGCGCTTATGAAGCATTCAGCTGAGGAAGCAACTGTTAAGGAGAAGATGAAGCAGACCTTTACCTATTGGCAAAACATGGTTAATGACCCAGTGAAGTCTTCTGAAATATTCACAGCATTCCCAAGATGCCTGGACATGAAAGGACTGGTATGTGAACATTCTACTGCCTTGTCAGTGCCATGACAATTCTTTTTCTATTGTTCAATAGCCTGGATGATGCTATCAAATCTCCCATGATGCTACACCCTAATGGTATAATGTTCTGTTTAACCAATTCTATCAGATTGAACAGGATTTTGGTTTGATTTTTGGTAATGCTGCTACAACGTTCCTGGAGAGGTGGCCTACTGTCTACAAGCAGAAAGTCCTGGAACAAAGCAGTGGTCTCACATAGACAGACCTTCAGGAACTGCTTCAAAATGCTCAATGCATAACGGACCTTGAAAATCGTATGCTAAAAGTAAAGGATAAGATTTATAGAAGGGAGGATTTACTTTAAAAGGGAAAATGGATTGACTTTCAGCTTAATAGCTTTAATATTTCTCCATTAATTTTTACTCTTAGGATGGGACAGTGACAAGTCATCCATTTTGGTTCCAAATTGGCACCAAATGGCCGGAAGAGACCAGGAAAACTTTCAGCCAGACAAGCCAGAAAACCATCTCGTGAAATTCCTTAAGGTGAGGTTACAGTAAAAAAAAAATTTAAACTGTTTGCTAACTGACTAATTTTATAGCTGACTAATTCATTATTTTCATGCCCCAGACTGGGCCGAGCATCCAGGGGCAAGACCCTTTTGAATTATAATAAAGAAATAATGCTGATGAATTCATGATTACAGTGATGATGTATCAGGATCTACCAATGACAAAGGTTTTTAGTTTAGCATTTGATAGCTGTAAAACAAAAAAACTTCAACTGCAAATGGCTCAGCAACACATTCATTATGGAGGACACAATGAATAGCTGATCAATAACAGACCAGTCTTAATTTACTCAATCAATTAGCTGCTGACAAATGACCTGAATTAATCCGTCAATGCCGTGTGAATGAAATATGCTTAATACTGAAATCAAGACCTCTACTCAAAAGATTTATTTATTAATGAATTGGTTTGGTTTCCCTCTATGTCTCGCGAACAGCAAGCAGATGTTGATAAGATAAGGAGAGACACAGAGAGCTGGAGTGACAGTGAGGAAACAACTGCCTGGTACTAAAGGAAATGGAGATAAATACAGTATGCATCACAAGTGAACTGGGTTAGTGCACCTGCCTGAAAGGCCTCTTAATCTGGGTTGTTTGCTTTTAGCAGAGGAGTAAATGGATAAAAAGGTGAGCTGAATCATGTTGTCAATTTAACAAGGATTATGGGTACTCAGAATGAAGAGCTTTAGACTAGAGGAAACATGCAAAGTGTTATATATTCAAATATCACTTGCTAGAAATATTGCACATCAATACATAGATCTGCTTTGAAAGCCGTTTCCAATTTAACAAAGTTTGTTTTATGATGCTACAATATGGTCCTCTAGGTATTGGATTTAGAGTAAATTAATCAATCCCTCACAATATTGCTGCAAATGAATGTATAGCTACACTGTGTATGTGGCCTTAATGTGGCAGCATTAATGTAGTAGTAGTAGAGAAATTTCAGAGTTGAGACAAATCGAATGACATACATGTTCAGGCAGATGATAAAAAAAGGACATAAGAGCAATTCTGCTCATCCGCTATGATCAAGTCCACACGGCAGCCAGCATGCATTTCATCATGAAATCTCTAACATCCTTCAAAAGTTCCTACTCGTGAAACCCAAGTGACACCAGATAACAAGCTCCAGTTCCCTGGTGCAGTGTGAAAATAATGATCTAAATGGTTGTGGCAACACTAGCAAACCCTGGTGCATGGCAGTATCATTCCACGGGACATTCATAATGGAGAATCACAGTTGCCTCCGTTTTATCCAAGTGCCAAGGGCTTTCAGCGACATCAACATAACTCTCTACAAGAAACAGGCACATATTTCAAAAGCTGGGGACTAGCCCAAACTGCAGTCTTACCACAGCTACAAGCAGAACAGTACTCAGTAATGTAAACCTTGCCAATTACTTTTCACTTTTTCGATAATGGTTTCCCAGTATTGACGCATTGTTAAAGTGGGAAGTGGGCTCAATTGGGCTTGAACACCTAATCCGCTCATTTCAGAAACAAACTGAGGATAATTTCACCGATTAGAAGGGTTCATTTAGGCTTGTGAGAAAGCAGTCATTCGATGATCATATCCGGTGGCGTCCGGATAACATCTGGGCGCTTTGAAGCCGACTTTGGTGAGGTTTGTTTGAACTAGCCACAGGATTTTCTGATAGCAGATGAATTTTCTGCTGTTGGATAAGTATGTTCAGGAAGCAAATTTATTGATCTTTACTAAAGGCCAAGTTCATCAGTCTGGGTGTTTTCCCCGATTATTTGGTCAAAAGCTGTTAAAACTTGAGAGCGATCACGCTCACGTAACACGCCGCATGCCTTGTGTTTGCATCAGCCATCTGGGAGCATGCAAAGACCTGTTTCTACCATTACTCATTAAAATGTCAACAATGAGCTATTAATCAAAGAAAATAAACATACAAATCACAAACAAAAAGTGCTGCATAAGCTTCCATCAGTCACCAGAATTTGATTCCCCAACATGGGTCCTGTAGCACTTCATGTTCAACCTATTGGCGGTCTTATTTTGTCTAAAGAATTGTGAAAGCATACGTTGCAGATGTAATTGTTGTGGGATATTCAATGTACTAATTGTCTCATGACTGCACTGCCTCCCCACAAGTACTGTATGTGCCAATGCAAATTTTACAACAAACGTTTAACATTATCTAGTATTGGTGGCATTATTTCTTCTTTAATAAAAACAAGTTGGTGCTCCATTGGCACTGCTTCTTTAATGCAAAGAGCCTACATTCTTGTCCTGTATAGTTTCTAAAAATATTTTTTCATCTGTGAGTTTGTCATATAATATTCTACATCATTATTGTATTATTGCATGGCCTTTACCTGAAGATAACGTTAGTCTTCCCTGACAAGGGAGGCTCAGGACTGGTCTCGTCTACAGTATAAGCCATGGTGCATACTGCAGAGCAGAGCTGGAACAAATCCAATGGGCCAATCTGACGCACGGAGAGCACATATGGTGGGAGTGATAGAGGGCAAAGGCAGAAATAACTCCAAGTGCATCATATGAAAAGGCCTAATTGTTTTGACTAGTCGACTAAATCACTAATATTTTGTGCTCAGTGAAGCCATCTTTGGATACTATTGTGACAGACTTTATTTAGTTTTTCAGAATAACCATTTGGAAATAATGTGTTTGCCAGTTTCCAGTGCAAATCATTTCCCTTATCCCGAGGCACATCACACACAATTTGTGAGGCAATTTTCTTGTATGAATCTTCCAGATCACACTTTTTCAGACTTTCATCCAAGCTTATGAACTCGGCTAAAACAGTGGGGAAGACTGGCAGTCTGATGTGACAGCATGTCAGCCTCATTGTGCGTACGACCAACCCTGTCACTTGATGTTATCTCCTAATGGGAAGGTTCCAAGTCATAGAGAAGGCAATATACTGCAAAGGTTGTTAATACTTTGAATTAAATAACTGGAAGTCTGTCTCAGTTTAGAGTATAATAAATAAGTCATATATTGGATTAGATGGGGTTTTTTCCCTCTGGCTGTGGAGCGGAGCAGAGAAGTTGAAACAGATATTAAGTCCAATGTACAAACAGGAACCATGATCCGCTGCTCACAGACCCATCCAGGAAATGATCAATTAAAACCGAGAGGCATTTTGAAACCTGAACAGCACTACACTACAACAACCAATCAGTGGGCCTGACAACTCTCGGACCTTCGTCTGCAACTCACCTGGCTGCTTCTATCATTCTCACCATTACCAACACCATTCATTGCGGGTAATTGTCTCCCGGGACGCGCTCTTCATTATTGTGTGAAAGCCGGAGGATTGCTCCGTCGTGTGCTACCTCTCTAATGAAAGGTCTAGAACCACAATTAAGGAGGTAAATGGCAAGTCAACTGCCATTAGCGAAAAGAGCAAACAAAGACTCCTGGGAATCCCCGGACATTCATTGACCCGATTTTAATCATAAACATCCATCTTGCAATCCTCAAAGTGTTTACAATATCAATGACAAATTGTCCTTCCTGCCATAAAAAGGAATCGTTTTGCGAGAGAAAAGACAGATCCTGTGTAAAAAGATTGTAAACTGCGCGAGTCATATCCTGTGTCCAAAAGGATCTTCCATTTGTGACAGAGTACAGGGCTTACCAGGAAAAGTGAGACAGTAAGGGTGTGAGAGCAGTCTATGAGAATAACCTCGGATTAAACAAATTCACAGTTAAATCCCCCTCAGGGTGTGTTAGCATCTTTCTATTTTGAATGTATCACTTTCCTTCTTTGAGAAGTTTGAGAGTGCTACACCTGCTGCAGCGGACATAAGTCAGCTCAGGAGCTGCTTCCCTCAGTGTTTCGTGCCATTATTTTTATTAATTTACTCTGTAAATTATGCAGCTGATTATCTCGGTGGGAAAGCATTTGTCAGGGGCATAGAGCATTGATTTCACAAATTGATATGTGATACAGACTGATAACATTTAATCTAGTTATGTCACCAATAAGAACATATACCTTATAGCCAAGACCAAGCTGATGAATTGCAAATATCTGTGCAGGATTGAGGGCTTCACTGAACACGTAGACGGCACCTAGCTGCCCGCAGAATACTCTGTTTGCGTCTGCTGTCTCCGAGGACCCAAGGAAACACTTATCATAACTCTGCAAGACAAAGAAAACAAAGGCAGCACTTTGAGACTCAAGGGATAAACAAAACCCAATTCCCAAACAAAGAGCAGGGAAGTAGAGGGCAAAAAAGTTAAACATTTGATTGCCCATATGGTTTGTCTATTTCTCTAAGAAATGGTATTGTGTCAATATAACAATTCAAAACAGCATTGTGTTGATTCAGTGTGAACCTTGACAATTCCCTATCAGAAAGAGGAAAACAATGTCCCCGATTTACAAAGATATGAAACTGAAATGTTACCTCTGGGACAGGAAGAATATGTACTGTGATTGCAATCAGGATCAAATTGGAGGATAACTAGCAGCAGCTACTCAACAACAAACATACCCATCAGTATGAAGGTTAACACAATACAAGTGTTACTGGGGAAAAAAAATAACATCAGATTTGTTTACAGATGATACCGTACTCACACTTTCATATGATCACACTTTCATATGATAACTAGCCTTGGACTTTTAGGTCCTCTCACACTCGGTTGGAAAGAGCAGAGTGATGGCAGAAAGTGTTTTTAGGTGACCAACAACACTATGACAGGTAAGAAAATCTATAAACATCTAGGTCATAATATCAGAGCCTGAATGAATGAATAGAATATAACAAATAAAAAGGCTTTCAATTGATCTATACGATACCAGAGACTGACTGCATTTAGCATTCTGTTGCATAAAAGATGATCGCAGCAGTTGCTTTAATAATCCCCATCAAGGAAAGCTGTGAGGGTCTAGAAGGTTTCCATACTTGTTACTTCACGTTTCTGTCAGAGCCCACTTTGAGGTTAAAGGGACATTGTAAGACGCCCCAACTGCCCCCTCATTCCCCCATAGCCCCCAAACAAAATCAAAAACCAAATAGGGTCGTTCTTTGGTGTTTTAAATGATTTGCATTATAATATATAAACTCTATATTAAAAAAAATTGCTTTTATTTATAAAATAAGTGCATATCACTTTACTTTTCCACTTCACGGTTTTATTACATTTTGTAAACATATTTTCAACTAAATTTACTGAGTAAAAAGCCCAAAAATTACATTTCCACATTTAACATGGTTTTTCAAACAATTTTTGTTGCTGTCTTTCTGATGCTGTGCGTCTCGCTATCTCTCCCTTTCTCTCACTTGCTCTCCTTCTATCTCTTTCTCCCCCTCTCTCTCTTGGGTTGGTGATGAAGCCAACACAACACACAGATCATTGTGTTTAGAAAATCATTTTTGAAACCCTGTAACTTGGTCCAAATTATCAAATTTAAACTATTATTTTGCCGTGTCTGATGTTTGAGTTATAGTAAATTAGAGATGCACCTGCTCCTGAAGTGTCACAGGATAAAATCCACATCAGAAAAATGCTCCCTTTTATTCTTGGTGTGGGAAAATTTCTCGTCAAAAAACTATCCATCACACGTCAAAGTAGCTTTATTTAATGTGGTGGAATATTTCATGAACCACACGTCTCAAGCTGTCATTTGCGCGATCCTTCCTTGAATACACAGATAGTGTGAAGCACACCTTAGGAAATATTTCTCATCTCTACAAGTGAAAATTGCTTCTTAACTCCGTTTCCGTGAGCTGTGGTAACACCAGGTTTCCTTTTTTTGGCTCAAAGTGCAACTATCTTACAAAAAAAAAACAGATAAAAAAAGATAACTTCCATCAGACAGTTGCTGGAATCTATGTTCACATATTTACAGAACATGCTGCCATTTATTCATTGTTCTCTCGGTATTAATCGGATGGTCAAATGTTTCAGAGTCAATCCCCCCACTCTCTACTGCAGAAACACCAATAACTAAAATACCAGTTGCTGTATATCTGCGCAAAATCCATGTTGACGTGATAAAACCCCTTTTGCACATACCATCTCCAGCCATGAGATGTGACGATGTGGCAGCCTCAGTCATTCCTGAGAGAAAATCATCAAGACCAGGGAAGAAAGGGAGCCAATAGGAAGTAGGAGCAAAAAAAAAATGACTTACATCATTTGTGTTGACGTGCCATGCCATGTCTCCATAAGAAACAAGCTGTCCGTTAACATAGCATCGGATTTCACTGTTCCTCCAGCGGCTGTAGAGGTGAACTATACTAATCATGTACCACTGAAAGTGAGAAGAGTTTTTTTTAGTCAGCGATTTATAGAACAGGTCACTTATTACAAGTTGGTCATTATTAAAGAATATCTTTATGCTTAAATTATTTGACCCCACTTTACTAAAACGTCACTGGATCCGTTTCTGTGTCAACCGTATAATTCCGATTAACTTAAAAGTTACTAAGGAGCAATAGCAGCGAGGCTTGCTATTAAATGTTGTGGATGCAGCATTGAAACATTGTGAATAATAGATCAGAGGAAAGGCTGAGGAGGCAAGACAAGTCATTTTCCCTCTGCATAAAAGCCATGTTAGACGCTCCCTGTAGTTATTCAGTTATTATTAACATGCCAATCAAAAGGCAATTATTTCAACTAAAAATAATGTTATATGCAGTAAACCCTTTTTACTTGTTGTGCCACTAAACAAAGTCAGTTAAGTGGAACATACAGTATGTTAAGTAGTGTGAGTAGTACTTTGCTTTGCTCATATTTGCGGATGCAGAAGCTGTAGATTATTATAGTTTATTCACAACAACACATCTGACTTTTTTAGGTTTTCTGTTTCCATCCGAAGCTTTATTAGATACCATGTTGCTAATGCAGCAGGTGTCGCACTCATGACAGTTCTTTTGATTTAACATTGATTAAGGTTCCTTTTTTTCCCCTTTACTTGGAGTTCTGATCTACTTATCCAATTTATTCCAAACACCTGGTAAATGATTTCTCTGAAGTAGAATTTGATCCCTTCAAAAAAAAATTTGAAACCTTATAAAATAAGATTTCAGTCTGAAAATAGAAAATGTGGAACTGAAAAAGATAGGACCCCAAACATCAAAACATATGAAAGTGAAAAATATTAAAATATTAAATTCAAAACAACTCTAGAACTAAATCAAAATGATGTTCAACCTAAGAAATCCATTTTTTTTAACGATCTAAGCTATTTGTCTGCATTTGGCTCTACAAGAACACAAGATGTGACGTTCAAACCTCCGGCACTGCACATTACATGAAAGCAATATGGCAATAGGGCTCAGAAAACTCAAACAATTAGGATGCCAATACACAGCATCACCTGTGACCGTGTGTCCACCGTTTATTAGTCTGACCCATGAAGGGCAATGGGAGCAGCCTAATGAAATTATATGTGTCTGCACACAAAGGTAAAGACACTTAAAAGAGGATTCATGGCAGAGGAAAAGTGTGCAAGCTGCCCACACATCATTTAGAATGACACTTATCCGCAGATGGTCTGAGCCCAAAATCTATTAAAAACTTAATTCAACATCTTTTATCTTCTAAGAGCTTTTGCGAAACCACACCTGCACCGTTGCAGTAAGAATTGGATACATGATTGTTCCCAGGTGTTATGTGAAGGCTCTAATTGTTTGACACACGCTTTGAGCCGGCTTTCCTTCTAAAGGAGCAGCTCGTTACTAACATCGCATGCTAAATTAAGTTTGATTCTCCCATCTTCATTTACATCCAATTACACTAGTGAGACTCCTCTGGTATTTTTAATCACTTCAGGTATATGTGTCGACGTAATGCCTGGTCTAAATAACACAAGGTGAAAACACAGGAGTGAAAGCCAAATCTGCTCTTACCTTCCTGGGCTGAAAATCGTACTTCACACAATGCTGGAAACCCTTTCCTTTAGACTTCAGCGATGTTACAATCAAGCAGTTGCCAACAAAATGTGCAGAGTACCCAATGCCTTTGCTGGTCCGAAAGCTGTAAACAGAAAAATGCATAGTACGTGTCATAAGCTGCAAACTTAACAGGGTCCACCGAATTCATTTGTCATAAAGCTAGAAGCAACAACTACTAAACATTCTATTAGATGCCCTCTTTTACAATACTGTGCTATAATACAAAGCAATGAACACATTTACCTCGAGGATTAGATTGAGGCAAACATCATTTTTATAAATGCCTCGTATTACGCAGACACAAGTCAATTAGCAGAAGTAATTAGCCGGTAACTCTTACAATTCTTGTGAGAATTATGATATTTAGCATCACCAGCAAGAGCAGGGAAATTGTGAGACCAAAAGCTCCTGCAAATAGAGCAGGCAACAACTACAGACAACCAGGTTAACCCATTTAGTGATGGATAATCGCTTTGTTTCCACAAATAAAATATATGTCAGCTCGGTCAACAGTGTCACCTCTATACAATATGAGCAGACTCCGTACAGCCCACGAACGTGAAGCCACCATACAATACTACACTAGTCCTCCTCCTCTCCTCCTTCTCTTGTGTTGAACATCATTTGTACTACTAACATGTACTACTCTCCCACAGTCTTTAGGGCCACAGCAAGCTACTCTGTTCAAAGCCTCCAACCACCACTGCGCATTGGGACCATCGAAGACAACCGCTCTCTTTGACAAAGCAGATGAAGAGAGCATTGGCTTTAGTACTGTGGGCCGCGCGCGGGGCCAGAGAGATGTAGAGCCCCACGCCGAGCGCCAGCGGAAGCCGGCAGCGACGCTCCACTGGACAAGCCGGCTTGTGATTACACATCAGGTGGAAAGCAGCAACCCTGCTCCGCTTCAGAAGATACCGTTCTTTTATTTGTCTACAGGGCCTGAGCTACGAGGCCCTCGGAGCGATGCATAAAAACAGGATTAGCTCGCCGTATCTCAGCCATTTTTGTGACTCTGTCAGAGACTGAATTTCTCCCGTATGAATACCAACAATAATTCTTTTTTTCCTTCTTCTTTTTGATGTTACCCATCAGAGAGACGCCGAACAAGTCCTACCAAGGTGAGTCAATTCTTTCATTCAAACTGTGTGATCCAGGTAAGCAATGGCAGCCAGCAGACGATAGAGCTGACGATACCGTTATCTCTGACCAATTAGTGGGAACAGGCTTCCATGTCAGCCAAATCTACCTTTTCATCTTTGTCATTCATTTCTCTCCACAGTTCTTCACCGTTCATATGTTCCATTGAATTGAGAATTTTTCTCCCAAGCTCCTCTCATAAACTCAAAGAGTGGCGACTGAATATCACTGCACGTTCTAGATATTGATTTTAGCACTAATTACCCACAAGCCCTTAAAAGAGAAGGCATGTGGGCCTAATGTGGCAGATATTTAAATCTAATTTGATACTTCTACAATGCCTCCCACTGCAGTGATGACTGTAGCTCACGCCTCCATGGATTTTATTTCCAATAATCTCACCTAATTCTCTTCTCCCTCTTTTGTAATTCCTGAAAATTATCTGGAAAGAGATTTCACAAGCCTGCATTTCATAAATATTGCCAGCATGTGTGTCTATGAAACTAATTTACCCTTGAAATACTAGTTCCAGTCAAAATCTGTTTGGATGTGGAAATACAATAAAACAGTGTATTGTTTTGTCAATAAAGCTGCTGGATAAGACTCTCTAGAGAGGGAATGATTTCTAATACCTAAGCAATTAGAATGATGGAAAACAGGAGAGTGTAATTTTCTTCTCTCTGGTGTCGTAATGCTCCCCTGTGAGAGAGCTAGGCACGTATTTAAGACATTGGGAACACGGAGCGCACAAAAGTAAGTAATTGTTTACTCACCAGTAGAGATATGGTTTATCCTTGTCAACGTTGATGTTATTTAAGGGATCCATCCTGAACCAGGTGTTGAATGTAAACCCGTTCTGATAAGGCCATTTAGCAATAGGGGGTAAAGCAATGGCCTGGAACACAAAGAGATTGCATTTATACGGCATGAGAGACCATTTGGTTTTTTAAATGCTGCACTGCCTTTTCTAGACCACATTATAAGATGCACTATGAGTCAGAGCACAACACAACACTAAAGGTCTAAAAAGTGACCAAAAGGAAGCATAGTAGGAATGTGTTGTGCTTCTTTTATGCATTAAAATAATGCAAATATTGAGAATATTCACTCAAACGTTCTTTCTTATAAAACAACCCAACTGAAATTACAAATATGTGGGGACATCCTGAATGTCACTAGATGATTTATTGCAAAAAATATGCACAGTTTGTGCATAATTTTTGCCCTTTTGTATGACGGCAAGGGTCATTTGGGGAATGTTTTATTATTAGATCATTATCAATCTTTAGGATTTTTACCGATTGTTGAAAACAATTCTTAAACAATCAGTAAGAAATTGTATTTAAAGAAATTACTGTGCTGACTTATTTTCTTGCTCAAATGATCGTATTTGGTCAATCAACCCCAACACAGGGATGGTTAGGCTATACTATTCAACTATGCTATTCTATAAACCCTTTAATATATGTTTACCCCTTCTTAACACAATTTACATGTATATTCTTTACCAGTGGAGCAGTTTCCATCTAAATGAACACTTGAAATTGCTTTTCTTATTATTAGGTAATCAAACTACACTATCAGAGTGAAACGTTTTGATATACGTCCAATTCCTTATTTTCTGCCTGAACATTACTGTACAGAATGCGTACTATTTTTCTGTGCATTCATTGTCAATTGTTGTATACTCCATAAAAAAAGCACACATTTGTGTCAATTTAACATTGATTGCAGTGAGGAGACTTGTGAAAGCTTACTGCTGCACTGCGACCAGGGAAGTTGAAGAAGGCATCTGGACCGTGTCTCTGGGGCATCTGATTCAGCACCGACAACATTTTGACCGCATGTTTGGGCTGCACAGGTGGCAAAGATTAAAAAAAAGTGTAATAACAAGACATTTAAGGCTTTCTTTAATCGATAGGACAGCAGTCAATACACTGTCAATTACCTCAATCGCTCTTTCTGTAGTTTGTCGATTACAAAACAAGCCCTAAACAGATCAGTGTGATGGCTCTTTGGGGGAAACTCATGTTGTGTAAAACTAACACACACTTGTGTGTAACTCGCTCACTTACCCAGAGGCTTCCTTCCCCTCGTAGCATGCTGAACAGCAATTTCAGTTCCTTCACTGTGATGCTGTAGCTGGCCAGCACTCCCAACATGTCCACTAGCAAGTCTTTCAAACGTAAGATAGCGTGCATGCACGCATCACCAAATGCACACACACACACACACACACACAAACAAGGGAAGAAGCAGGAAAGAAAGGACGATTATCATATGCAGCTGCATGTGGCAGGTATTATAATTTATCCACACTACACAGGGGGTCCTCGGGGTGAAACATAGTCATATGCTTTGTCAACTGAGATAATAAATTAACTCTGGATGAAGCTTAATTAAAGCAAAACGGTTGTTTGAGAACTTCAATTATATTTAACACAGTACAATACAATTATATGGAAACTGCCTCAGTCTTCGGGATGATAAATTGTTGGACTTAAGAGTCACAGTAAAATTGCAGGAAGATACATTTAGATTTCCTCATCAGCTGAAACATTTTTTATAAACTCACACAAGGTTTAAACTGTTTAACAATTGAAGGGGCTCATTTAATAAATAAACAACATTTCTAAACTAGTAGTACACAGGGACGACTACCACCTGTGGATGATTCCTAATCTATAAATAAACAAATACTTATTTGAAGAAAATAGAGCATTAAGTTGTCTTTGCTACTATAGGCATTAAACTATCTGAATTATTATATCCAATTTGAAAAACTTTACCATTGACTTTTGCAATAGCTGATGTCTCAAAGAATTGATAGAATAAAACATTAGTCAACATTTTGGCAAACCCTAGTTGTTGTTTTTTTAATGGGTTATTGGTTAGATGCTTCAAATACGTGCATTTTGAAGCTTCCTTGTGTCTTTAAAAAAGCTTTTGCTAAAAAGTTGATAAATTATCATCCCTCATTCCCACAGAAAATATCCACCGTACTGATACGGTTCGTTTTTAGTCTGTCAATATATCTGCACCAATAAAATGAGCCTTTTTCATCCATAAACTTTATCACAAAATTGCCAGTGGATTGTAACTCGAAATAGAGATTCTAGAGAGATAGACATTTAGCTGCCTGACTGAAAGCTGACATTAAAGAACACATAACCCATGTATTCGCCCCTTGCTGGACAATAATCCCTCGGAAAATAAAAGCACAAGCTCTACCATTGACGCCATCATCATACCTGCTATCATGTCATCCACCGAGCTCATTATGAGCAGCACCTGCTGGATGAGGCCGACCTCAGTGCTTGTTTGCAGGTTTCGGACACTTTTCCGCAGGATGGCGGTGAACATGCTCCAGACTTCAGCCTGGCACGTGACGTCACAGTGCCCCAACAGCTCCACCATGCAGCCGATGCCTTCTGCATCCTGGATAATGAAGTTTGTCTCCAAGTCAAACTCCCCTCCCACCAACTGCAGAATAAGATTGGACAGGTTTTTATTTTTATGCGATTCACATACTGCTTAAATTATGTTCCGTATGATGATGTATGACAGTCGTTCACACTGCACATTGACATCTGGCTTTCAACTCTGCTCTAGATCCGTTTTTTGAAGCTGAAATTAACCATGAGGTCACATATTTTCCAAGTCACAGCTATGATGTTAACAGGATAGCCAGAGCCGGAGAGGTGTAGATCGGTCTCCTAATAAAAAGGTTTTTTACACATCCATAAAAACAAAAAACAGCTTGGCACTTAATGAAAAGAGGAGGGGAAAAGATTCCCTACAGCCCTGCTGCCCATTTTGAGTCATAAAAGATAACCACTATTAAGAAAGTAGAAAACAACAGTCAATAATGCAGTTCTTCAAGTTCTTCAAGTTCAACAAGCGTGAAATTAGCCCTCTAAAGAAGTGTATGGTGTATATGGAGAGTACTGACAACAACCTGCTGGTGGGCATCAAAGCAAGCCGGCGGGAAATGGGTCTGGATACCACGGCACACTGCTGTGACCGACGGGTAATAGCTAGGTGAAATCAAAAGCAGCCTAAAGTAGAGGAAGAAGACTAGTGTGGAGGTATAAATGGAGCCTTAAATCAGACATTATCAATTACATGGAGTGACGGTATTTAATGAGCCTTGTCGTCCAAATAAAAAACAAAGTAGTTCTGCAAAAGCTAAGTATTTGATGCAATTGTCAGGGTGGGTGCTGGTGCAGGCGGACGGAGGCAGGACCCAAAACGCAGGATTCGCAAAAAAACGATGCTCTTTATTCTCTGACAAAACTGAGACGTGGTCCAACAACGACTGACGTAGACAATGACGCAACAAGGGACAACAGGCACACAGGGCTTAAATACACTAGGGAGGTGCAGGTGATTGGACACAGGTGGAAACAATCAGGCAATCACAGGACAAGGCAGGAAGTGAAGCTAACCCAGGGACACAAGAGACATGAAACTGCAAAATAAAACAGGAAGGAGAACCAAACCGTGACAGCAATAAAAACTAGAGCTTTCTGATTAATCTCATTTAATCCATCGTGCCATGCAATGAGTCATTTCCAAATTGCAAAAGTTACAACTGGAAGGAAAACATTAATTTTTTATAACAACAAAATTTGCGTTTTCTTTGACCCCCTTTCTGCCTCTGGTTGGGCTCATCTACACAACGGTGGAAGGCCAACCAACCCGCTATAAGTGGATTTTACAGCTATTAAGACAAAGCTATGTCAATAAAGTTTTGTCTGGAAAAAGATCATCTGGAGTTAAAGGGATGTCTCTGTCCAAATGTCAGACGATGGACAAAATAGTCAGGCCCAAAAGGTACGACGCGACAAAGCCCAGTACGTGTTCTGGAGGCTTGAGGCAGAGGCCGGGTTGAAGGGCGTTCAACACAGCTGTTAGAATAAAGTAACTCATTTGGGGAATAGCTGAGTGTGTACAGTCTACGTAGTGTGTATGTGTGGCGAGGTTTAGTTGTCCGAAAGTGAGAAAGAGGAAAACACTGGATTTGCTGAGGGAAGACAACTGTTGACCATCGGAGGAAGGAGGAAGTTGTGAAGTGATGGCAAATGTACCATGTAGGTCTCAGTTTGTCTGTGAGTGGATGCTGCAGCTTCTTAAGACCAAAGTAGTATTGATAAAGGCCTCGACTATGCCTCTGGAGGATTCCTGGGCTGGTGTGATCGCACTAATCCAAGTTAAATCATTACGTTCACATTGGTAAACAAGTGGCACAGCTATAATTGGATGTTGATGATTATATTTACAAGGCTTGCATTACACGTCACTATATTCCACTACAATAGTTTTATAGAGCTATGTTATTAACATCAATAGTATAGTAGTATAATATTGCTAGCATCAATTCACCTCATTAGATCACAACAGGTGGGCTGGGCAACATGCGAGAGCAGCTTGATTGTTTGTCCACTGTATCCAATGTTGCATTGATCATACCTTAGAATGATGCATTGCTTGTGTGTGCGACATGCAGAAGATATGGAACTTTTTAAATAGTCGCATCAGTTGGAATATCACTCTAAAGAGAACAACACACACACACTTTACTTTCCCATACTTAAACAAATTTAGAGAATTAAATATTATCAAGCACACTTCAGCCACATTTAAGTCTCGGCATTCAAATGTTGGCGCAGATATCTTAACACGAAGTAACCTCTGGGTCTGGAAAAAATGGTAAAGCTATTGCTGCCAACATGTTGTTGAACCATCTTCAAAGCTTACATTTGAACCAGAAGTCTTCACCAATAAGCACAAGGGACCAGTAAGGCACTTACATTAAATCACAAGAATTCCACTGATTGAAAACTCATTGGTTTGGGGTTGTATGCCTTATTATAACGCAGGTAGATGAAATCCAGCGTTCTGATTGGTTGAGAGTGAGTCACGGGGGGTTCCTTATTGAGCGATAATGTACAGTTGCTGTTTACATTGACACGAGCGTTCAAAGTAACATGTTAGATTTTGCACGACCGTCAGTTGAGTTTTTAGCTTTCAGCTCGGTGGCTGGAAACCCCCCGGAAATCCCACAAATAATCGTTTTGAGGCAATGCGAGCTTTGGCAAGCGGACAATCAAGGTGGACGCAGTGTTCATTTTGGCAGTCTTAGTTTTTTAGACGAAAATGCATGTTTTAGTCACATTTAGTCATTTTAATCCTTCTTAGTTTTAGTCACATTTAATAGCCATATTAAACTCCTTTTCTTCCCTTCTCAGACCCAGGGACCCCCTGTGCTGTGTCTACAACTGCATAATAGTCTAGCTTACAGTACTTAAGTTGTCCATTAGATATCCCTCCTAGGAAAGGTCTATAGCAGGGGGGGCTAACTTTTTGACTCACGGGCCACAATGGGTTCTAGAACAAATGGATGAAGTGTTTGTGTGAGCCGATTTAAATGACATGTGAAAAATCATGAAGGATATTTAACACATTTGCAAGGGTGTAAAGCTCCACCAACTTCATGAGGAAAAGGAACCGAAACGCAACACTTTGTTGTCTTTGTCTGTTTACTCGCAATACTTTTGACATGGCCAAAGGAATCGTCATAGTCCTTTATTGTTTCCACTGTCAAATTGCTTGTCCCAACAAAAGAGACCCCTTAACGTCATACAATCGGTACAATACATTATTTTGGGGGCTGGATCATGAACCAGCCATTGTCAACTGGACCCCCACTTTTTATTGAACTGTCTTTTCTTTCTCTTTCTCTCATCTTTATTTTTTGGTTTCATGACCAGTCTTTTTCTCTTGTGTCTGTCCCGCAGGTTTTCCTCCACCTGCTCTGTGCCGCCACATCCTTCACCTGCACTGTGCAGTTCTTTTAAACGCCTCCACCTGTCACGTGTGCGCGCACGTTCTTTGTTGCTCAGTAACGAACGCACGGTGGCTCAAACTGTTACATTATTGATTTTTGACGATAAAGTACAGCCTCTTGTACCTAGTGGCCAAAATTTGCATTTAAAACCCATAAAGTTGACCAAGGTATACACATCTCCCTTCTAAAACATTCTTCTGCTTTCTAAACATTTATTAATTCCTGTCAAAAGTGCAAATGTCTCGCTACTTAAAGTGCTGCACTCTCAAGTGAGGAAGGGGAGAGTGCAGTTTAATTCCAGTGCAAAGAGATACAGATCAAGCTGCTGAAGACAAAAAACAGCCATGCCTTTAAGCATGCCTTCAAACATCAAACGTTTGACAGGCACTTATGCTCATTACTGTATGGCCTTTTGTGGCATAAAATAATACCAAGAAGAACATATTATGAAGGAGATACTTTGAATGGATCAGGAGGTTGTCAATTGTCGTTTGTCTTATTATCAACATTTTACCCTTCATTGAAGAGCATAAATCCACAAGGCTTAGACTGAACCTTGACATTCAATGCAATTTTCATTATTCTCACTATTCACAGACACGGCATAATTCTGATTAGAGTAATTGCACATTCAGATCCTCTGAATAATTTTTCACACATTATGCTACGAGAGGTTAATAAAGACATAAAATCACTGATTACACACTTAATATGTGGAGAGCACAGTTTTTTTCTGAGCAATGCAATAATTCTATGGAGGAAAGCTATGCAGTTTAAATGCCACTTAAGTTCACTGATGTAAACACCATAATCAGTGGAAGGAATTAATTCATGAGAATCTCCTCATAAAGAGGAAAACTACTTTTTATATATTACAACAATAAAAGCAAAAGGCTTCATCATGTATTATTTTATCCCAATAAAACCTGTAAACACACAAACTCATTCTTAAAACAGGCATTTGTGTGAATCATGTACGTTAAATTACACAATTGTGTAAAAAAACAGGGTTACATTTATTTATTTTTCATATTCAACTACCACTATTCGCTATAGCCTTGTTGGGATGAAATAGCCTCTCCAGTTGCAGCAGAGATGGAGAACCTGCCAGAAAGACAACAATCGCTGTACCAGTCCATTAAATGGGCCTTCATGGTAGAATTGAGCGATTCCACTCCTGCATTCAGAAGGCGTGAGGCAGCCTGCCGGGAGTCTACTTATGTAAACCTGACAATGAGACAAAAACTATTCTTTTGTTAAAAAAAGTGAATAGAAAGTTGGCTTGAACGTTATTTGGAAAACCAAGACGTAGCAGGCTCATCACCTGGCTAATACTGCTCAAAAAGAAAAAGATGATGCCTGCAGCATAACCAAAAGGACTGGGGAAACGATACGAAAGGCAGAATGCAAAAGACTCTGGAATGTGGTCAGGATTCAACATTCCGTACGACGGAGATCTCCCAGCACACAGCAACAGGCAGCGGCTTCATGACAAGACTCTCAAGTGTTTAGTGACCCGGGAACCGACTGAGAACTGGGTATGAAAGTCCATGGCGATACCTGTATGAACGCAGAGGTGAACTAGAATGTGAATTCCACATTTACTTAATATGCAACACTTTTAAAACACGGTCTTACTTTTCACTTACATATGCAAGTAAGACTAAATGTTGAAAAATATGTTTGCCATATATTTTTCTTTGCATTTGTAGTTTCTCAAGCAATGTTTAAACCAATTAAAAGTATTCCTCTTTAGAACAAGGATGAATGAATGACAGAACTGTGGGTGCAACGCAGTGAACGATCTTATCTGCGATAGCTAAAGCAGCAAAATTCTAACGTTTAACATGGAACAAAGAAGCAACAAGAGGACTAGACGGATCCGGATTTTTTTCGCTTCCTCTAAAACTCCATTAATATTTTACATTTTAATTTGCTTTCTGGCTTCCTGCTGGCTCTCCAGGACTTATCTAAAATACTACAACAGCAGGAAACACTGGCAGTGAAGAATTGTGCCTGTACACTCATTTATTTTGCCCCTATCTCTGACTGATGGTTTCCAATGATAGAACGCTGCTAGCTAAACCTCGGTGTGGGCGAGCTTGAGCTCTTCCGACTCCTATCAATAATCATATCACATTACATTGTGGCTTACAAAACAAATTGTCATGTATTCAAATGCAAATGAGTCACGATATTTACAGCAACCAAAGGTTGATTAAACGCCTGAGCTGCTGTACTGATTTATACTGTTTAGTGTTGGTATTATTTGTTTAACTATACTGTATTGAAATGGAAGTATCATTTTCCAAAAGGGAATTGCAATTTTGATTAAAGTTTCAATATAAAAGTATTTTGCTTGAATTTACCATTTTGGTAAATTATATTGGTAGCACAATGTAATAGTTATTTAATAATGAAACTATTAGCGCTTAGATTGGTTCCCTATAATCCCCACTTGCACTGTGCAATTCTGTCTGGCACCGAGTCAAATTCACCTGAGAAAAGAAAGACTTGATTCATGACAAAGCGGCAGAGCACAGCACCTGACTGGCTGCACAGATACTTATGAAGGTAATAAGAAAATAATAATGAGGCCCAGTGGTCTGAAGCAAAACTCTTTATTGCCTCCCATATGATCAACGGCGGCGCATTATAGCTACCCTTACTCTGTCTTTGCCTCCCACGATAAAAGCCCAAGACACAGTGCGACACTGCAGTTGCTCTGCAGTTCACTAAGAGGCATCCAAACCAAATCACTCGCAGTAGCTTTCCCCTGGTGGAGGACACGGCAGACGCTAGAACATCCAGAGGGATGTTAGCGTTAAAAGGAACCGTGTGTATGGTAGAGTATATTGCTAGATATGGATTAATAAGCATTATGTATTGTTTTGTGTATAATAACTTGTCAATAAGTTACCCTTTAATAATCTATTTGTATCTATATATGAAAAAAAAATGAAAAAAAACTAAACACTATTAGCATTTTCACAGCAAAAAAGGAATGATATTAAGAATTCTGGAGAAGTTTAATATTGATGGCCCCAAAAAATATATTTTCAACATCTCCAACATATCCATCGAATGTGAATCTGTGCTGTGTCTCTGCTGCCATTGCACCCGATGATTTCAAACTAAGCGTTGAAGCATGAGTAAACTTTAAAAGGCATGTTAGATTTATCACTACCATAAATCATTTTCCATCTTTCAGATTAAAGATAAATAATGAAAAAAGCTAACAAGTTGTGAGCATCTATCTGTATTTCCCTTTTTCGCAGGGGAGAAACGTTAATATGTGTGGTTGATGACACTACACTCAGGATTCATTTATTCATATTGAAACAATGACCCAAAATGGCAAGGCAACTAATCATTCTGCGCATGCTTCTTTCTGTGTCTATGTCTCACTAAAGGGTGGAAATTGAAAGATGGGCTGACTGAAGTCTTCTAGATCCTACCAGTGTTTGAAAGTCTGCGTTGAATTCCTAGTAAAAGACAACATGTCTGTCAGCGTGTCAAGTGTCAGCTAAAGCATTTATCGTTCACACCCACCCAACCAATTTATATTCACGTGGTTTCCACTCAAACATAAATGGCAATGGAATTTAATCTTGTGGCATTTCTTTGAATGCACAATAATTCAACATCAAAGGAGTGTAAACGTTCTACATTGTGTATATGCACCAGTCTGCAGTCACACAAACACACACACACACCGCACGGTGTAATGGAGGGAGGCAAATCCAGCATTCAGCAATCCATGCTGCAAGATGCAAATACCCATGTGCTGGTTCAAACAGGGCCAGAGCCAACCTATTTCCCTGTTTGAAGAAGAGGGGCCATCAGAAGGAGGAAACCCGTCTAATCATTCAATTTCAATTAACACTATCTTTTTAGGATTATTCAGAAGCTCAGAAGCTCATTGGAGCTTCATGTCGTTGATTTGCAAAGGGGAAGGTCATAGAAATAGCACTACTAAATGAGGCAGGAGAGTAAGACCACCTTAATTAGGCTCCAGCCGATATCTATGCATCTGAAGCTGGCAGACCTGTTGAGGTGGTTACACCAGAGTGGTGACAGCTAGCTCCCTTCACTGCATTAGCACAGGAGACTTAGAGAGAAGGATTTACCATTCACCAACTGGAGGTGAAACTAGATTAGCAATAATGCCTCGCAGTCAATCTTGCACATTAGCCTGAGGCTCATTGAACTGCTCACAAGCTCATGCTGCATTCACATGGAAAGACGGATATCATTTCAGAGGCAGGTGCAGGATGGTACAATTTGGTTGTGCCCATCAGAAAACACCAGCAACAGGAATAATAGCGCCATTGCTGTTTATATAGTTTATATATTGTATTTATTGGCATTCCCCTGGATGGAATTTACAAGGGGATGCATGTAGCTCCCTCTCACAAGGAGCAATTGAATGGCAAGAAAAGCCAGGATTGTATGGCTTAAGGCAATATTAAGATAAAACTCAAATATCTCCTACGTGAAAGCAATTAAGGTGTGTGCTTCAGTTTAATTGTTCATCCCTGTGGCTCCCCTCTTTTAGCCAGAGTTATGAGCTTCACAAGAGACATTATTTTTTTCCTTAGACAGAATTCATTTGTGCTTCATTGAGGCAGAGAATTAAGAGTTACATCAGAGCCCTCAAAAATGCCTCCCCCTTTCGAATGCTTCTGATTAGGCCTGGGCTGAAGGTTTGCCGTCGCCATGGTGACAGGCAGATTGGACTTGAGACAGTTTCCAAGGGGAGCCTACAGGAGCCTACAGCGACCCACTAAATTGGGTGAAAATAAATAGAATGGATGTCCTCTTTACAAAAGGCTGCTGGTGGAGTGCCTACACTGCAGTGAAGGAGTCCCTTGGGGGCAGATGTAGAGTTCAGAATGGCTTTCCTCCCTGATATTGCTAAATTAATAAAATGAGAAATGTTCCAGGTTCAGAAACAATCATCTAGTGCGCCAGATGTGAACAGACGCAGATCCTGAAAGAAGTGACGTTCAGTCCTGAAGGAATAATAAGAAACGTGTATCATCCCATCTCATTTTTCTTCTCTCAAAGGGTATAAGCTTTGCCTTGTTGGATTGTGTTGCACTTGATCCAAGGCAAGTGCATAGAGGACAAAAATGATTTGTGTGGTGCATTTCTATACTGGAATCAAGCTCAAATATATGATTGTTAGTCTTGCCAACAAACAACACTGCATTCAAACGCATAAGACCAAACCCGGGTAAAAAACAAACAGGGATGTCATCAAAAGGACAAAACAAAGTACATCATGTTTCCCAAAAACAACAACAAGAAAAAACACTGTCAATGCAATACAGAAGTTAAACTCTCCTCAAGGGACATATCAGTTAACTTAGCACAATAACAAGGATCAGCTCTTTGTCAGAACAGCCTGCAGCTAACAGAACACAGTCAAAGGGATAAAGAATGACGCAAAAGCGGTGTAAGTAAAGAGGGGAAAAGAAATAATTGACCATTCTGCAACCAAGTGCTAAGCAGCACCAGAGGGAGTAAAAACAATATCCATATGGAAAACTTTTTCCAACAACCCCTCTCACTTCACAACTACTGTAAAAGACTATTTTTCAGCCATGATGAAGAAATGCAAAGGAATGGGTTTGATCAAAAGCAAAAGACAAAAGTTACTGAATACTAATTCATTTTTAACTTCACAAAACACTAAAATCTAACTCAAATTATTTTGAATAGGTTATTGAATGGCTCTACTGTATTTTAAAGTGCAGTTTAAGAAGCTCAAAATAACTCAAAAGACAATATGATTAAACATAGTGGAAAAAGAATCACTTAAAAAGTATTTCATTTAAGTAATTTGGATGTCCAAACTGAATTGGCACATACATTATCTAATAGTATCAGTAGTTAAGCCGGTCATTATATCAGTCTGATAAGATTCCATATGGCCGTTCTTGCTTTACCCTAGACATGTCACCAAAATAAAAAGGTCATGTCCTTTAAGAAACAAAGCGGTGGAACATTGATGGGGGGGTGGAGGGGGGGTGTCAAATGTGACGCTTCTGCTTCAATTTAGTTTGATTAATGGTCTCGATATCAATGCTGAACCATGTTAATCACCACACTTTGAATGCCTACCCCCTCTGCTTAAATGATGAGCACATCAAAGAGCAGCACACTGAGTGAGAAAATAATTATCCTTTTGCCCTCTAAAAGGCAATAATAGTGTACAAAACCGAAAGAAACGGAGGGTTGGAAAAAGAGAAAGGAACAATGAGCCAAGTTGGAACATGAAAGTTGTCCTCGTGTATCCGCTTGTTAGTTCCTAAAGTCTTTAAAGTCCTTAAAGTAAAATCATGCATCGAAATTTAGACATCTAGACTGGAGTACAACCTAAATGAGAGGGCAACTCCTTCCCCTCCCATTTTATCTTCAACACACTCAAACCATCGACTTGCCGAATGGGCGTGTGAGGGTTTTGGAATATATATTTTTTATCAAAATGTCTTTATATACACTTATTTTCATCTTTATTTGGGCTCATATTTTCATTACCACCATGTGAAATGCGAAAACTGCATCTAAGGTGCAAAATGTAATGCTGACCACGCTGGTCACTGAAGGAAATCCTGAACACAAAAACCTCTCATCTCGCACGGACCGTAAAGCAGATGCATCATTTTTGACATTTGATTAAATAGCTATTAGATCAGGGGTGCCCCCCAATAGGTCGATTGCAATCGACCAGTTGACTGTGAAGGCAGTACCAGTCGATTGCGTGCCATCTATAAAAACAATAGCGCCACGCCTGCGCTCTCTCCCGCGGGAGATGACCGGTACTAATGTGAATGCTAGTTAGCGATCCTTGCTTACCGGACCCCAGACTGACTCCAAAAAGGTAATGTCCAACAATGTGCTGGTCACCGGTGCTCGAAGGGTAGGGGGTAGATCGCCATGACTCTGTCAGTTGAAAAGTAGCTTGCGAGCGTGAAAAGTGTGGGAACCCCTGCTCTTGATAGACAGGTGAGAGGACACAACCACTGAATAACACCTGCTTCCTTCTGTGTGACACCCGGGGAGTCTCCCCTCATTCTCCCCTCATCATCTCTATGTGGAAATGCACTTATTGTACGTCGCTTTGGATAAAAGCGTCAGCTAAATGACATGTAATGTAAATTCACTGACAATTAGCCTCAGACTAACAGCAGCTGTGAATTTCTTTGAACATCTCCTGCAATGTAAAGTCAATGTGTGGATCCACGCCAAGTCAATGTTTGATGTCCATATGGCCGATGGTGGGTAAAAAAAACAGGAAAATACAGCAATTGCTTCCTGATATTTATGATCAACTTTTAACAGGAAAGGGCTCAAAAAGAAAATAAGAAATAGCAAATCATTAAACCATTAAATCAAACATCAAACGTCACCACCGACCAGCGAGTAAAGCAACTGTGCCGTTATTTGCAGATACCCCACAGGAGCATTGAATGCATTTAAATAGAGGACAACCTAAATCTACCGGTAAGCACTGAAGGGCCTGGAGAGGATGTGACCTGAATTTTAGACCAACTCCCTTCATGTGACCAAACTGTGATTGAGATGTCAGGAGCGCTGGTGTATTGTCTGTGGAAACTAGGGCTGCAACAACGAATCGATGAAATCGATTAAAATCGATTATTAAAAGCGTTGGCAACGAATTTCATTATCGATTCGTTGTGTCGCGCGACTATTATCTTTGAGTATTAAAAGAAAGTTGCGCGCGCCGCGCAGAGCTGAGAAGAAAAAAGTTGAGCGCTCGCGCAGCAGAACATCGGAGAGACCCGTACTACTGTTGTGAAACATGCGGAGGAAGAGAAGCCAATGCGATCTAAATATTTCACACTGAAATGGGGGGTGCGGGTCCTAGCGGGCAACGGGGTGGGGGGGGGGGGTGCTGCGGTTTTCTTTGCAGCGCCAGTAGTTTTACGTTCTAATCGCCGCGCTCGACTTCAAGGTGTAACCTTTATTATTGTTCGGTCTGAAACAGCGCGCCCAGTGACGGGTGGTGCAGCAATATTGATGTCCGGGTGGAAATCAGGAGAAAGGTCGGTCCGGGATATTTTCGGGAGGGGCTTTGAAATTCGGGAGGGTTGACATGTCTGATTGTAAGATATGCAAAAGCGACATGGCCTGGCACGGGAGCACCACGGCAATGATTCATGATTTTGTGCCTAAAATATTTAATTTGGCGGCTGTAAAGTATACATCATGCGATGTGTGTATGTTTTTTGTGTTAGTCCATTTTATTTGCTTACTTAGGGATGTTCAAGGAGCAATCTGTTAGTGCAAAACATATTTAGAAAGTGCACAGTCAGTTCTATTTTTCAATAAAGGGTTGGAAATTAATGTTTTTACATTTTTTATTTTTTTTATCCGATTCATTGATTAATCGAACAAATAATCGACAGATGAATCGATTATTAAAATAATCGTTAGTTGCAGCTCTAGTGGAAACACTGCTCAAGATATAAAAGATTCCAGTGTTTATGCTCCATTAAACTGCATGCTTGCAGCATATAAATGTGTCTAATAAGCCACGAGAAAAAGTGCAGATGAAAGGTGTTTTGTAAAGATTCGGTCTCCCCGGGAGTCCATTGCTGAGGATTTTTAAAAAGCTTTACAGTTAATAGAGCCATGTTGCATTTCTTCCAGTTTCCAAATTGAATCAAGAATGTCATTGATATTTTCCCACCATTTCATTAGCAGCTGAGCTTGCTCTAGTCATCGTCGATCAATTAACTAAATAAAGACTCATTAGGGTCCAATTCATTCGATTTGTGGCGACTTGCAAAAAGAAATTAACAAAAAACAAATCAGATCAGATAAAAACACCTGTAATGCTACTTACTGCCTGCTGACTCTTTACTTGCTGATCTTATTAGGCCCCCTGGACGAAGTGTTTAGCAGCCAAACCACTAGTGCAACTAGCTGCTTAGTACACAACCGCCATTCCGTTTCTTTCACGAGAGCAGCTTGATGAGTTTAATTTAATCATTGCCAAAAATATATGAAATGTCTTTCTTATCAAACAACTTGGAGCGGATTGCCTGCTTTCATCGCCGCTGATTATTCACTTTCAATGTAGTGTAGAGGAGGGGATAGAAGGGGGATGAGGCAAATTGTGACAGTGTTTGCTGCTGACCCACCTGGTGGAGAGATTTACGTTCTGCTGGGTGTACCTTTTTGGTTTAAACTAATTCTTCTGAAATATGCAATAAACATTGTCTGATGTTCCTGTATGGGCTCTTTGAACCCAAATAAGCACTACATTAGTCCTTTAAAGTCATATAATCCGTATTTCGCAGCTTTAATTGCTGAAATTCTCGTCTCAACATCATCAGGTAATAGAATAATTATTGCAGTAAATTCAACCTTTTTAATAACTTCAATGTGCATCTCGGACACAGAGATGATGATTAGAGCCGTCAGTTAAACGCGCTATTAACGACGTTAACGCAAACCCATTTTAACGACGTCAATTTTTTTATGGCGAGATTAGCGTTTTTTTTGTTTTGTTTGTTATTTGTAGGCTTACCTTTTATTGTTAACCGAACTGTTACGGTTCATTGTTTCTGATATAAGAGGCCTGACTGCTATTTTGTACCACACAGTTTGGCAATGGTGTTTTTCAGTAAAATAAAACATTTGCATAAATGTTTGCCAATCCACTTTTGATGTGTTAATTACATCATTAAAATGAAGGGAAAATTAGAGTTAGAATATATAAAGATTTGTGATTAATTGTGATTAATTTCAAGTTAACTATGACATAAATGCGATTGTGATTAAATATTTTAATTGTTTGACAGCACTAATGATTATATTATAGAAATAATATGATTGTTTAGATTCAATAGTTAATTTATTTAGTTCGCATAAACAAAAAAAACTAAATCATGACATAATGGTTGTGCAATAATGACAAGATAATGAGAAAACGCTACATACATTAAGCGACAGAGCACTGGGGTGTGAATTCTGCCATTATGTTTTGGAGTTGAGTAAATTGAAAATATCCAAATGCTGAGCTTTATCTCAGTCAACAGTCTCACAAACACTTGAACGTACCAGCTTCAGAGGAAAGTCAAGGTCAGTGTGGATGATGGTTTTCCCTGGCTCTATTTCACTCCAAACAGGGTGATCCTGAGTTAAATGGAGCAGGGACACTTCAAGACAGAAATTGGTGCTGATTACTCAAGAGTGTGAAAGCATTGGATATCTGGACAGCCAAATTACTTTTTTCCAAATGCATCTTATTCTATTAGGAACAATCTCTGTGGATTTTAAAACCTGACAATGAGATCAGTCACATTATTCTTTTTCCTCTTTCTTTTTGGTGACACCAAATCAACTTCTGATATTTAACACAACATGTGGGAATGTCTATTTTAGTGTTCAGTGTAAGAATGAATTGGCTACCAAAAGGCAAAGACATTTAGTCCATTTGTAAATACAGTGGAAATTAGGCTGGCAGAGAGTAATATGAGCCAAACTACTTACTGAAAGGTTTGGGATTATCATTAAATGTGCGTTTGAGGGCATATGAGGCAGATCAATAGCAATTATATGCATAGAGCTGATAGCTGGAATTTGACAGCCCAGCAGGCTTAGCCTCCGGCAGCATTCAGACTTTAGAAGCACTGCGAAGACAAAGATTGCAAGGCAAAGGGCAAGAGGTGACAATGCTACAGTAGGTAGAAGAAAGATTGTATAAGGAGAGAGAGGAACAAAGAAAAAGAGATTTATAAAGGTATGTTGACATGGCAATACGTACTTTCGACCCAGAATGAAACATTTAATTCATTCAATTTATTCACGATCGAAAGGAATGCATTTGTCCTCACGCAAGATAAAGGACAAGATGAAACCTATGTAACACAAAAAAAGTTTGAATACTGTGTTTTGGAGAGAGGTCGAGTCTACCTATGACTTGTTTTAAGCCAACCAGGCAAATCACAAAGCATAATTAAGACTTTGTGGTGAATATGACCTCATGGTGTGGGAAGGCAGGGAACGATTGCTTGGGTGAAGCCCAGACACACCTGACGGAGGGTATGTTGCGCTCCCCTCTTATCGGATCTTCCCGACATCTTCTGCGCACCCACCAGATGTCACGGCCACCTCATAAATCTAATCTTTACTCAATTCCGGCAACTGTATGACATGCCCTGGTCTCTGCCTCGTGCCACAACATCAGCATGTGCCATTTCATTTCTAAGATGAAATAACAAGATTCTCCTGTAAAAGCCACTCTATCCGGGGAGTACAAAAGATCAAATTGATCGCCCATGCTTGTATCAACAGTGAAATCAACAAGATTTCAGCAGGAGCTTACACTTTTGATTGGAAGGAAATCCATGATATGTGGGTGGGGCCTGGGGAGTGGGTTAATAGGTAGCAAGCGACTGCTTCTTTGAGTTATATAGTTGAACGTGACAAACATCAGTGGCCCCCTCCTCCAGGAAGGGGAGAGCTGGATCCGCCACTGGTCACCTCCACATCAAAGAGAGCGATAGAAATTCACTCATGATTGAAGGAGATGGAAGAGAAACCTTTGTTTACCCCTAGGCAATATATATCTTCACAACATGACTTCTTCGGGAAAATACGTAGATCCTGGTTCACAAATCCTCCTTAAAGTCTGTTTATCTCAGGAACACCATGTATCAGTTCAGGGGGGCATAGACCTTCTGTCCACTCACACTCAACCGTATTTTAATTTTCCCAACAGTCGGCAAGCACACAGTTTGGGTTTATCGCTTCTCTGCCTTTTGGGATCAAGTGTACTATCTGTTCTCATCAGTTTAATATCTGACAAGTCCTCTATACAATTAATTCATATTCAGAATAACATAAACTAGTGGAGAGCAGAACAAACATACATTGTATTTTGAACTCAGACGCACTAAACCATTTGTTGTCACTTCACCTTTTACATATATGTACTCACTGTATACACTTATATACAACATTCAGTTTAAAATTTCCAACAGCAAAAGGATAATCTAAATGCAGTCTCCTATACTGTAGCTATGCAAGATGTTGCCCGTCATTGACCTTTCACAACTTAATGTATAGTGTCTCATTTTGTTTTTACTTGCATGATATTCTCTTGCATACATTTTTAATCAGTTAGAATGAGCCTGAGATTTTAATTGCCAACAACTGATTGTCTGTAATGTTGCATGAATTTGATAAGTAAATAACAATTTACGAATTTGAAGTATTCAAGACCTACAGGCTGTGAAATCTTTTCCCGAACTGACTGCTCATAGCTGCTACAATTATTTCAATCACAGAAAAAATTATATGAAATTAGCAATCCCCAAGAAGTAAAAATGATTTCAAATGGATCTAAGAGAAAGGTTGGTCTCACTAAAACACAGAAACACAGACATGTGACCTGAATATTAAAAAACCCTTTCATGGCCAAGTTTAAGAAGCCTTACCTTTGGAAAGGTTTGGCCTTTTTCTTTTTCAATATTCTCTGCCAATAAATTAAAGCAAAAGTTAAATGTAGTAAATCTCAAAAAGCACAGGAAGTGCAAAAGGTTAAGCTGCCTGGTCATAAGTAGGATGTTTGGTCATTTTCATTCCTAATTTAGAAGTACTAGCAATCTCCATTTGCAGGAAAATGGAATAAATGAAACCCTACCAAAATCATGTTTGCCGGTATAATAAAAGACACCTTTAAACAATGCTTAAACTCTCAGCTTATTATGAAGAGTTCAAACTAAAGAATATCGGAACAGATTTAAAACAAAATGGTTTGTGCGATCACATTTGTAAGAGTATTTATAAAAGGTTGCTATCCCAGGGGGTCATGGGATGTCGATATTATTCAGATCTCAATAGACAGAGTTTTGAAAAGACTGACGTTGAACATGGAAAACAATTTAACAAAGGGTTTCTCTTTTTAGAATATTATGTCAAATTCTAGCTACATTCTCCTGCCCTATTTTTTATCCCCTCCATGGACATAAAGCTCATCATCTCATCAGGAGTAGTTAAACTAAAAATAATCTTTGAGGGCAAAGTAGCAGTGTCCTAAAATATGTCCATGTGGAGGCCAAAAAGCTCTTGTCTATGAGGAGACTGATCACTGCGATGATACAGGGAGAATCCCTCAGCTCCCAACCCAGACACCAGCTGTCTGTCCCAATTTCAGAACAAAGGACAGCTCCCTTCTTGTTGGACCCAGTGGAGAGTCAGCGCAGCATTCCTGACGTGTCAATCAAAAGTGTCCCCTCTAAGTTTTAGAGGGGACACTTTCTATCTAAGTTCTCCCTTTCTATGGATCCGTGCTGTTATAAAATGCCTTTACACATGGTTTCCACCGTGCAGCTCGTCGGTACCATTCTGAACCCTTTTATACGGAGTAGCCAAGGGTCAAAGAGAAACCTTTCATCTGGGGCCACGTGTAGACTATAAAAGAGCCGCACTATAATAAACGAAGATGGGAAACGCCAGTCGGTTTGCTTTGGCACTTAAGGGAAGAGTATGAGGGCACTTTGCAGCTGTTTCACTCTTCTGAATAATCACACATTTTAGGTGACCACATTCGTTGTTCCATTTAGTGGGAGAGCGGTCTAGATCCAAGGGGAAAAGTCTCAAAGCCACACTGATTTTCCTATCTCATATTCACAGCTTACTGTGTGGCAACAGAGGCATGTTTACTATTCTGGTGGGTTGTATCATCTAGTCGTTCCTCTAATCCCTTGAAATGCTTGGAATTGTAAAACAAGAGGAGTGCTCACCTCTCCAGAGGAGCGAGGAAGAAAACTAAAAGGCAACCTTGCAAGAAATATATTTTGCAAAGAGGGTGTGCTGTGTGAACACATTTACGATGTGAAACTGTAAGCACACATCATACATGGGACACAATAAATAAACTATGTACAGTCTAATTTAAAAACAGTGTTCTTGTCCAGATAATTTGAAGGACGGCCCATTTTGTACACAATCTGAATAAGAACATCTTGTTAATCCAAAGACAGGTTGCAGAGACATGCGGTTCTATAATTGTGTAAATAGGCAGATATAACTAAATTAGAAATGTGTCCCAAGATAGACAGTCACCTTGACAGTATCCTGCACTGCAGTATTCCCCAACTATTGTTGAGTCAGTACAGCCATGTGATATAATCCCAAAATACAGGACAACCGAAACAAAAACGTCTGTCCATCTCGAACACTCAAGTATCAACCAAGCTACTCTCCCAAGTCCCATTTAATTAAGCACATAGGATATGGAGCAACAGTTGTGAGCTGGTATTGACCTTGAGATATAATTTGGATGAAATAAGCTCACGTTTCAGAAACACATTGCGTTGCATATACACTGGATGTAGCTAACAGCCGAGGGGTTTTGTTATCAGTGTGCACAGTTTCCTCCAGCAGAATACTGCTGTCAAAAAACATATACTCTCTGGATGTGTATGCATCCATCCAGAAATGTGTGCTGATGGTTTTCCATCTGGATTAGAGGAGAGGAGGAGTTTAAAAAGGTCCACTGCTGATACAAACATATCTTGCTCGATAGGGCTAAGAAACGTACACTGCAATGCAGAGAGGGTTGAGGTGGACATTAAGAAGTCATAAAATGCATAAGATGAGAAGTGGATCACACTCCATATTATCAAAAGTACCACCACGCTGAGACTCGGACAAGATGTCCTCAAGTAAAAAAAAATAAAAAAATCAATATGCAGTTCACAGAAATAGGCAGAGGAGAGGAAGAAAGTGGTAGAGACATTCCACAGTGTTTACTGCAGCAGTCCCCCCCAATTCCTTGGTCTGACCACAACACTAATGACACACACACACTATGTACCGACCACTTGGCATTGAGCCATACTGCCCTCTTTCAAAGAGCCATGATTATATTGGCAAACCTCAGATGACACAAAGAAATACACTCATGTTGTCTACATAACAACAGTGTTAAACAGACAGGAACTAAAACATGTAAAATATATAGTTCAACATCTGTTTTGTCTCAATTCTGCGGGTGGACTTAATGTAGCTCAATGTCCACACAGTGTTGACACTATGCTCTGGGTTTGGACTAATTCTTTTTTTTCTTTAAATAGAAAATCACAAGAATATACTTGGTGTTGTGTATTGAGTTTGAAGCTCTCTACCCGGTAGTAAATCACAAATTGAATCTAGCAACCACTGGGTATATGTAAAATCAATTAAATAGAGAAAATATTTACCTTGTTAAAATTCATAAAAAGGAAACATGTCCTGTACCTCGTCACATGGGGACCAATCCTCGCCTGTATTCCCCTCTCCTTTCTCCCATTTAATGTGACCAGCATGCAACCATCCACAATATCAGTCAATTTGCTGTAGAAACTAAACACGCCCAACCAACAGAGCTCAAATCTGAGCAGCCTGACAAACAGTGGAGAAAAGCATGGAGGGTGGCAGGATTGAATATGTCAGGACACCGGCCATCTATAAATCATTATGTACTGGAGTCAAGATACTAATAGCTAGTGGATATATGTACTCAAGCAATCATCATGAATGCCTCTGTAGCAGCTATTGACGGACAGCTTTGCATATTCAACATTGGGCTGAGGCAGAGTTCAAGTGGGAAAGTATGTTGTCTCTCCGTCCAGGTAGAACCGTTTCATTGGACCGTCAAAGGCATTCTGCTCCAAATAGCGGGAGTAAGGGGGAGGGCCCTGCTGTTCTAAATTCATTGCCCTCCATCATGTGACGTTAAACCACAGCAGCTGTAATAATTGGACAACAACAATATCCAGAGAATCTGTTGCGATGCACTGCAGAAAATATGGAAGGAAAAATATTATTTGAAAATATAAATATGTAGACTATAGAAAATTCTCTCTCTCTCTGTGTGTGTGTGTGTGTGTGTGTGTGTGTGTGTGTGTGTGTGTGTGTGTGTTGTTTGAAGCATCACAGTTTAATAAATAAACTGATATATATATTATATTCTTATAACTGTAATGGAGAACTTTGAGTTATATAAAGAGGCATGAGTACATGCTGCATGACATGAAATTAAATGTGTCAGTCTGGGTAACTATCCTCAAAACCCATGACTCACAACATGTTTTCGTCAAGCACCAGCTGCCCTCTTTCAACAATCAGTCACCTCCTCAAGGGCAGGTCGACTTTGGCCGATCTCCTCACCTCGGAGTCCTGCCGCCCCGCCCCCATGTCTCCCCTCCGGTCCTGCAAGGTAATTACTTGACTGCTTACTGCCTGTCCCACCCGTCAGGCTTGTCAGTACTGGGAAGTGCATGGTCATTATCCCAAGACAAAAAGGACAAATCTCGTCACACGCTGGCTCCATATGCTCGAGTTACTGCTCATAGGGAATATTGTTAAAGACCTGCCTTATAGCACATGCATGAACATTGAAAGTTTTTCTCAGCATATTTTAGCACACATGGATAATCAGGCAGAGAAGCTGTTCCTGTATTCTTGACTAGCACTTAAAGCAACAAGAAATAACTCTGCTCCTTTATGAGGATTCACCTATGGCTGCTGGCATCATGTCTTATTCTCCTCTCATGCCACGTGGAATATGTGCGCTGAATTTGATCTAAGCCGGCTAGGCACTCCCTTGAACTTCCTTCCAATTCTTTCAAATTTAAAAGGATACGTACCTCCAATGTGCTAACATAAATCCTATTGCTTATACATGCACATATACTGCTTATCCTTACACAGTTGGAAGTCCGATCCCGGCTAGCATGGAGCAAAGGACAGGGTACACCCGGAGGCTGGTCGACCGTCAATCACAGGGCTGACATAGAGACACACAATCATTCAATCCCACGTTCACACACCAACGGGCAATCGACCTATGCCGCATGTCTTTGGACTGTGGGTGGAAGCCAGAGTAACCGAGAGGCTTGGGTAGAACATGTAAACCACACAGAAAGACGCTAAGCAGGTTCCAACCCAGTATGGTCTCGTTGTGGGGACCTTGTCGGGCCTAACAACACCCTAGAACTGTAACATTATTTGACAATAAAGTAAAGGCTCTGGTACCGTATTGTTTAAATAAGTATATGGTTTTTCTGTATGTATCAATCATAGATGGAGGGGGACACGGTGCAGCAACCTGAGTCTAGACAGACAGAGGAGCCAGATGGCTGTGAGACAGCAGTCACCACCTTATGCCGCCAACAGTGGAGATCATCCACGGCGTGACGTCCTTTATATCATCTGTCACAAAA
This sequence comes from Pungitius pungitius, assembly GCF_949316345.1. NCBI lineage: Eukaryota > Metazoa > Chordata > Actinopteri > Perciformes > Gasterosteidae > Pungitius > Pungitius pungitius. The sequence goes on along the minus strand of NC_084902.1, from coordinate 13,587,133 downwards.
CACAGTAGTTCCCTCCAGACATGGATGCAAAAGCAAATATTGAGTTTCCATAATTAACTAGTTTAACTGTAGTTTGGCCAACTCTGCAAGTGGTGTTAAAGTATTTTCTTTTCTAATAGACATAAACAACACAAAGTCTTACAGTGCTATGGAATAGAAGTGTTTGAAGATTAAATATTTGTATTATTTAATTTATTTAGTATTCTAATTTTCTTAAATGTAAAAGGTAACCCATGTACAGATGGACCTACTAAAAAGCACAACGTACACTCCCCCACAGTGAGTGGAAATAAACTGACTCATGTATTCTGTGGTGTGTCTCTATTACGACACACCGCGTCTATTATCTAATTCAATTGATGTTGTACTGTGATGGTTATTTTGGCCGAAACCGGAGAAAAATAATTGCTAAAACAGCTAAGCTGTACATGTCTATCAGTGACTGAGTGAATACTGCATTTGACTTTCTGTTAAAACATGCCAGAATTTCAAGTTCTTATCATATCATATATCATATTAAGCCAGAGAAATTAATGAATCTCAGTAACTAACGTGTCAACATGTTATCCAACAGGACAACAAAAACAATAGTCCTGATCAAGGGAAAATGTGCAATTTAAACTCTAATCACACATTTACAGATCAAAGTGGTGCTTCTAGAAGACACAATGTGGTTGGTTGTTATCATCAAAATGTGCATGAGACAAGAGCATTAGGAAAGAAGCAAACATTTACCATATAAGCTCTAATCATTGCTACCTTAGTGCTAATGCATAGAGAACAATAGCACAATCACACTCCGTTCATCATACCTGCTAGGCTCTTAAGACTGAGAGGAGAGGAAAGGGAGGATTGTACAGAATGGTGGTCACTCGGGCGACTTAGACTATGCGCTGATGCCCTGGGTGAGACTTGGCCATGCTCTCTGACACATGGCAATCACACGGCTCAACGCAGACACACAGGCACACCGTCCACAGCACCACCGAATCAGTGACGGGCCCGGGAAGCATCAGCTTCCTCTCGACTGAGAACAAATATGAAGACAGCGACCGACTGTCTTGGGCCTCCAGTGTCATTCTGGAGACTTGGTAGACAGGTGAACTGAGACTGTGTTTGCCCCAGTGTTGTCACCAATAAGCAAGCAATTAACATCATAATCACACATTTTCAAAATTATAACCAAATACGTTTCAATCATACCAATTATGACACTGAGAAACAATCCCAGAGTGACACCTACTACTAACGCTGCACTTCTGTCAATAAATGGAAACATGTAGTGTATATAGGTGTGATTTAAAATATGATTATCAATCGTATACAGGACCGGCAGGTGACAAATTGAAACACACTGGGGTCCAACCACGCACAGCAAAATGGCTACTCTGTCTAATAGAAAACATACAGATAAATATGATAGCCGAGCATACGTCAGTAGACAATATTTTGATTTACAAAAGTCCAGTAAACCTAAAAATTTAAATTTTGAAAAATACTGAAGAGGACATTATTAATGCTGACGAGGATGGGTGTGTCAAATTACACATTGCATAACAATCATTAGATAATTGATGTACATTAAAATAATTACTGCCAGACTGTTTCTGATTCTAAGTACTCAAATCCCACTGACTGAGTTGCATTGCATACTCGTGGGTGCAAGGAGTAGAACATATTTTCTCCTCCTCTGCTTTCTCAATTTTTCCCTCACTCACCAGATACTTTCTTCTGTTTCACCTGCCAAGTTGGAGATGACCCCACATAACAGGTCTCACTCAATCTCAGAAACCAGCAACAGAACACCGGTCCAAACTGGAAACACGCTTGACTGCTGGGGAAATCATTCCCACTCACTGACTGAAATGGCAGCTGTTGGAGGGAATGAGCAAATAAGACTTCACTGGCAAAGATGGAGCTGAAAACTCACAACTCTCATGGTAGATATTTTACAGCATATACAGTTTAAAAATCACTGCGCAATTTGACCATGCAGCACTTTTTTCATCATACTAAAGTAATCACATTTAAGTTCACCCTGAGACAGTGATGAACAAAAATAGCACAAAGCAGTTTAAACAACGTTCGAGTAGCAGCTTCTCGGTTTTAGCCGGCAGTGCTTTGGTCTTGTTAAAATGATTAACAGCGGAGGCGGGTCACATCAGCTGTCACTAAATGTTCATTCTCAGAGTAATTTGAAAGAGGGCCAAAATTCAAACTTGGCTGTTGTCCGGATGGGGTCCTCTCTGCAGTCGGTGTCTGCACTCAGCAAACGAGTGAGGCAACATCCTCGCAAATTGCCTCACTTTGTTGGTATCGTTGTGCAAAAACGAGTGAAGAGAGAACTATGCTTCGGTTTTCATTAATATATCAGACAAACAGGAAATGCGCCCAGGGAAGCTGCACCATTTAAATAGAAATCATATGGGATTGGACTTAGTATAGGCCGATGGCAAATATCAAAGGATCACATTAACCTTAAAGTGGCGACTGTGGCTTAGTGGTAGAGCAGGGTCGTCCTTCAATCAAAGGCTCGGCACTAGTCCATGTTGAAGTGTCCTTGGGGCAAAACACTTAACCCAGCGGGTGGTGCCTGCCGTGTACAAATAGGTATGGACAATTGGATAGTTGTGATGGGCAGGTGGTACCTTGTGTGGTGGCCCCTGTAATCAGTGTGTGTAAACGCGCTATGAGTAGTCGGAGGATGAGAAAAGCACTAAACAAGGTGGTTTTTATGCTTTCCTAATAAATGTGTTTTATTGTCATATTTGGGTTTTCATATCATTCGAGATAACAAAAGCATTCCAAATCAAAAACAATAAAAGTTAACTTAACGGTAAATTGAAAGACGACAGGTCAAATTAGATGTGTATAGCTGATAAGAATGAGAAGTTCAAGAGGGACAATCACAGGCCGTGTGACTTGAGTCGTTCAGTCCCCTAAAAAACGAAAAGACAACTGAACTGTTAAGTGTCAAAATGCAGTTAAGTCTGCATTCCATATAAAAAGTTGGGTTCAGGGCAGGTTTCAGACAACTTCAGGGACAAACAGTTCATGGAGCTGTGTGGAGTCGTCGAAGTTGCTGCTCACCATGCAGAGGTTGCCAAAAGGCCCGATTTTAGGATGTTTCGAAAATATTAACTCAGTGAACGGAATTAACATCTTGGAAGATCAGCCAAGTTGGCAAATTGGAAACTTAACCAGCCAAAATGTCCCTCACTGGAGAAAGATTTTACAGTTACATCACAGAAATCTGGAGTGGAGTAAGTGACCAGGAGAAAAATGCTTGCTGGCGAGCGGACACGTAGCATGTGTGTTGTGTGTTAGATACAGAGCCATGCTTTTAATTAACTTAATTGTCATTGAAACAATAATCTCTACAAATAACCAAACAAACACATTATATGCCCATATCCCATATGTAGGCCATCACGATTACACCACCGGGCATGTTAATGTGCGTCTTTCTGTGTCATTAGTCTCTGATGAAGGATAAAGAAATAGTCCAAGTAGTCACCAAATCAACTGTCGCTCTCTGACGCTGTTGAAGTGAATAATGTTTTCGGCCGTTTTTCTCACATGAAAAACTAAAACTATGTTTTATTATATGCAATATCAGAATGATGTTCGGGACTTTACCTTTAAAAGGGCCCAATTTATACAGGAAGGAGAGCATTAGAGTGCCCTCTTCCTAACAGAGGATAAATTAGGCCATCTACGTACAGCATCCTGTAGCTATGAGCAATAGACAGAGCTGCACGGCTGATTGGAAACATTACCAATGATCCCTGCATTGTAGCCGCAGGGGGATATCTTATGGTTAACGTGAAGATAAACGCGGCCCGATCTAATCAACGCCTACAGTGTGAACATATTGTTGTTGCAGCCGCCACATGGATTTAGCTCGGCTGTCCTCTCTTGAACTGCATCACCCACGAGGCTGTCCTGAACTTCTCTTCACCCCATTCCCCATCTACTCCCACTGCGTGTTGATGCAGCGATTTCTATCCAAGGGCAATAGAGACGTGCTTTTGGCAATGTGCCCCTTCTGTGAGGTATCGCTGCGAGCCATCCACAAACTTTAGAGGCAGCTGTCATAAACATGCCAGGCAGCATAATACGCTACTGAAGAAGCATCATTCTAGATAAAGAAAAGAGAGTTAGGGGGGATCAAAATGTGCTCAAAAAATACAAAATGTATCAAGGGATTCTGGAAAGAGAGACCTCTGCCTTATTTATTGATTGCCGACAATGCTTTATTTATCAGTCACACTGTGCGTGTGATTGGCAAACAGAACTGTTGGAGTTTGTTGTAATCATTCTTGATGTTTTGATTTAGACCTTGCACACCCATTGAAGGCAATTATGGCCCTGGTGTGATTCAAAACCAGTATGTTTAAGACGGCCTTTCCACGGTATCACAATACTTCTGTGATGAACTAAATAGAAAGGTAAACCTATTCTCGCCACGAAAACAAAAGGTGTGTAGGAAAGCTTGTCAGGACGATATTGACGACAGTATGCTCTCTTGGACAAAGTATGCCAGTTCAAAAAAATAAAAGTTCAACTTCGCTACGGAGGCACTCTCTTGAAGAAGCAGTTCTGCACAACTCTGCACAACTCTGACCCCATTGAAGCTTTGAGCACTCATAGAGAGACTTGCTTGGTGTATCAATTTTAATGGATATATAAGTGCAGTAGATTGGAATTCTAGACCTTATGGGAACTTAACTTCTTCGGTATAGCACCAGGCCACACTGATTAATATGTTTACAATGCACTTTCCTACGAGTCTGCTTTACTCAGTCTTAAATTTGTTTTTGGTGGCACTAATAATATAATAAATGCCAGTGATAAATCCAGTTCACATCCAGTTCACCTTTTTCATTGATCAGTACTTCTCATTTTTCACTGCTTTTGTTCACTTTGATTTTTTTGTGCATTTTTGTCCCTTTTGCTAAAGGGGAGGGATGGGACTGACAGGGCAGATGCTGGTACATAAAATCAAAATACAGCCGGCAGCACTGAAAAATCTTCACACTGTATGGCCATCCTGCTGAGGAATACCCAAACTATAAAAGCTGTGTCGAGAGTGGGAATGTTCTGCCCAAAGCCAGGGAATACTGGATAAAGTTCTCAATAATCAAAGCATTTACTATCATTTATAAGCACGATGCCGGGATTTAGCAATCATCACAGCCTTTAACCATCCTAACACTCTGTATTCATACTAACAAGAGAAAGACTGTCACACTGTCCCGAGCTGAATTCCATATGGGCCATCTAATTCCTGGCTGAATCATCTTAAACCAAATGCCACAGCAGTAATCCTTCTCTGCTTGAGACTGCTGAGCCACACAGAGGCTCTCCAGCCAGATGTTCCTTTCAAAGCAGGCCAACTCTCACAACTAAGAGCATTAGCCAGTGACACACATTTAGCATAGCCTATGCTTGAAATTTGGCCTCAACATGCCAATGTGTATAACACACACAGAGTGAATTGCATCCCCAAAACTACAAAAGAAATGTGCAAGGCAGTATGAAGCAGTTAGACGCATCCACTGTTGTTGTCTATCATGTTAAGGGGAGACACGCTAGGGAAACTTTACTTTGCTCGTATAACATGGTTTCTTAGTGGAAAGAATAAAACACAAAATACACACTGATTAATGCAGTAATGCCTTAGACTTGAATATGTAAAGTAATTAAACAGTCATTTGTAACCTAGTTTTATCCAATGTGATTGGATATTTAAGCATACATTTTATAATGTTTATGCCAAAAAAGCAAGTAATCAACTGGGGAAGTTTCATGGTGTCACATATTAGTTGTGTGTAAAATGTAGTTAATGTTTATCTTGTTGAATTTAAACCAGAAATATAATATATTTAACCCTGGCCATGTATCCCTGTATCTATACGCTACAGGAGCTCATAGATGACCTGACCTAATAGGAGAAGGAGGAGAACCTTCCGTTTCAAATTCTTTCAATTAGACTTGGGAAATAGAACATCATATAGGTGTCCATTAGTTTAATGAATATATGGTGACACTTTTATGGCAAGTGATGCTGAACTGATGTTACATTTGAGACGACATACCTACTACAAATGATCAAGAGCAAACTGGTGGGAGTCCATGACAATGTTTTTACAAAGTTACTGCTTCAACCAGATGGAAAAACAGACAAACAGTATAGAAAAAGTATGTCCATGTGACTAATTATGAAGACATCCAGTTTAATTTGGCAGGAAGGATAATGAGCCATAAAATAGGAGGGTGTCTCTGTTCATTACGCTGATCCGTTAGTATTAATTGTAATCCAAACCCCTAACTCTCACTAAGAGCCCCATCATTCATTCTTACTTCAGCTACATTAAATCAGGGTGTGATCTAGCTCTTACAGAGCCCTTCATGCTTCAATATCAGCAGGAAATGGAAACATCCCAGCTTTACTCAAGCAATAAATACAAACATCTAGGAGATTGATTATACTAACCGGTCTCAAAAGCAAAGCCTTAACATGACTGCAAAAATCAGTGAGGCGGGATGGATGCAGCGCCCTCAGCCATCACACGGCAGCACACTGCAGGCCACGGTGCTGCAGCACTTCAACACCAAAGGAGATGAAGTTTACAGGAGAACATTACACATTCAAAACAGAACTACCCCATTGACAATGACAGCCTTGTCGGGCATGATGTAGGAATTTGTATTCACAGCACACATCATTAACTGCCTACTGGCTCATGTGCAACAGAGAAGTATAAATCTGTCACTGTAATATGGACTTCAGATGCCTTCTGCCGCTACAAAAATAAAGTGGGTCCTTTCCTTTCTTGTGTGTGTTTTGTCACCAGAGATGAGATGGAAAGAGATATTGCTTGTACAAAGACAAAATCTGTATTTAGAAGACACTGTTGTGACAGACAGTGAATATGTATTGAAGTATATATATATATATATATATATATATATATATATATTTCTTATACCTATACTCCTCATGCTATACTTACTTTTAAAGGCAATGCAATTTGTAATCACATCCTTGGTTCAAAAGACTAAAAGGGATCTGAAAAATGTCATGAAATGATGTGCTTTTAATGAGAATTCACTGGTGCGAAAGGGAGGGAGAAAGCTGCTGTTATTAAAAACAAATAATCTGTATATTTACTTTTTGTACTTCTAAATCCATTTGTTGAATTTCATGATTTCTCAGCAAATAATTCCTCAACACAAACATCAAATCACTCACACATTGAGTCCCAATTCCACCGCTGACTGCTTTCAGATTAATTTGCTATGTGTCGATCAGAAGTTTGGTTTCAAGCTGGACTACAACCAATACAAGAAACACGTTCTAACATTACAGGACACGTTACCTGGCTTTCATTTATAAATTCCGATAGCAAAGAAATTATACACAGTTTTCCATCTCTGAGCTGTACTCCATCATGTAATAATGTCAGGATCCGGCCAATGGATCATATTTGCACCACCACTTGATCTACTTTTCAAGTCATCTAAGCTTTTTCTGAACCTGTACACTGTGAGGACACTTTGCTACAGTAAGTGGATGTCATTGCTGCAACCAGCAATATGACTTTGCATATTTGCCTGACGAGATATGCAGTTCATCCCAATTGAAATGAGCTTGTGTGCAAAGGGACCTTGTTCCTGTTGGAAGAGAAGCACATTAGCACTGAGTATTCATGTCGTGATCCAACCTACTTGTCCCAGGCTGTTAACAGGTCTGGGTAACAACAGCCCAGTAACCGACCACTATTATAAGTAATGCTGACATGTGTTGTGGGAAGCCTGCAACTTAAGTCAAGTTTTGTTTTTAAAATATATTTTGTAATAGTATAAAATATAACAGCCAAAGTACAATCAAACATCCTTTAAAAGGAACAGTGACATACTTCATAAAATACATTGAAGTAGCTGAGCCAGAAATAAAATAACCTTTGATATCTAAATAGGCCTTTATCTTGTCGAATACATGGTTAAATACATAAATTCGTAAAAACATACTTTCAAAAGAAGTTGCATTAAATTTCTATTAGTTCACTCTGAACTCAATGCCTATGTATTTTTGGGGGAACAAAACTGAGTAAGGTCACAAACAAACAACCCTCAGCTCAGTGCATGTGTGTGAGGGTGTAGCAATCTTTCTGCTATCTCACTGCCTCAACAGGATCTTGCACACATTATACCATAGTACAGCAAAACATTGGTTTCAATGAAATCCTAAAAGGCGGGGTCGGCCACAACAACCAGTTGTCAGTTGTCCCCCTCCTAAACATGACCTTCCTGTGCTGCAGGATGCATCCCAGAATTCACCTTGACGCAAACGCAAGCAGCAGCCAAGTAATATAGCGTCAGCATCTCTCCGGGGTAAGGCTGCATGAGTAAGTGAGAAGGCTCAGCGTAGCAGCCAAAGAGTAAGGCCGAGGGGAGAATGGAAGAGGGGATGCAGCCATGGCCTTTGTGCAGTCGTTTGACCCATCTACAGCTTTTCCCGAGGGCACTCGCTGTTGATTATCAATAAAAACCCCAAGGGCCCCCCATCTGTGTTGTCTAGAGAAGGCAGACTTCCAGAAATGCGTCAAATTCTATTTTGGCAACAATACAAACAATGAACAGTAAACAGAATAAGATAGAATACATATTTGTTTTCATTTGCAAAGGAGTCTCTGCATAATTAGCATGAGTGGTGAGTATGAGAGAAAACTTATACACAACAACAAAAAAATCAACGTTTCTCAATAAAACATAAATAAAGGCATATCAAATATATTTTTGAATCATGAATCATAACAAATAAGATGAACAAAGCGCATCAAGAGTATTTTTTAAGAACCTACAGAGGTGTAGTGGAAATTAGAAACAACAGCACTTAGAAAAAACATTTACAGATGCATTACACACAAAATATTGACAATGCAGTTTATTCTGTCCTTGGTCTAGGGCAAGAAAATGTGCATCAGCAGGGTTCTTGAACCAATCAACTGTTCAGATAAATTACTTTTAAAACAAACAAATCTGCATAAAATCAGAATTTCAATTTTCCGCCCCATTCCTGGGAAGATTATCGTGGTGTGGGATCAGAGGAAACTGTTCTTGGCAGAAATTGGATGCTTGGTAGAGAATAAATTTGACTATGGAAGCATACTGCTAGCGTTCTATAGGGTTCATGTGGTTCAAACTGGAGAATAGGAAAGGCCTGAACAAAGACTTTACAACAGTGATGCTTGCATGTATCATATTGGATCCAATCGAAAGTACATTTAAGTTAGCCTTAATTGATCTATGTACGTAAATAATGTTTCATTGACAAACTATGTCTCAGTAGCATAGATTAATACTTAAGGACATTGCAGAAGGACTTAAGAAGAGTTAAGGGATGGAATAACCATAAATCAAGGATCAAATCAATAACTAAGACTTCTTTTGGATGTCAATTCTTTTTTAGAATTAACTATGTTTATCATCAATTAATATGTCTGATTAAATCCAGAACCTTTGGAATGTTTCTCCAAGGAAAATACAGTGTGACTTGATTGTGTATGTTTGATGGTAATGTCACACACACACAGGCAATTTGTCTGCACTGCAGCAAAAAGGTACCATGAGGTAATGTTTCGACAGTGAGATAGAATTTTTTTTTTGACATTTGCTAAACTGTACTAGTAGTTAAAGAGTTATATTGATCCAAGATTGACTAAACTGTGCAACTGGCAGAACCGCAGCAGAGGGATGCTTATAGAGAAGGCCAACCATAACTGAAAGTATCTCAGCGGCACACACAAGAATCGGTAATGCATTTTCAGATGCACCGATTGACCCTCTGACAGCAAAGGTTGCGTTGTGTCGTTTAAATGATTTTCATTCAAAACTAGGACACAAAAGTTAATTAATTTAAAGCATCTTTGATTTTCAATTCGTTCTTTATTGAATAAAATCTTTACAAACCCAATAAACTCTGTTTTCAATGTATAAGATTTGCAGGACCGGTCGATCGCCAAGGCAGTGCATCATCGCCTGCCATTCAAAACACGTCGACCAGGGGAGCTAACGGAAAACTTGGTAGTGTCAATTAGCTAGCGTTGCGTATTAACGGACACCTTAAATTTCATTTAAAAGCAACTTGGGCAAACGCCAATCAGTGTAAGTCACCCAGTAAGGTAATGACGAAGAATGCATGAAATGACAGTTCCCTTGCTTCAGACAGACGAGAGGCTCTTTTGTTTTTATAATATCGATTCGTCTTGCGCTGACGGCCCGCAGCGCTGTTGCTCAGTTTGGTTACCGGTACTACTCGTTCACCACGACTACTACGCCCCCACGTAGATTTGACTTGGCAAATCTGAAAAAAAATTTAAAAGTAGTAAAACAGAAAAGACTAAAACAAATACTAAAGTGAATAAATTTCAATAAATTATTGTTCAGTAAATTCTAAATCAAAGAAGGACAGACTATTTTTCCATTGAGTGGTAACGATTTGCACTTTTTGTTGTTGAAGGTAGAACTTAGGCCAACAAGCAGGGTGATCCAAAATCGACCACATCTGATGGGTTGAAAATGTCTGATGGTCTTAACTACTGACTGAATGTTTTCGCAGTTATCTTGACCTTAACAAAGAAAAAGTTAAGAAAGTGATTGAATCTTTTCACTAATGTGATGGCGTGACCGCCTAAGGGTCAGGAAGGTGAATAACAACAGTGTTGAAATTTGCCTCTTATTTAAAGACTTCCTGATCCTGCCTTACTTTCCAGAAACAACTTGTCAACGTTGCAGAGCTTGTATTGAATACTGAACTGAAGCGCTTTCTAACCAAGCATAGTTCATCTATTATATAAATCAACCACTTTGTCATTACAAGATAAAGTGAATCAACGGCCTTGGAGAGCAGTGCTGGAAATTAGTGAACAACTTGGAAGAACATTTTGAGACGCTATAAGCAACTTCATCTGAAGGGAAGCAAACGACATGACATTCAATATGTGTTTACAAAGAGCAAAAGCAATAATTGTAGCAACAGCCACATGAGGGGACCAGGTTCCCCAAATGAGCAAAGTAGTAGTCTAAACACACGCTGCGCCTGCACTGTGTTCTAAACCCATGTCATTGGAGGAAGAGCTATTTTTCTGCAAAAAGCCACCGTGGTTATGTCTGTTTTCTAGACAGATGCAACAATCAGAGCAGAAAATGCACATATTTATGATGATTACATATACTCAAACGCCACCTGCATCAATATGTTAACATCTGGTTTTACCTTTGAACAGCACCACTAAAAAGCAAGGCAAGATTAGTTGTATAGACATTTTCGATACCAATTCAAATTCAAAGTGCTTCAAATAAAACCATTAAAAAAATTTACATTCTACAAAAGATATTAACATTTTAAAACAATTAATAGCAAATGAGCAAAAACATTAACAAGCTACAAAATTGAATGAAAGTTGCAGTGCAGTTATAGAATTGAAATAGTAGAATGCAAACGTGGGAAAAGACTAAATGGGCATGGGAAATATGTCAAGAGGGACGAGCGCACGTAATTAGGGTTGATTTTCAAAATATATTTTTTTTTCTTTCGGTGCTGTGGCCCGTTACCAATTGGTTCGGTAGTTGGGTACCTCTGGAATATGAAAACAATTCTCAACTCCAGCTTTAGGGTTCAGAATCAGCTGCAGCTGTCTGATTGACTGGTGACCACACTGTCAACGCACCGTTACAGTACAGTATTCTACTGGAGATGAATGCATGGACAAGTATTTCCAAAGTTCCAAGTTTTAGAGATGTCCTCCAATACTGGGAATCTGTACATTTTTCAATGGAAGTATTTCATATCGAGGCAAGCAAGTCACATCAAATAAGCAATAAGTGGGCTGTCTGTATAGGAATGACCGTACAACAGTCACTGACAAAGATGGGAAATAGGAAGAGTAATTTAAACTGTCAGTAAAATACTACCGTAACACGTTTTTAGTAAAAACATTTTTGGCAAATTGTAGACACGGAGCTTTGGGCCTGCAACGTGAAGCATGCCAATAAAGTAAAAATCCATTCGCAATCTTTCTATTCAATCACTTCCCCCGGGCATAAAAGACCTTGGTGGCAGCTTTTCTTTGTCCCAGTGGCTCTTGACTGTTTTTCATATGAAGCGACTGTGGTTGAGTGGGGAGCAGGGTCGTCCTCCAATCAGAGGGTTGGTGGTTTGATCCCAGGCCCGGCTAACCCGCATGTCGATGTGTCCTTGGGCAAGACACTTAACCCAGCGTTGCTCCTTTAGCTGCGACTACAGTGTGTGGATGTTAGTTACTGATAGGCAGGTGCCACTGCGTAGGATAGGTCCTGTCATTAGTGTATGAATGGGTGAATGATGTCATCTATTGCTAAAGCGCTTTGAGTGGTCGGAAGACTAGAAAAGCGCTATACAAGTACAGCCCATTTATCATATGCATGGAAATGTATCAATCCACTACTGTAGTACAATGTCTTTTCCCTTGTTGTTGTTTTTGCCTGTCCAGTACCCAGACTCATTTCAAGCTTCCTTTTTTTCTTTACACAGCCCCTTGAGACACACAGCAAATAGATGACATGATCCGCTAAGTGCAGCAGCATTTCCTTTGTCGAACTGTATTTTGACGGATTGGGTCAAATATGTGGAGCATGAGAAAAGAAATGGACAGTGGATAAGTTGATTATGTTGTCAGGGCTCTGTCTGATCTTTATGGGGGGTTTTTTCAACCATGTTTTTTTACAACATTTTAACCATGAGGACTCCACGCAACTGGTATCAATAAACGTGGAGTACAATAAACGTGGAGACTCACATAAAGGAAGCTGAAATAAGCTTTGTGATAACGGACCGGACATGACAGCTGGGATTCCTACAGTGTTTCCTTTGCATAAACATCAGCCAGATACTGACAGCAGAAGGCTGGTGCTCCCACATGTCAGGATAGAAGGCTGGTGCTCCCACATGTCAGGATAGAAGGCTGGTGCTCCCACATGTCAGGATCAAGATGCAGATGTGAAAGCCTTTTTTCCTTTCATAGGTCAAACTTTCTTCTATTCACAACTTTTTCCATTATCCTTCAGATCATTCTTGACTTTGATCATGAAGACGAGGGCGGTTGAGTAAAGTGATTTTCTCTTTTGTCAGAGACGTTCATTGAAAGATTCATACCAAAAGATAATTAGTGAGAAAAGAAATGCCCAATTCTATTTTCTCATTTTGAGACAGCAGCGGGTCAGCTGCCAGCTTGCAAAGGGGAGGGGGGACTCTAAATTGCACATCTGAACACGAGACAAATGTTGCATTATGTGGTCAGATATTGTGGCGGCTCTGGTCTTATACTGTGTGCAGCTGATGGTCCAACTGAAAAAACATAGAAACGCGGTGTTTCACACCTTAGAAAACATTTTGATGATCCAAACTCTTAATAGTACAACTCGGTTACGCTATCCAATATCACTTACAGAGTAAGTCAAAAACAAATTTGAAGTGATTTGGAAGAAATTGCGAGCCAAAGAGAGAATGTTATTTAGTGGATGATCTAAGAATAAAATCTATGCATGTTAACCCGAAGACAAACAGGCAAACAGGCAAACTTTCCACAGTATACGGACACCTGCTTCTAATGTTTTTGGAAAACCCTGAAGAGAAACACAAGAGAGACTGTGGTTTTATCTGGAGGGTGTCTGATTCAATTGAGATTCACCTTTCATAAATCTGAGGACACGCCTGATGTCCAATCTCTAAAATTTCGGGCAAGTTACGGCAAAAAATCTGAATCTAAGACAAATCTAAGAGACAACACTGATCTGTGTGTAGGAAACGTATGTAAGCATAGGAAACGGGAGAGGGGGGGGTGGGTGTATTCCTTGTGCACATTTCCCATGCCTGTAGCACAGCGCTGGGAGTGGGAGCGAGGTGTCAGTGACTCCAGCTATTGCACAGTACAGCTCTTGTCTTCCAACATGCCAAAGGCTACAATTTGTCTTGCTCCATGGAGTGGATTTCTGTTGTGCCAGAACAGGTTGTAATTAATCTCTGGTGTTCCAACAAGGGGAGGCCAGCTATTGCGCACAGGCTCTTTAGTGTGGTATCCCTGCAGATGGTCAAGGCAAAAGGTGTGCGCTGGCTCTACAATCTCTGCATTTTAGTCTGCTGCCGACGATACCATCCGCTCACACACTCTGCACGCTTGTTTTGAAAGGTGGTGGGAAAGCATATCTTTAGACGGCACACACATGTGGAGTCAATGTGACTCAGGGAAGAGTGTGATGACCATCATGTTCACACATACTCCTACTTTAGTTGGTAAAAGGTCCAGCAAGAATACTTGTTGTATATGACACGCATGCTGAGAGGTAGAAATGGACAAATTATCATCAAACACTGGCAGACGATCAAGCACTCTCATGATGGATGCTGCTATTCCCGGGTTCCCGGGACTACACCCAGAAAATCATGCCATGTTATGGGGATCCTAAAATCAAAGCCTTAAATCCCAGCAGGTGCACTTTCCCCCTCAACTGACGTCATCCACACCCGTGTGTCTCATCATATATGAGAGGCGTAAACTTTGTACAACTCAAAAAAACTTCCCCACTGCCTTTTTCCCTCCTCCCTCACACCACCTTTGTCAGTGTGCACGTGTGACTTTTAAATGTTTATTGCCAGAAAATGTTCACGTACATCAGTCGTGAGAACAATTGATAATAATTATGCACAGTCTGAAATAATTGTACAATATGTCAATTATGTCCAGTATTGTTGCTCTGGATTAGGGATACAGCAATTATCACCAAGTCACAGAATGGTAAAGGGGACACACGTTTACTTACCAAATTCAGCACCGTTTCAACGATGTCCCGGTTGTTAACCTCGCCAACCTCGATCAGTCCGATGACAACGGCAAATTTCATTTTAATATTCCGGATCGGGACCGATGGGTTGATAATCCCAGCCGGGAAAACCATTGAACCTGAGCCGGACGACATCATCGTCAGCGGCTCACCGGCGGCAGAGGAGCCCGCAGCCGCAAGTTGCCGCTGACCGGAAGCGGGTCGTCGCTCCGAGAGAGACGTCGAGCCCGGCATCGTCACCGGTCTCTCGCTTGTCCTTTCCGCCAGAACCGGGCGGCTTCGGACTCGGAATAATTACACGCTTTCACCTCTCAGTGTTCCCATTCACTGCTCTGGAGCGTCAAAAAAAGAAAAAAGAAAAAAAAAAGGCATGACAGGTGAGAGAATACTCGCGAAAACAAAAGCCCAAACACGAGAGTCCAATGTGTTGTCGGTGCCAGCTAAGTAGACCGACTAGCAGTGTGTACGGGACAGCTTTCTTTAATGCGTGTCTCGCGCGTCTGTGCCGCCGGCGTTGCCGCGTTGCCGCCCCCTGCCCGCGGCCCCGCTCACCACGCGTGCGCTGGCTGCAGCGATGGAGCCAGAGAGCTCAGTTCGATTGGCAGGTGAACCGAGCAGGTGTGAGGTAACACCGCCCCCCCCCGCCCCAAATGACAGCCGGAAGTTACCTGCATAGCACTTTACTTTATACCCCCATGTTGCTCATACCCGTAGGAATAAATTATGCTGTTTAATTGGGAAATACTAATAGAAAAATTGCTTAATAAAAAATTGTTTTTCCAAAATAATAAATCGTATAATTTGGCTGTGCTTGAAATGAGCATGTGAATCAAATAACACGAATCATGACCTTACTTAATTTTGGTTCCCCAGCAGGCACAAAAAAAGTAGATATTAATGTTATTTGTTGCTTAGGTGACGCTCTATGCTTGATTTGTCTTACATTATAAGATATGACGTTTTAATGGTATTGGCTATTGCTTTAATTCTAAAAGGTTTCTTATAAGGATACCTCTCTGAATACACTGAGACATTCAGAACGTTGTTATTATCATCGTATTTGTACCACAATGTCTCCCTCTCTTCACATCAATGTGTTCTAGTTTTAGTACAGTTTGAGTTCCACTTTGTCAATGAGGAACATGGGTTGCGTGAATAGTAGAGTGAGATTAATTCTCTAGGTCAATATTTCTCCCAATGATTCGGATGAGTTATCAGGTTCTGCTTGTTGACACATCACATTGAACCGTAATTACAAGCATAGTTTGGGGATTTACGAGACAAAACAATTTGTACTGGGATTTTACTGCCTTTTGTCTGTAATGTTTTTGAGATAACCATCATGAGTGGCTTCTCCAGTATCTCACTCGTGGCCAATTGAAATGTTCCTTAAGCCTTATGGGGAAAAAGTTACAGTATGCAATAACAAACAGGAATGACCAAAAAAGCCTTCAGGTTTCCATAATTATATAAAAGAGACTGACGCAGACACCTTGACAACAATCAGGTGAGCTTGCATCACTCAGTCTCACTATTAAGCACTTTTTAGCTTTGCTGCTATAAAAATACATCTATTATTATCTTGTGATGTTGCTTTTGTCACAGCCCGGCTCAGAGACGGCCACAAAACAGGGAGACAAACAAGAGAGCTGCTCGAAGGGACAAGTTTATTGTTGACAAAACAAACAATGTATGGTAGCGAGCCCAGAACAGCACAGCCGCAATGTCCTGCTAGAGACAGCAGGTCTTCCTCTCAGCCAACAAACCCCGGTTTCTGAATGGAGAAGATCTTGTGCTCATCCAGCGAAAGACACTCCAATCAGCACCTGCAACAACAATCAAAAACACAAACCCACCTGTGACGTGGGAGGGTCGTTATACTAACTCTCACTGCGGCCTTATCTTCTATTCTCTCTTTTATTCGGAGTCCTGTCTTTGGATCAGCAAGTGACTCTGAGGTCTTCAGGTCAATGGAGGGGTATGATTTTGTTTGTGCCATTCACACACTATGAGCATATTAGGGAACCGAATCAGAAGAGCACATCCAGACCTAATAACCTGGAACAATTTTCATGTTTCTCACTGTATTCTGATTTATCTATTTTTGTATATGTCTGACAACCTATCCAAAACATCTAGAAAAAATATAAAATGGGTCCAGAGGTGTATTCTGCTGATGAGAAGGGGCCATCTAGTGGACAGATTTGACAATCAACCAGGTTTATGTGTTAATCCCAATTCGTAAGGAAAGGCCCAACCAAACTCATCACAGTCAATATCTTTTTTTAACAACTATGTCTCCATTAAAAATGAGGTGCAACCTCAATGAGAGTCCATTATCCATTTGTACTGCAGTCCCGTATTCTTTCTTTAAATGTCCAGCAGAGGCGGAACAGTGTTCATGTGTTCGTGCAAGCTAGTAGTCCTAAATCAACATGATTGTGGAATTTAAGCATGTTCACAAAAGCATCACTGTTTAATAAATAACAGGTTAAACAGGGTTTAGACCACGTTACAGCTCAGCTCGGAGACTGTGACTAAACGGCAAAAAGAGCGAGCTGGCTTTTCCATAAAGCAAAGAATACAACATGCAAACAACCCAAAGGGTAGCTGGAAGTTGTCAGTCGTTAAGTGTGTGTGTAAGTGTGTTTGGCAGTCTATTGCAAGTAACAGAATGGCAGCAAAAAGAACATTGCCATGAAATGAAAGATATTCTTTCCTCAACATAACGATGCTGCCAAGTAAAGGACGTAAGGAAGGAAATAATCAAACCTGCTCAAGTGGGGCTTGTCCCTCCAAACAGCACCTGCAACAAACAACCACAGCAGTGTACGGGAGGATCCTCACCACCCCTTCACAGGTTTCTTAAAAATGTCCTGTTTTGTCTTTTTGATGTTGCAAAGAGATGAAGAATCAATGCGTACAAAAATTGGATCATTTTTATAATTTTATTAAAAAAGTATATCGCCTGTACGTAACATAGCATAATCCAGTACCCTTAAGCAGGTATGACGAAGTCAAACCTTAAGTCATTCTTTTCACAACCATGGGAGCTCAAAGTTGAATAAAATGACACCCATTCCAAGATGGAAATACTGGAGCAAAGTAAAACCAGCTTACAATTTTGTGCCACTTGTATCGCGGAAGGGTAGACACTGAAATAATCAACATATAGGATATTAACATATGTACTATTTATCCCTTCACATATATACAATATATACATCTTATTTGGATGTACAGTATATTCACGCACACACACACACACATATATATATATAAATAGTCTACATAATATTTTAGCTTTAAATCTGAAAATGAATAACATGAACATGCTTCCCAGAAGCGTTTAAAACCATGAATGTCCTTGACATTGTAGATTAAAGTAACAGTAATAGAATATCATTAAAGATAATAATTATAACGTACAGGTTTAGCAACATCATGGTAAATAGAATAATATGGCAAAAGAACATCGGCAGGATGATTCATTTTCCGGTGAGTAATTATGCTCAGCACCTAGAAGATGTCCTCTTTTGTCATTGTGCAAGTACAGAGGAGCTCAAAATAGTATTCAGAGCATTTCTACCCAGGAAAAAAAAAGAAAAACGTTTCAAACTGTGCTTTAGTTCCGGGGTCATGTCTATGCTTTGTGTCTGCCTGTTAGCAATGACTCAAAGGCTCAATCTTGATGTCAAGGCTGAGCAGACACAGTTTCAGATTTTGGTCTCTGGGCCGTCTGTGATTAGTGGCTGAAAGGAGTTGCGTATCCGGGCAGCTTCTGCAGCACAAAGGTGACCAAAGGCTTTGTTGTACCAGTCCGGAGTCCTTCCTCTGAAAGCAAAACGGTACATTTAGTAAACTATATTTTACAGGCATATTAATGATATTAAAAATGCAAAATATGTTCAAAGAGTTGATGAAAAACGTGTTCCATTCAAATGTTTGTGGGACTTACTTCATGTCCACTCTGCAGATGTGAGTCAGTCTGGACTTTCCTGAGCCGCAGGGCTCCAGCAAGTAGTTGGACTCCAAAACTATGGCTCGTACCCCTCCAACAGGAGGACAATCCTCATGCTCTATAGATACAGAAACCAGGGAGCAGGCACCTTTGGGCAAGTCGGTCCTCCATGATCTGGAATAAACAGAAAGAGACTTGAGTATGCGCCCTAATAGAAAAGACCATGTGGCTAAATGTCGGTTAGTATGGTCTTTTATCCCCACTCACCTCAGTACTACAAAGTCCCTGCTGGGATGAGGGGGCATGCGATTGAGGACATACTGAAACACCTCTGTCTGCTTGTCCAGGGTCTCACAAACTTTCCACTGCAGCAGGTCCACATCCCACAGGTGACGCTCTCGTAGCACACGGTTCAACACTACTGACGGCGGGGCTTCCACCTCCACGGACACTCGCCAGCGTCTCAAAGGATTTCCATCACCCACCTGAATTGGCCACACAAAAACCATAAAGTTAACCTACAGATCTGAAACCAAAATCTATTTTCGAGTGTTCAAGCTTTGGTCATCACAATGATGATCATTATGTTTTGGTATTTGATCTTAGGAGTTGATAAGGGACATTGTGTTTATTTTCAAACTATTTCCAAAATCTAAGGAGGAACACCAACCTTCTTGTAGTAGAGCTCTGTGTCATCAGAGCTGCTGCAGGCCACCCAGTATTTGGACCTATCCCGGGCCTCTTTGACTTGGCTCTGAAGTCTCTCCTCCATGTGAGTTTGGTAGGTTCCATCGCCATCCTCCAGATGCTTGCACAGCTCTTCAATTGTCGGTGCATGCAAGTCAGCCTCCACGTATGAATTACGCGACTGAGTAACCATCTCATGAGGGATCTAATGGGTGTAAAATAGAATGAAATAAGATTGACAGCAACTTCACACAGAGGGGAGGAAAGTGGATCCATGATTGAAATCCTTGCATCGTCTCAACAACAGGTTCTCTTACCTCAAAGAGACGGTTGCACTCTATAATCATATGAGCAAGACCCTGTGTTGCTGCCAAGTTTTCATTCAGATCCTTCTGGTCTGGTCTGCCAGTAGCATACTTCTTCTGCATGGCCCTAGGGATTGTTGGCGAGAGAAAATATATTATGCCAGTGGATTCCCTGGGTTAATGTCTCCACAAAACAAAGTCTATAAACCCTTCCTCCACTCTGCAGGAAACCCCTTTCATCCCTTTAGCAACAATTTCAACATGCTAAATTAGAGAGCTCAGCTTTGTTTGTACACAGCATGAACTCGTAAAACACTGAGCTTTATGCTAGGTCCTTTCAAAAGGTGGCCCAGAAAGAGAGTCGTCTATTTTACCCCCGAGGGCTGAGAAAACTCTGTAACCCATTTTATGTCCATCCTTATGACGGGGAGCTAATCATGCAGGAATAATTGGATGAGCATGCACGGCTTGCTCATTAACTAATATTGGGCAACGTTGTTTCCCCAAATTCACAGGAAAACTATCACAAGACAGGAAAACAAAGTACCTTGGCGAGAGATTGTCTTTCTTGAGTATGTTGAGGTGAAAGAGGGAGGGGGCCAGGCACACAGCGATGTTCATGGGTGTCATCTGGTTCTCTTCCACGGAGGAAGTGACATCGCTGAGGAAACAGAGCAACGTCTGCAGCACCTCTCGGTTTTCATCTGACATCAGCATGATGGCTGCCTGGACAGCCTGCAACCTTTGGTCCTTGGGCACATCTGCAGATATCAGAGTGATGATTTCTATTATTTACTCAGAAAAGCAATCATGCACTCTCAAAAGGTAGTTTACTTGGGTTTTATCATCAAGCTGCCGCATGCAGGTGGGAGGTTAAGTGCCATGCCAGTTCTTTAAAACAAAACCAAGGTGGACAATAGAATTAAAACCTGCCATGGGCCAAAAGACATGCAAAAACCCACGTCCTTACATTGGTAGATATGGAGGAAGGTCTCCCCCAGCTTGCTGGTGAGCAGAGGCTCAGGTAGGTCCCTGAAGAACTGCTTCACCATGTCAGCCACATCATAGGCGGACTGGTCCTCATAGTTGACATTGTCTGGAGAATTCTCATTCATCTGCCTGAGAGCTTGAATTCGAGACTTTACCCCTGATTTACGAAAGAGACCCACCTGAAAGTAAAACAGGAGTGTTCTATTATTAACAGGACAGCTTGCAGCAATGTGTACATCTACACTGTATGGCAATTCCCCCATATATATATATATATATATTACAACACTATTAATCAATGTTCTTTGAAACATGATGTCATAACATTGGACAAACCCACCCATTAATTTCTTCACATGTAAATATACAAGTCAAATGCAACCTGAGTGTGCATACTGTGGCTGACCTGGTCAAGACACTGGCTCCTCAGGTACCGCAGGGCCTGTTGCAGGCCGAGGGGCAGCGGCTGTCCAGAACGCTGCACATGCACGATCAGAGGCACGCCGAACACATTTTTGTCCTTATAGTCTGGTACCTTCATTCTCTTCATAAACTTTGGCACCGACCTAGGAGAGACATCGACACAACATCTGTGACAAGATGCTCTACATGCAGTAATATATTAAGGGCTATTCATAGCCTACAGCACAAACAGTAACTGTACTAATATAATAAGCAAATACTGTTTGATATACATACAATATCTGTATCAAATATACAAAACAAGCTTTCACCTTTGAAGAAAATATGTTAATAATCATGAACCACATCTTCAGTGGAAGGTAAAAATAGACTTACCAGATCCATCCATGCTTGTTGGACATCGAGTACTTCTCCATGGTTGCAGTAAGGCGCAGCAGAGAAAACCTCTGTAACAAGCTCAGCTGGCCCGCTGACTGGTTGGTGATCTGCAGTGATGCCACCGAGTGACTGAGGCGATTAGATATCTGAAAGCTCGGCCATCGTAACCTAATGCCACAAAAGACGAATGAGCAAACAATATACATGTCTCATTTTCTTTTTGTTCAGAGAACACTTTTAACTCGAGTTTCAGTGCTTTCAATAGCATTCCATGAGTCTTACCGATTAGGTCTTGTGAGTGAAGCACCTACTCCAGAGTCCCTCCTCTCCCTGAGGATTGTGGATTCGGTGTCCGCAAGTGATTCTCTGTCTCCGTACACATAACTGGGTTTGGTCTGGCCTTCTGAATGGCTTACAGAATTTCCCTCAAAGTCCAGTGTGATCTGACTTGCAGACTGAAGGCCTACTGTATGTTCCATCTCGCCGTCCACTTTCGCCAACCCTTCACTGACGGGCAACACATTCTTGGACCATCGGTCAACTATCTGCTGCAGACCATTGACATGCAGCAAGATATCATCCAAGTGTGGGAACAGGTCCTCCTTCTCCAGGTCTATCAGGTCCCCGGTGCTGGCATACAGATGCGACCCGGGCACGTTATCATACACACTGACGCGGCTGCCTCTGGAGCAGCACTGCGTGACGGGCCTGGATTCCTTCCTACAAGGAGTCAGCGGTGAGTTCAGGTGCATGCTGCCTGTGTGCCAGTCCATAGAGGCCCCGTTGGTTGGGGAGAGGCTCTCTATGGACAGGGCTTTGGGGAAGGTTCCTGGCTTGTGGTCTTTCGGAATGTGGACCACCAGGTCTTCGTAGGAGCAGAAATCATTCTGGCGGTTTTGTTCTGCGACTTCATTCACTGGGGCGCTCGAGAAGACGTCTATGTCCTCCAAATACATGCCGCTGCGCTTGTAGTCCGCCCTGTGGGGCTTGCGCTCTTTCAGGCTGGGGGTGCTGACGGCGCTGCCGCTGGAATGGCTGCTGCCCTCACTACCGGACTGGGACGGCAGAGCTTTGTTGGGCGCTATTCCTGGAGGTCCATTATCTTCATTCATGATCTCGACACACTGCAAGGTCTTCAGTGCCTTGGCCTCGTGCTGAAGCACTGGAGAGCTGATGACCAGCGGCTTGCGGCCCTTTCCCAGAGTTCCGCGGGAGCGCAGTGTCTCCATGCGCTTCAGGAAGTCTTTGGCACGGATGCGGCTTGTCTTGCCGTGCTTATCGGGCAAAGAGCTGTAGTGAGCAATTTCTTTGTGGATGTGAGGCATTGTGAGAGAAGTGGAGTCGGGCATTGCTGCAGAATCGGAGCCGGTGCGGTTGGAGCAGTCAGAGTCCTCCGCGCTGAGGCCCCTGTGGCCGCTGCCCCCGCTGCTCTCACTGTGCAGAGACGAGATCTCCGGCTCCGAGAGGTCCGTGAGGACACTCTCGCTACTGGTGGTGGTTCTCAGAGGCACGCCGTCCCTGGAGTGCTGACCCTCTCCGTGGTTTCCCAGCAGACAGTCAATGTCCTGTAGCCTGGACCAACGCCGGCTGCTCAACTCGAAAGTCCATTTGTCACTGATAGCAAACAGGTCTTCTTCATCAGAGTCTTCGCTCTGGGGGGGGAAACAAATCATGCTACATTAATGGCTTTGGACTAAAGGATTTTATTTGGGATTTGGAGTCTTCTTAGTGGTAATGAACGATGAATAATATTAATATTAAAGCTACCCAATAAAATCATAGTAAATACATTTAGATTAAAAAAAGATCATGGGTGCACACACAATAATTGACATTATGAAATGACTTTACAGCTGTATAATTTGTAGATTTTTGCAGAAAAAAATAATCCACAACAGCTGGTTTACAAGGTACAGCCTGTATAGCATCACACAAATAATCTTGTCTATGCACAGGAAATAGCCGTGGATAAGTCTGCTCAAAATCAATGACATACAATCGGCCAACAGTGATATAACAGCAGACAAATGATTCCTTTGAATAAAAGACTGTTCCATAAATAGACCAAGGAAGGAAAAAAACATTCCTATAAGCCAGCAGGCTACATTCCAAAGTGAGGACAGATAACAAGCAGTCCCACTCAATAGCATGAATACAACAATGGTACAATCTCAAATGTCACAGAATCTAGGTTAAAAGGGATCAAACCTAGACCTCAGCATAATAGTTGTGTTGGTGCAGGAAGTATGTGCACAATTTATGGCAATCTTTTAAGAAAATGTAATTTCATTCAAGGGCATTGACAGTTTGTGAGGGTTACAAAACCCAACAAACACGCATAGATACATACAGTGTGCTATATTTCAGAATAGTCAAAGCACCCATTGTGCCGGCGGAAATTTATTCCCTTTTGAATAATTCATTTTTTATGAATATATACATTTTCTTGGGAAGGGTCTTTTTAAAAAAACTGCATATAGCATATAGTGTTGCAATTGTTAGACAAAACTCCACTTTGAAATCAAAGACTACAACAGCATCCTTTTCACTTACTTTCTTTTTTGCAAGGTTCACGTCAAGTTTCATAGAGGCACACTTGTTCAAGGTATTGAGTCGCCTGAAAATATATAAATAATACAAATAAATAATACAACATTTGAAAACAAACTTACAGAGTGCTTAACAGATTAAAACAGGAACAAAACATTTTTTAGGACTGCAATACAATAAATCAGAAGAAGTAAACAAAAGTTAAAATGAAAAAACAAGAAAAGAAAAAAAAATAACATTAAAAGGATAAGACAAGTGAAAAATGCATTTAGTACCATCAGTAAAATGGCAATGGAGGATAAAACCTGTTCTGATAAAAACACCAGAATAGCTTCCAAGTGAACACTTCAGAACTAAATACCATTGTGTTTGCTATTTAAGTGTTAACGTGATCAGCGCCTGGTCTGGATGTACAACCAGATCCAGAGGAAAATTCAGTTTGTCCGTTCCACAGTATCCTAATCCTAATGAACACCGGTAATAGGCGGTGGCTGTGTAATCCTTCGCTCAGCATTGTACCACGTGGTTGTGGCTTGAAAAGTGGTTTGCAGTTGTTGGAAGACGGGCAAATTTAAGGTAAACCAATTGATTAGCTAAATTTATGTTGTAACACAGCATATATATTTCTGGAATTCTTTACGGATTACCAGTCATTGATAATATTCGACACTGGAAATGCTAATCATTTGACGATTTCATAATTTTCAGTCTAATATGTATGTAAATTGCATTAAGACGGCCATTGGCATGCAATTTGAATCCAGAGCTCAGTTGCCAGGGAAGCAATGTCATGTTTGTGATATTTGGAATCAAACCCACAGCCTACGCCTTGGCGGATGTGCTTCGTGGTTAGAGGTTTTCGTGGGTGTGCAAACTTGGATATAGAAAGGATCAGAACTAAAAACTGCACATGAACCAACAAAATGACGGGGGAAAAGATGACGGCAAAACTAAGTACACTCCAGCTCACTGTGACTTGGCTTCAGACGAAAATTAACTCGAGCTTTAGCAGCCCCAGATATTGCTGGGAAGACATTTTTACAGATTGTCACCATTGATCTGTGAGAGTAAATGCCTCTGGTGGAGCCGTTACCTATCCCCCAGTGCTGTTCTCATTGTTGTTACGATGGATAGTGGGACCCAACGGAAGGCAGGATTTCTAAATTTGGGACCCTTTATTCCACCGGTCTAAAGAGCTTTGAATGCGGTTGCTAAATTAGGAGGCTGCTTAGCCAGGGATCAGAGACCACGCTCACATACAGGAGATATCTTTCAGTTCCCGTTCAAAGACACCCATAGTATGTTGGCTGGTATTTATTTTTGTGGTCACTAGACTGTAGTGGCGTAACATACAACAAAGCCATCCTTGTGTTACCATAGAGATGCCGGCAAGTCACGGACAAAATCCCATTGGAGGGGGAACTGTTTCCAATTGTCTTTCATTTATCCCATTGCTAGTTTGGAATTTAGAGGAGTTGCTTTGGGGTTGTTTAGAGTCACAGTAAATTGAGCTGTGCGAGGCAACCTCATGCACCTCAGGCCTCCCTCACGGGGTGGTTGCTGAGGTTACTGTGGTATTTGAAGGGCCGTTTTTCGCCTCGGATTAAAGAAGTACACGAGCCATCTTCTAGCCTTACAAGGAGGCGACGTGAAACCACCAGTTGTTCAATTAGTGCAATTTATATACTTGATAATGTCTGGCTAAGTGTGAAAAAACACCTGTATTTAACCATTTTTCTCATGCAGTTTTGTCAAAAAGATTTCTGCCAATGCACCCGCTATTGCGTTTGTTGGGTGTTTATTAAATCCGAATGTCAGTGTTATATTTCAGCCATGACTGAGAAAAGTGTGAGGAAGGTCAAGTCATTCATCTCCTGATTTAGAGAAGATATTAAAATATGTTTTTTACATGATGAGATGTGTTTTTAATGATCAAATCCTGTAAGTGGACTTAGATCCACTTCATTGGGGCGAGAAAATGATTTTAGCATTGACCAGCAACTCTTTTTTTTCAACGTCAATCAAAATATCTGGTTACCTGCACAGAGGTTCCACGAGGTCTTTGTCCAGAAAGTCATGGTCTCTTTTCACCGGACTGATGTCAATAGGAAACTGGGAATCTGAAGAGAAAAGAAATAGACTTTAGAGAAAGTGTCATCCATGGATTGAATGAATGGAAATAAAGATCTAGAAACCACATTCTTTCCAGAAGTGCTTTGAAGGCTGGGAGACCATCAGACTTCTGTATGTGATGCTAATGAGCAGAGACAGAATTTTCCCAAATAACAGCGCTCCGGCTTGTGCAGGCATTACGTCTTTCTTTGGGAATGGGCCTCGTCTTACATAACTTAAGAGACCGAATCCAGACCCCCTGAATCAAACATTCCACCGCATTTATGTGAAGTTGTTAACTTTTTTTATGAAAAGCAGCAGTGAACACTCAACAAGGCTCGGCCTGTTCTTTAAGGCGAAATAAATTTAGATACACAGTAGGCTTTAAAACAGGATTACGTCCTAATAACTGATTTCATCATAATCTTTCACATCTTTCTAAAACATGATCCCGTGTTATCTGCTCTGCACTCCATCAGCCATTATCAGCCCACATTGCTGGAGCTCTCTTACAGCTATTGTCAAAGTGTCGACAAAAATATATATAAATATATATATATATTGCTCCAAAACACATGAAAAGTCTGGCCTTGACACAAAGATCTGAGGGAGTAGAGCTACTTTGAGCTCAGATAAAAGACATTTCTTCCCATGACCAGTCTTTAAGCAAATAGGACATGTTTATGTTGTAACCGTAGCTGGGCCAAGATTAGACTTTAAAAGCAGCTGATGTTTTGTGATGTCTGGGGGATCAGACTGGAGCCTTTGCTCCGAGGCATCCTGAGGACATTTGTGTAAATGAAGCGCACTGTGAAACCAATGAATACATGGTTTTGAGTAAAGGACTAGGGTGACTGACCAGATTGACTGTGACTATGACTATTGACTATGACTGTGCATATCATGATTCACTTGTTATCTTACATTCAGCCTCTAACAATGTTAGAGGCAACAAAAAAGGAAAAAAATAAATAATAAAACTGCCATCTTTGGTTTATTACAAAGCCATTTTAGTACACACTACTTCAACATCCTCTATACTATAACCCCCACCCCCTCTCCCTTGTGTGGGAGTAGACAGAGTGCTTTTATTACCTTCAAAGAGTTGAGCATACTGGGGAAATCCTGCTGCCCGCAGCCAGTCACAAGCCTCTTTCGCCTCAATTTCTGAAAACACACAAGTGGGCGGGTTAAAGGGTGATACGAAAATTAAAAAGTTAACCACAGGTCAATTGCATTTTGACAAAACCACTTGTGCACCAACAAATGTAGTAAAAGAAAACTGGACCTGGAACCCTTAAACTACTTCAAAGACTTTAGGCATGGTCAGACCTGGATGATGCCCAAACCCAAATCCCCCGTCCCTCGTTTTTCTGAGAAAGCATGAAACAACATGGGGCCTTATATGGCCATGTGTGATATAACCTGAAACTGAAGACTTTGACTGGAGGTATAATAGAACACTACATAGAAAAAACACTACATAGAGCCACACATACAATCATGCATAAAAAAAGATAATAGAAATGTATAGATAAGGTTAATAATGACCTTTTTCACAGCCCTCTGTGACTCTCACAGTCTATCACATTGTCTTCCATATAAACCAATGTTTGTCCTTGTGACCGACAGAGCCAGCCGCCTGCAGGATTCAGAGCGGCTGATGACAAGCAGAGGAAACTGGCCGTTGGCACCTTTCCATTAATGTTAATAAAAGGTAGCGGCCATTTATCGTCACAGTGGGAAATTCACTGGTGGTACAGTAAACAATCTGCTTCACGATAACAAAGGCAATATGTAGTTCTGTTAAAAAATACAGTAAAGAATGAACTGACAGATCATCATTAGGCAAACTTTTCATAAATAATTTGGTCATTTCTTCTTAGGAATTGCAATGATCTTTTTTTCTGATAGCAAATGTTTTGGTCCCGTGACATTTGAAATAATTATTCAAATTATTCAAATAACTGATAAATAAAATTATAATATTCAATATTCAAGTGTTGGTTGTCCCCTTTAAAAACCTATTTTAGAAATCTGGAAACAGAACACGTGAGCAGGGTATTCAAACTACACAAGCAGAGATTTCCATCTCTAACAATGCAGTTATTCACTCTACATAAATCACAATGTGGTAACTGTCAAAAAACGGTTTAAGACACATTTCTACGGTAAGACTTTAAATCTAACAAGAAAATATTCTTTCGAGTTCCCGTGTTTCTTTAAAAGCCAGACAATTTGTTTGCTCTTCCTCTTATTCTCTTATACATACCTGCGATTTAGCCAGCCTTTCACAAGCAAAAATTCCAAGAGCATTTGAACATCACATCCAAGAAAAGTCACACATAAGCTGCACTTACTGGTAACAGGTCGCTCTCCCATCACACATGTGAGGTCTCAGTTCCACTCCGTGTCTGTGCCTGTCACGCTACGGCTGAAACATGAACTGCGCCCATTCATCACACAATACTGTGTAATTACAACAACTGTGACCTTGCAATGAAGATACTGCTATCAACTTTTTTCTTTTTTTGGTCAAACATACCATTTTCTCACCTGTGCTGCTTCTCGTCTGCGTTGCAGAGAAATCAATGGAAAGTGACTTTGGTCTTCAGGCGACCAACAACTGAATAAACATTAACAGTTCCCTGTGTCCTTGGATGATAAAAAAAAAAAAAAGCTCTACTGTTTACCCCTGTAACCAGCAGTTGAGTCAACATGTGTTTCGCTGCCAGGAGCCTCTGCTGCTGACCTCCTCCCACCTGTATCACGTAAGAGCTAAAGGCTCTCCATGCAGCTAGGCTTCCCTCCCTGGGGGATAATATCAAGCCTGTATTATTCAACTGCAGCTACTACGGAGGGCGCTGCAAGGTCCTCCCGTGTCCCACAGCCGCAGGTTGGAACACTGGTAACATGAGCTGGGAATTCCTCTCTGTTTGGCATTCTGTAACACGATGCCGAGACATTCTGTCCTCCCATCCCCTCTCTAAGGAAATCTCCTGTTGATAAAAGGCCCGGGAGGGCATCGTGCCAAAGAATGAGAACTTGGGTTTGCTCCCCACAACCTGCAGCTTTAAAACTGTGTGTACAGTATACAGTTACAGTTGCACAAAGAGATGAAACCCTGCTTGGCTGTGACACAATGGTCCAGAATGTCAAAAGCTGTGTACAACTGAAGTATCTGTGGCAACAGGCAACTCTTTCCTTTACAGATTACTTAATGCAATGTTCACTATCAAGAACATTGGGTTATGCAATTTGCTACTGAGATATGGCATGTTCCAAGGTGGTGCAGGAAAATATATACGGCAAGCTTGAAGATTGCTCGGGCTGAGCAGACTCAAGCTCTGACATTATGACTTTTTTTTAATTTTTAGTTCACAACTCCACCCACACACAATATTTTCCACAAACTACATAAAAACTTGAGTTGCATCACTCTGACAGCAAAAGCTTTGTGATGAGGCATTATCCCTTTTCCTTTGGCGCACTTTTGTAAAAATAACAACAACAAACAGATTGACGTTGAATAACAACAAGCCGTTATGATAATCATTAAAGCACAAGCTTTAATGTCTACTCTCCAAAATCCTTCAATAAACCAACTCCCATGTTTTTTATCCCGGAAACAAATTGTTGTGTACTTACGGGATATTTTCATCATACAGCCAAAGTGGTTCAAATATCCGTCAAGACTTAAGATTGTCTCTCAGCATGTCAGAGCATCTTCATTCCCACGCTGAGCCACATTCCAGCTCTCTCTCTGAGCACAGCTTGCAGTTTGAACTCAGATCCACGGCTCCTTCTTTTGCCTTTTCTCTTTCCATCCACCCCCAACCACCGTGTGCCTGTCCCAACACTAAATCTCTCCTTCAACCCACCCCTTTCTGTGACAGGCTCCCTAACGTTAACCCCCCCTCCCCCTCCCCCCCCCTTCAGCTTCATGTGCCCGACCCTCCTACCCTGCTCTGCCCACGACAACCCTTTTATACCCCACTCAGCACATTTTTTGGCAAAGATCTGAGCTTTCATCTGGATTCTTGTATTTCAAGACCTTGTTTTCAAACGGGATGAATCATTTCCTGGTGTTTTTTATTTTTGTTTTGCTTCCGGTCATTTTGGCCAGATTGCATGATGTTGGCTTTTCCAATCTTCCAAAATCTCATCCAAGAAGTATCACAGCTAAGGTGGGAAATGTTTCAATTCCATCAAAAAAATAGTGCATGCGTCGTTTTTGAGAGACCAGATGTTTTACCAGCAGGTCAACGCAATGGAAAAACGCAGGCAGCTGAACTGGGGGAAAACCATGACATAAACCGTCGGCAATCAGAAGCGGTGAATCATGCCGAGGCACCCGGCTCACAGGCCTCCGCGCTCACATCATCAGAGTGATACATTCGTCTGCCTCACCTCAGCCGGCCCGTCTGAGGAGAATGAGGAATTGTGTCCGCTGAGGCGGCATCGCCATGTCAATTGACAAAAAGCGATGAATGATTTGTTCCAAGAATATCTGAAAAGATATTGATGAATAGAAATATAAAGAATCTGCCAAGGAATGAGTAATTTTGAAAATATGTAATTATAATCTAATGTAATTTCTTTCTTAGCTATACACATCTAATAGCCTCTAAAAAACAAACATGACTGATTATATCATAAAAACGAGATCCCAATAATAAAACATGTGAAAGGAAAACCTGAGTTTGTGGATAAAAGGAGCAGCACTGTAAATGACTGGGATTTGCCGTGGCGCTGTGACTACCTAAGGATCTATCTATAATGTCCTACACAGTAATTACTATTCCATATGTGGCCCGCTGCTACAGCAGCGCCAGGTTGCTTTGTGACGTTTCTGCCACTTCCTCTTGTAAAACACAAGTCTTCTGACCCACTTGGGCCATTGCTGGGCACTGAGCTGCGAGCACAGACAGAATGACGCACACAGTCCACTTTAGTCACCTTAACAAACCATTCAACAATAAATACACCTGGCACATATCCCAGCTTTAAAAGCACTCTAAAGCAAACTGCTTGAATTTATAAGCACCAACAGTGGAGAACCTTACAAAAGTGATCCAGCCCCCCCTCCCCCCAACGACACAGCAGCGCTGCAGAGACAACTGAATGAATAAGCCAGACGGATATGTCAGTCACAAAAAACTCACAGACAATAGTCCAACGCTGAGGCTGTTGAGACGGTCTGTATCAACAACACCTGGAGGGAGACGGAGCGAGCCAGCGCTACGGAGAAGGAAAGAAAAGAAGATTCCACCGGCGGCGTTTGGCTGGCGGAGAGGTGTCGTCACGCTGGGAGGCATGGAGTAGAGGCCTCTCTTTGCCTTTAGAATGCTAATTGCACACAGACACACCCACTCACAGTGAGCAGTCGGCCTTACTGTAAAAGTAAGACCAGACATACCGCCAAGGGGAAACACACTGCCCCCCCCCTCCCAGTCTGCCCAAAAACCACAACATCTGATGTCTCACGCCCCAAATAGCCCAACGTTTCCTTCTGTCTCACCCCTTCTAAGTGTCCGTAGGGGAGCCAACAGGAAGTCCCAATAACAACAGATGGAAGATGGAGACGCGGCATGGCTGTTGATGGAGGAGTCACAGCATATCTGTTCTGTATTTGTGAGGGTTCGGGTCGTCTAAGGGGAACGCTGCCAATGCACAGAGTGGATTAATGCAGCAATATTAGTTCACCAAATTTCGTAGGAATAAAGCCTCCCCCATTTTAATTAACAAAACGCTCTAAAACATCCTCAGCACAATATGCCGCAGTTATCAGCTTGACAGGAGGCACCACTCACTAATGTCTCATCGCATCGTCAGTTCTCCGCTTTTTCATTATCGGCGGCGAGGTGTTGAGACAAAGGACAATGGCCAAATCTAATAGATTATCCGTCTGCAAACGGTGACTAACAGCCCAGCGCCTTTGTGGATGTGACTTTATCCTTGATGCAGTGATTGGCACATGAGCTGGCTGGCTCCACAGGCCTGGAGTAATTACAGAGTGCCGGAGTTGAATCAGCCAGGGACTTGCGGCCCCCTCATTGCATCCCTCGGGGCACACAGGGGAACCTGTTATCCTGTAGTCGGGGTGCAGGTTTAAAATGATCAGCTCTGGGTTGCGTTGCCAAGACACCAAAAGCGAAATTCTCCTCAAATACAAACGAGCTAGCAAATCCCGGGCCGGCATTTTGCCCTTGTGGTCCACAGCGACCTGTGGAGAGATCCTTTCAGTGGACCACAGGTCTCCAGTAACAAGCGCATATACAAAGCCGACGTGAATGGCTCCTGGAGGACGGGGACTTGAGAACAAACACGGTGCCAGCCCAGAAAAAAGCCAGTGCCAAGGAGGCATTAGCATTCTGAAGCGGCGTAGGCCAGGGTTTCACAGACATCCACCATTCATTTAAGAGCCCCTTTATACATTACAAATCCGCCTTTTATAGCACATAACATCATTATTTGCTATTCGGCTCTTTGTCTTCTCCGTTAAAAGGCAGATCCTAGATACATACTCTTTTAAGTGTGTACACAGTCTGCTTTAACAATCGCAGTATTTTTTAATGACTCCACTGGTGAAAGACTGTCTGTTCACCTTTCTGTCCACACACACACACACACACACACACACACACACAAACACACTTATTGATTCTGAGAGTAAATAACACGATAATGTGAGCTATAGGGAGCTGCTGATGTTGACCATTGCCACAGGCCGCCAGGTCAAAAGTCACCTGAGCTGTGTTTTTTTCTCCTGAGGTCCTGTATTGAATTTAAACAAGGACAGCACAGCTGTGGTAACACTCTCCTTCAACTCTGAAGGACACCCAGAGAGAGGCTTCTTTCATCTTCAGGGGTAACAACCTATCAACCCTCTCTCTTTCTCTGTCTGTCTTTTCGTCTCCCTCTCAAGTCTGGAAGCTCCTGCAGCATTTACATGTCACACAGTCCTCTGAAACAACTTAACATGACGGATAACTGCGTTTGAACCATGTGGGGCCCAGCACCATGTTGTAAACATTTTTATACGTCAAAAGTCATCAAACTGAAAGGAGAGGATTATTGGAGAGGAACGGTCTCATACTACCACAAACAGCCTTTGAGCAAAAGATTATATTTAAATGACCGTGGACCCAAACTGCGAAACGATAGCCCACTGGATTGGGTCGGGGGTCCAAACCACAGGACAAATAATAGGTTGTGTTAAGCACTCAAACGGTTCAAACTGTTGATCCAACGCAACACACCGCCTCAAATCCCCTCAGTTGGGAGAAGATGTTCTGACAACCACATGTTGATTCCCAGGCGCCGTTGAGCAAACAGCTTGGAGCGAGGGGGAGTGTTCAGTGAACCACAGTCGGACAGACAGGTGTTCTTCCCCTTGGGTCTACGGGACATTTTGGCACACGACTTTCTGCAAAAGCTTCAAGAGAAGTGCCCCTCCACAAGAAAGGAGACCTCTGGCCCCAAATCTCAAGAAAAGAGGAGAGGCTGGCAAAATGTCCACAGCAGCCTGAAATTGAGCTGAGCAGAAATCAGGAGAGTGTTCTGTTAAATTCGTACTACAGTGGCTTCCAAGGCCCAATGCATTTTACTAAACGCTTCCAGGCACTGGACCGGGCTGATGATCCCAAGCATGCTTAAATGTTTTGACAACCATCTTGGAGAGCTTTAAGAAGGATATTCTTTCTTTGGTGATTGAAACAAACTTTGGGGATTTCCTTTTCATTTTATCCAGATGTACCTCCCTCAAAACCCAAAGGTTTTTTCAACCTGTTGTTGATCTTGCATTATCATTGTGCTGCAGTTGTTCAGTTGGGCTTATTCGGTCTATCCAAAGAGAACTACGTTATACACAGCAGAAGGACGGATGCAGGCTGGTCAGTAATAACACACATCATGGGGCTAGCTATCTCTGATGATATTCAACAGTTTACTTCTCGAGAAATGGAGACTTTAGCCAACCTGCCATTCTTATCCTGATAGCGTTTTAGATTTTCAATTACAAAAGATACAGTGGGCTCCTCAAAGTTGGACACTTCATATAAAACAGCAAGATAGCCTTATGTAACACACCAGGAGAAGTAACGTATCTGCCCACGTCATACTTCAGAATGGGAAAAGTCAACTGGGGTCTGCCGGACTTTCCCCCAGCTTCATTTTCTATTCACCAACATCCCCCTGGAGCTCTCCACTTCCCTCCATCTCCTCCCGCTCTCTGCCTTTCTCGGAAAGTCTGTGATGTTTTTTCACTCGTCTTTCCTCCTTGTCCGCTATGCCAGTCCATCTACAGTGGGCTCCTACAGTGTCCCATGTGGTCATGCACATTTATCACAAGTTCTTAGGACTGTGTGTGTTTGTGTGCGTCCTGATTCGATGTCCACACATCCTCTTTTCTTATGTAAAGCGCAGCAGGCTGCATGCCTTGCCATGTCAAGCTGTTTTCCCACTCGTAATACATGGTTGTGTGGCTGCAGTTCTTTCTTCCCTTTGATAGCCTATATAAATACTGTAATTTAGTTTTCCAAGACCGCCGTATAACACAACTAAAGGGAGATGACTATGAATTACTGACAAACACTCAGCCAGCTGAGTTGAAATCTCGACTCCAACAAGGAAAGAGACGGCCTGGAAAGTTATCACATGTTTTGTACATCCTGGAAACCACACAAATTGTGTGTGATGATGAGAGACCTTTTGGCAGTAGATACTGCAAACTAACAAATGAGGTTTCATGTGTGACCAAAGCTCTGTAAAGTACAAGATATCGGTCAACGAGAAGAAAAACCTCATAGAAGAAACTCCTCTGAAGTTGAATCCTGCGGAGCTCCATTAGGTCCACCTCCGTGCTTCTTTGGACTGGATCCCAGGGAGGACAACGTGGGTTTCCCTCCTTCTCTGGTATTGGCCTCAGAGAGTCAGAGGCTAGACAGGGGGGGGGCAGTGTTAGAACAAGGGTCCCTACCGTGAGAAAGCCCTCTCAGGACCTCCCCAATAAAAGCATAGAGCCCTCCATAGGGACGCCGCTCCTAATTAACAACATCAAAGTGAGCGGCCACAAGACTGCGTCAGGAGCCCTGCAGGCAGCAGACACAGCAGAGATGATGATACTGTCAGCGCGTGTGTCGCTTTGCACGATGAGGTGCGGCATATCAAGAATGATACCCATTGAAGGAGCTAAGTGATTGTTCTGCCTTATCAGAGCGTTCACGGCGTCTCTCCCTCACACACAGACCACTAATAGAAAATTTGTCATGCGTGGCCATCAATGACAGGCTGTGTTCAGACGGATTAAAAGGCCTATAAAGTGAAGAGGCAGCGGCTTAATGTCCGTGGACCTGGATGCACGCTGCTGTTGCGCCTCAGTCACTTTTTCCAGTGGATGACATGTTGTGTACATTTCTACCACAGGAGGGCAGCAGAGTGCTGAACTTTGGCACGGGTGCACATGCACATTTGGTGAAAATTTGCTCTCTCAAGAATGTAATGTGCTTTTAAGTGAAAACTTGAAACTTGAACTATGAAAAAGTAATCTAGTAAATACTAATTTGAGTATGAGTATTACCTTGCAGCTGTGTCTATGTCTTTTGGTATTCATTTAAACCATGCTTTCTTTAGATATGGATATGTGGCTGTTCGACAAACACTAGTCAAAAATTAATATAGCCTTAATTTAATATAGTTAAATTTGCCCATGAAAATGTTCTGCATCTTCCTTATGAGTTACACGGTGAAAAACATACTGTGTACTTTTCACAGGATAGATGTCAATGAGGCTTTTGTTTTACCTGAATTATTATTTTCGAATCCGTGAAATGTAAGAGACCTGAGAAAATGTTTCCATCACGGCTCTGTTAATATGTGACTTTCTGTTCCTGTTACGGCGCAGCCGAGGCATTTCTCAAATCTTTTCCTAGTGAATGATTAGCCGTGCGCATGTGGCAGCTGTCAGCTGAACTACACTGATTCATGCACAGGGCAAAGAATTACAGGGAGGACATGAGCTCAGCCTGCCATCGTGAGGAAAAAGGGGGAGTCTACACACCAGCTTTATGAATGTGACCTTTATGTACACCGCAGGTTGGTTGCATTGAGACACTTTGTTCCCGACCGTTCCCGAAATAATCTAATCATTTACTCATTCTTTATGGGCAGGACAGAGGAAACCAACAGGCATCAACCAACTGTCGGCACATCCAGACTTCAGGAGTAGTGGCTGCTGAATTTTGGGATGTAGAGTAAAAAAAAAACAGATCTCTCCACTGTCTATTTATTCATAAAAATGGGGATATCTGAAATAAAATGTTCAGCTCTGTACCTTGTCTTTTCTCTACCTGCTCAGCAATCTAGGGTCAGCAAGATGATATATCAAATATATAAATAATAACTACAACATCAAACTGCAATGATACAGCACATGTTAATGTTTATTTATTTATTTCTAAAGCCTTTCACTAAAAAAAAAATCTAAATAAGTTAGGGTTAGGGTTAGCTG
Organism: Pungitius pungitius; assembly: GCF_949316345.1. Taxonomy (NCBI): domain Eukaryota; kingdom Metazoa; phylum Chordata; class Actinopteri; order Perciformes; family Gasterosteidae; genus Pungitius; species Pungitius pungitius. The sequence continues at coordinate 13,550,331 of NC_084902.1, read as the reverse complement.
CAATTGCTACATGTTGCTGTTTTAGTCAAATAATTTGTCCCCCATGATTTAAGTTTTTCCTCTGTGAAATGTGTGCATTGCATTGTGGGAGAATAATTCCCATCAACACAATGCTAATGAAGTACATTTTACATAGAATAATTATATAATACAAACACAATAGAAGAGTACAAGCCGTAGATTGAATTTGTTAAAGTGTGATGACGGTAAAGTGCTCACCACATTGTCAAAATGACTTTTTCTGTCTGGGTCAGTATTATTTACTTCTCCCTGAAGGTAGCAAACAAAATCTGCATAGCAATCGCATCCACAACAAGGTTATCATAGAACCCCCATTTGAATGAGGGACAGTTGTATTTGTTTCCCACACAGGGCCACATTTGAATTAAAGCCCTGATGAATAATTCAGTGCTTTTGAGAGAGCAGACTTGAGTAGGAAAGGACGTAGCCCGACTAGATTCCTCACCTTCAAGGAGCCTTTTTTTACCAGTACAACTTCTAAAAAGGACAGAACAATCCAACCCCTTTTCAGAGCTAGTTTAGATCAATTATCCATCTGCTACACAGAAGACGAACGGCAGGACGAGGACAGAGCTTCTCCTCTCAACAAGCTGAAGGGTTCCTGTGTTTAAAATATTCAACTGCGTAAGTGTTGCACACTGCGATCCTGCTCGGAAGCGTTGCGCTTCTCGCTAAGAAGGTTTTCTCGAGAAGTGCAATGAAACATCACAGAGCTTTCGAACTTACCCATGACACGAGTGCCGTGTGTGCTGTACAACTGAGCCAACAGAGTGTGCGTGCACAGTATAAACACAGCAGGAGAACCATTGTGCCTGATAGCATGATAACCTGAAAGACAAAAGCCTTCCAGCCCACACAGTCCAATAAAAGGCCCGCTTTGTAACTCCGGGACACAGAGCGATTCATGATAAGCACACAGCTGCCACGCAACAACTTGTGTCATTTGACAAGAGATTCACAACATCCTAACCATGGAAACATGCACCAATGGCCTTTCCACGGCAGGGATTGCAGCCACCGAGGTCAATAAGCCATGAAGAAGGGCCTCGGAGGGCTCAAACTGGACAGAGCTTCTTGTCCCAAACACAATGAGAAAAAAGAACCAAAGCCACAGTCAGCGAGGAAGCTTTTAGTCACGGCGCAGCATTCAGCGGCTCAGGGTTTCCACCAGAGGCTGCGTGAAGTTTACAGGACTTTTCCGTACTGAACAGGAACCCTCGCAATCTGTGAATAGTCAGGTTTTTTCTGAAGCCCCGCTTGGTCTACAGGAAAAATAGCTCAATACCATTATTTAATACAATTAATTTATGCAAACGTGTATAGCGTTAAACCATGTAGAGAGATATTACCTTTTTGTTTCTGAAACACATCTCCACACATCCCTACATTTCCTGACATTAAAAAAAAAAAATACCATATTCTGTACCACAAACTACAGTAAAATGGAAAACAGGCATGCCTTCAGCAACATAGACACAGCTATTTGAACATTTGTCTATGAAATAAAAAATAAAAACAGTAAAACAGAAATGACGTGATTAGTGAGTAATACATTTGGCAAACAAATTAAAAATGTAAGATATCTTGACTGACAAATGTAAAAAATCCTGAGAATCTGGTGGGCCGAGCAAAGAGCAATGACAGCAGACAGGGATGAAAGCTGCAGAACCCAGTTTCCAGAGTGATGGACTTTGTAATACACCACTAAAATATATTTTCAGGGAAAGAGAAAAATTTCTCCACAACAAAAAACAGACCCTTTCCCTTGCACGACAAGAGATACACGTTTCCTCCCATCTTACATCCCACAGCTGAGCATCTATGGCGGACTGACACGCACATCTCTGGGGGCTTTGAAAAGTCATCACATCGGAAACATGACTAAAGCCTTTCCTGGAATCTGCAGCGAAACAATACTTGAGAAAACTTTGGCCATCGCCATGGCTCCCTCTCACTTTCAACCTGCTGTGTCAACAGGGCTGGCCAGCTGGAATGCAGGAGACACTGCGGCCCTGCAGCCCATCCCCTGAAACACCACCTGGCTCTCGTGCCTCGCATTGCAGGCGTGTGCACATCACACCAGGGGCTGCATGAGGCACGAGGGGAAATGAATAATACAATGAAGACAACAGTGGACAACAGTTTAATCTCATATATTTAGAAAAAGACATTTGCCATTTGCGAAAAACGTTAGCAAAGTTTTGAAAAACGGCTTGATATTATGTGGTATACATCACTGGAAAATATTTAAATAAATGTACTGTTTTAGTTTACTACATTTTGTTTTTTGTGAGTTACTGTTACAGTATGAAGCTACATTTGCAGCAATTTGGTTTTGGGGATATTGGACACAACTTTATTGGAGTTTTAATGACTAATTTGTGATATTTAGGATTAACGGTTCGAAGCTCAATGTCTTTCCCTTTGAAAATAGCTTTCAACCACACAACATAAGCCGTCAAATAAATCAAGAGTTAATTTTCACTTATGTGACATCCAAGCACATGAAAGTGAAACGTATTTATTAGTTCCTCTTGACAATAAACACACAAGTAAAAACTGTTAAAATAACCAGATCCTAAAACCCAACAAACATGTTTATTTTTTTCTGTCCTTGACATGGATCAACTAAATTATTGGTTTGCTGTATGCTGTACTACCAGGCATCTGTAATCTGAAAACGCATGCCAGGTGACATGACTGCACACGTCTGCAAACATCAGATAACGGAGATTTTACCCCAAAAAACCATGGTACTGTATGTGCACACAGATCTGGGACATCTTCGCACATCAATCCCACGGCCAGGCTCTGTGGCTCCTTTCAGAACGTCACAATGCCTTTCCCACACAAGAGGCATCGTCATCCAACTCGTGATCTTGTTACTGATCGGAGAACTATGCTGCGTGTTGGCATCTCAAGATGGTGAAGGGTCTTCTGTTATGAAAGGCAGCCGCCCTGTGATCAGGCGTCAGGATGCTCACGTCTGCCGGAGCACTTCGTCCTCACTATTGTTATGCTGCCCCCCCCCCCGCCTCCCCACTTCCAGGACCGGGGGACCTTAACTCTCCAGGTAAAAGCAAAAGCGCGAGCTTACAGCCCTTGGAAAACGATGATTGGCAGTACGGGCTGCACCATTGCTCTCTCTCTCCGAGCTGCTGGGGGCTGGGTGCTTTTAAAACTGTCAGGCCAGATATTCATTGACATCTCTTGTTTACATGCGGGCTAATCTTGTGTTATGCAACTGGTCACAAAGCTTATGATCTATCAGTGTTTGTTACAGTCAGTCAATACTAATTATTCACCCCCACGGCTCCACTGCTCCAATACCTTGCAGTCATGTTTTGGATTTGTCCGCAGAGATGAACAAAAAAGCTTTAGTTACCACAATATTTGACTTCCAACTCCATTGGAAATCCAGTGCACACAGGAAAACCAGAGGTGTCAACTGTTATTTGACAGCCGGCTGATCCCAAACACAGCCAAAGATGCCGTTGTTCACTTGATAATAGGTCGTCTCGCATTAATTCTGTCATATTCATACGCGTGCGTCATATCTCACTCACTTCATGTTTTGACTACCGGCTTGCTTCTCTGTTACTGACATTCCTGGAGCTATGACAAAGAGGGATTCATTCAAACAGAATACCTCACCGCTTTCTCTGCAGCCAAGTCTAAAAAAGCAAGATTGAGTTCCAAGCGACAGGCCAAACGGTCCCAAAGGTCACTTCTCTCCTACCTCCAGCGATCTTCTTGAGTAGCTGCTGCCTGGCAATGATCCTGCCCAGCCTGTACCCGGAGCGTCTTCTGTGATGGTCCATTCGCAGGTAGAAGTCCTGAGTCTCTGGGGTCATACTGCCGAGACACTCGCTGCCGGTGGACTCTGGGAGCTCCCGAAACATAACTGAAAGACTGTAGCCCAAACGAGCTCCTGGCTGCTGGCTGTTGAGACACTCACCCACACACTCTCCCACCAACAGGAAAGGTTCACATACAGGCGCAAAAAAGCCAAAAGTGAGCTGAGGAGAAAGGCAGAGCAGAGCCGAGGGGGAGGAGTGCCAACACTTCAGTCTGACTCTGCAGCTCATGTGACCACAGGCGGCCAATGGCAAGGAAGCTGTGGCAGCACTGCCCACCATGCCGCACTGAATCTAATGTCTGTGTGAACGCTCGTCGACTTCCCCCTGCTCTGGAGGGAAATATAAATACCATTGGAATGCCTATGAACTGAGTAAGGAGAGCAGGAGTGGAAGAACGACGGGTCTGGGAGGGATTACAAAAATTGTGTTTTTTGGACCCACCCTGCACTGGAACAACTCCTCTGGTGTTGCTAGTCACGCAGGTGCCAAGTTTACTGGGGGAGAGTGAGTTCGTGCTCCGTAGAAAAGACTACAGAGGACAGAGAAAGTGAACGAGAAGTTGTTTTCTTGGTTAAAGAATGCAAATTTCTTCTCCCCCACCCCCACCCCATCACGTAACCGCCAGTCCCAACCACAGGAAGGCCTCTCAGCAGGTCTCTTCTGAGCGTCACCTCCTCAGGGGAGAAAGAAATTTAACTTGAATGCGTATGTGATCCCTTTTAGCACAGAAGGAATGATCAGCTCCGACATGACATCTGTTCATTTGGATGGGTGTTCATTGACAGGATTAAAAGTATGACACGTTGTCCCTTTTCCTAATACACACTAAGCATACATAGTATTTAGCATTTTTCAATGTTCATGGTATTTAGTACTTGCAAAAAGTCCTTTGCTTTTCCACTTTGCTTTTCCACACCAACAAGAAGTGGTTTAAGATGTGTGAAGTTGTAAAGAACAAAAGAAAGAAAAAACAGTGAAGCTGGAAGTATTTCTTAAAAAACATACATTTTCCTAATCACTGTATACTCATTAACAGGAAGTGCTATAAAATCTATGGACTCAATCATACTGCAATTTAAGCCGGTATAGAACAAATCCACACCAACCCAGATTTAGACTGGATGAATTTCTTAAGAAAAAATAAAAACAAACAAAAGCATGTATATATATTGAGATTATATATATTGTGAACTGGAAGGACCTGACAATGTTGAAAGAAATTCCCTTAAAACATAATCCATTTCCCGATCATCCACAATGTATTGTACATTGGATTGTGAGACAATATTCCCACTACATTAAACGGACTTTTATCATATAAAATGTATCTGGGACACAGCCTGTGCCATTACATTTAGTATTAAAACAAAAAAAGAGTAAATTCAATATTTATCTGGAAGAAAGAGCAATTCACACCCTTTTTTTTCATGAAAACTAAAAGCTTTTATATTTTTATAATTTAAAAGTCCACACGCATCAGCAAGTTTCCAACATGGAACAGCGATCTCATTGCACCTGAAGTAAAGTCCACATCCGCACAAGCCGACCCACCCGGCACCAACAAGGGTCCCCGCCTCTCTCTGTGTAACTGCCTTGGCCCCTCCATACAGGCTGGCCTGTGTAGCGTAAGCATGGCGCCACGCATGGCGCAAGTGGGCAAGCGACCAAGGCAAACACAGCCCCTGTCTGTTTCGCTCCCTGGCTGCTAAAATCCCCCCTGGCTTAAGCTTACAAAGACCACAATTCAGAAGCACACTTCGGAGTCCGCTGCAGGATTTCATAAGCGGCCCCCGGGTTTTAACGGCCCTCTCCACACCTCTCGGGTGGAACTATTTAAATATGTGATTGTTAGTTTTTTTTTTCTTTTCTTTTTTTTGAGGTGATGGTGTGACACTATTCAGATGATTTCATTGGGCGGTAACCCGTTTTTTTTACACAAACACCTGCGTCCATTCATACTGTAAAAAGAATCGATTCAATTGTCGGATTCTATGATAATGATTGGCGGCGTGTTGGCAACAGTGCCGTCTCCTTGAACCCATTCATGTGTTTCCTTCTTCCCTCTTTGTCTAGACCAAGAAATTCACCATACGTATCGCGTTACGGAATCAATCACCCGCCGCCGTGCAATATTATAATGAATGAGATCAACGGTGTTTGTGACTCCGTCTGCACTCAAGTACCTCGAGGGGATGGTGAACGTTCTGCGACATCGGCAGCATTCTCTTTGGATGACGCTGTCTTTAAACTTCGTGCCGCATGGCGTGAAGAAATGGCTGCGGTGTGTCCGTAGTGGGAGTGTTGTGTGTCAGGCAGAGTGACTCCAGCCCTTATCAAACGTGTTCCAACACGCCTCTGTCTAAGTTTCACAGCTCAACTACTATACAGCATGGCGACCGGAATCCAGACTCACATTTCAAGCACACAAACATATAGGCTCAACTAGATGCCAGTTTGAGAGCCGGGATTATACTGCTCATCCGGGCAGTTGTTTGTTGCTGTGTGATGCCTGTTGTGAAGGCATTAAATGCCAGCTTCCATTGAGTCTACAATACTTCAGCTTAGGCCAGATGGGATTACAAAAGGGAAACTTCTGAATCATGGAGTTGGAAGGCCACATATGACGAATATGGAGGAAGTTTTGTGGGGTTTAGACACTCCTCTGAAGTGGTTTTGATTCCCCAGTAGACACGTGTAATCTGCCCCGGGCAGTTCTGGCTCTGCTGTGGCTATGTTTCCCGTGGTTAAGGCTTAAGAATAGCCCTAGTGTGACTGAAGATTTCCAACTCGTGGTCCACCAAATGTCTGAATTCTGAGCTCAGTTCTGGAAAATAAATCACAATGTATGTCTGTGAGATCCTTTGAGCTGCTGTGCAGGTAACCTGAAACGTTTGAGGAGCCCCTAGTGGACAAGGTGGCAGGTGCTCAACAGCAGGCCTTTTACCCACTGTAAGGCTGTGACTCAACTCTGAGGATCACTCTATGCAAAATTATTCTGCCCTTAATCTTATGTGAGCAAGAACGCCTCTAACAGCTGCCTGTACCTGCTAATGATCCACAAAACATAGGTGTGTCCCAGTACATTTTGTGTGTGTGATATATATATGTGTGTGTATATATATATATATACATAAGTATATAAGTTAAGTATTCATATAACATTCAGTCAATCTGTCAAGCCAGCCAGGTGCATCAGGTCCATAAGTGTCCTGTTTTTCGCTGTAAATGAGGCCTCAGGACTGCAGAGACTACCAGGTGTATGGCACTACTGTGGCTGAGATACATACTGTGATGTACATGGAAACAAAAGCATGATTTATGTGTCAATCATCCTAACAACGCGGGCCTCAGTTGCACTCAAACTCCCCCTGATGAAGACACAGCTGTTTTCTAATGCATGTGTCTATTGAGGAGATGATTTGGTCCATTCACTGCACCTTGTGGTAGACTTATCTTACTACATACAAATCTCACTCTTCACACATGCAGGCACACACACACACACACACACACACACGCACACACACACACACACACACACACACACACACACATGCAAGACCTTTGAAAGAATCAATGCACCATGCATTAACCTTTACATCTTCAGTTGAGCTTTCAAATGTATCTCAGAGCTTTAGAAGCGGAATCTAGAAAGTATTCATACTGTATAATATGTCACATATATTTGTTTTCTGGCAATTCTTTAAGCAATAATGCTATATTGGATTTTTGTTCTTCGAATTTGTTGTCCTTAATTTGGGATTCGAGAATCCATTATGCAGGCTTGACTTGAAACCTCAATAGCATTACATAATAGGTTGTCTGGTCCTGTAGCGAGACAGGTGATCATAATGTAAAAATAATTTCATTCAAACCACAATGCTGCTTGGGTCCATGGAAGGACAAATATATATATATATATATATATATATATATATATATATATATATATATATATATAGATAGATAGATAGATAGATAGATAGATAGATAGATAGATAGATAGATAGATAGATAGATTCAACAGGTATATATTTCTGTGCCTTCCCTTGTCACTCAACGTTCATAAACTTTCCATTTCACAGGACAGACATTACTCATTAGCGCCACTCTGCGGCCTCACCAGGCCCGTGGCCATTGAAGACAGTACAATATGAATTCCTTACACATGGTCAATTGATTAAAATATACTGTTTCTGTATGTGAATCCCGTACATTTTAAATGCGTTTATCCATTTTCCAGACAAAAAAAACACTAGCTCAAAAGACACCAGACTAAAATATGCCTCATTCTCTTAAGTCTTAAAAAAAACTAAAAGTCGTTCCATCTTTTAAATAAATAAAAATCTCGTAAAGTCGCGCAGGTTTTCCCCACATGAAAGAAAATGCACTTACTATATTTGAAATTAAAGCCACGTGACAATCGATTCGGGGTTACTTTCCTGGACCATATCACCCACAACTCTAAAGATAATTGAACGTGTCTTCTTTTAATCTCCAAAACGCACAGGTCATGCACTGTGAATATCGACCTATATTTCAGGATCCATATTTTTGCGCTGCACCTGGCTACAGTAGGTATATGTGTTGCGTTTCCCCCTGTAGCGCGTTGCGCCACTTTGGTGCCACTTAAGGTGCGCACCAGCAGAAAGGAACTATCAGTCAAACGTGTTGACCGTAGGAGCTCCTGCTGTGGGCCGGCCGGACCGGAGGTGTGCGGCGGGCTACTGACCTGCCAGCCTCCGCTCTCGGACATTCTTCCAGAGTAAATCCCAGGCTTTGGATGTGGAGGTCCGCAGCTGCTCGCTGAAGGAGCGCCGCAGCTTCAGTTTCGCTGAGTTCCTTCTAGATGTCATCGCAAAATCGCCACTCGGTCATAATAACACAATCCTCGTTGATGTCTCCGACTGATTGGCACCTTTCTTTTTCCCGGTGACACACTTGTGTTTCTACTACAGACGCAACGCAGACGCTGGTGAGCGGTTTTTAAATCCAGTTGTGAATATTTTAGCGGTACAAAAATACATATTTTCTGCTCACTGAGAAACCGGAACCAATTAAACGAGTCAAAGTAAGAAAGTGATTGTGAAGCACCAGTGCGGGCTTTCACACTTCACACCAGATGTGTTTGTGTGTGTGTGTGTGTGTGTGTGCGTGTGCGTCTGTGTGTGTGTCTGTGAAGGGATTCGCGCACAGCGAGCGCTACACGGTTGTGGTTACTTCACATGCTGCAGGAAATAAGGGAACTCCCAGCAGAGCAAGTATAAGACCCACCCAACATACTGTATATCATCAGTTTGTAATTGCTGTTTTACATGATATGTAAATATTTAGTAGACTATTAATAGTGTATGTTGGCTATTGGATTTCTAGCTTTGTTGAATATTAACAGAACATTCTTTGAAGGTTTCTATATCAAAATATCCTTTTAGCCTTCCCGTCTTAGGCCTATATCTCAGAATTGTTATGGATACAGCGTTATAAGAAAAGCATTCTATATGCTTTTTAAAATATTATTCCTACTGGCTTTTGTTCATTCAGAGAAAACCTTCATCAGGCATTTACATAATGTTTTTGTGTTTAAACATTCCTTGAGACTATGCCAATACTATAGTCAACACTCTAAGAATGTAATAATAAGTAATAATGCTGTTACACAAGAACATATTATGTGCAATGTCAATTTCCCATTCAATCAAATTTCCAATACAAGTCTCTCAAGTAGGAAATTGGAAATCTACGAACGGCCCCTGAAGGCATCACAGGCTGCAAAGGCTCAACAACCCACCACATACACAAATGTAGCTCTCAAATGACACAGTACAAAACAGAGCGATCACTTTCTCCTATCCGGCTGCAAACTTCATTATCCTGTAAAAAACAATAAGATGTCAAAGGAAAAACTACAGAAATGTTCCATAATACTGAATACTCACAATAATACTGTGGCAATCATAACAAGTGAACACAAGTTAATTCTTCTCAAACTATTTTTTAAAGTGTTTCTCTGGAGTCTTTTTTACCTGCTGGTACTTTTTGTGGATGCGTCCTAAACAATTGACTGACACAGACCTATTTATTAACTATTATTAGGGTGTTGACCTATATCCCCCATCAGCAGAATTTCCTCTATTATTTTAAAGCTTAGCGAGAGTGCTGCAGTTTTCCCCAGGTAGGCTGGAGAAGGTCAACCCTTGCACGGGAACATAGGTTTAGTTTCAGCACCATTTACTTATGGTAATATTTTGCGCCGCAGATTTGGAACAGCCAATAAAACCTCAGCTTATGTGCAACAATTAAACATAAATTGCATACTAGACAGTAGCTTCAGTAATGATTATACCATAATAATAATTACTTAAGAGAGTTGATATCACATCGGCTGTATTTATTTCTTGCACGCCAGCTGGGATTACTGTTGTAACAGGTTTGAAACCTACACACAGAAGATTGACAGTTTGTTTAAATGAACATGTCTCTGCAGACCTTAGTTGGCCCTCTCTTTATGAAGCTGAGCAAACATTACTTCATTTCAATGAGGAGATAAACCCATTTGCCACTGATCAGGACTGGTGATTACGAATTATAAGAAGGTCCCACAGCTGGATATCTGTGCACCGAAAGAGTGTGTGACTGAGGGGAGAACAACACTAATGATTTCATTTCTTCTGAAAGGGAAATCAAGTGCAGCCATGAGTGGAGGGCTGTGATTTTACTGGATCTGACATGAAAACATTAACATCTACAATTTCTTGGTTAACAAACTCTACTCAAGGCTGTAGAGAAAATAAGAGGTGTTTTTACCCTGGTGAGGGAACTAAATAAGCGTTTGACAGCTTTTAATTTATTTCAATTGAACTGAGTTTGTCACCGTTACTTTTAGAGAACCTGTTCACCAGAGATCATCCGCACACTGCTATTTTCAGCCCCTCTTGTTGAGATCCCAGGACAGAAAATATGCACACTTGTCAGAAGAAGCTGTTTCATTTGATCCTGTGACTTTTGAGGAAGGGTCAATGTTTGGCCCAGACAAGCATCTTTTTTACGCTGCTTAACTGGACCAGGAAGCGTGCCGAGAAAAAGCTGGAAAACACTAACAAACGCACACAATTTAACACAGAACGGTGAATAAAATATCTATTTTCATCTATTCCCTATAAGGTGCAAGCCTTGACCAAAAAAAATATAAGTTACTGGGTTATTTCATAAAGAACCAATAAAACAGTCTTCAAAACATCATCTCTCCAGCATTTTATAAATCCTTCGGTCTGACACGAGTTGCAAACAGGATAATGGAAGAATGTAATATTATGAAAACAGGGTGCTCTAACAGTCAGGAATGGGCAGACGCACAATACCGTCCCTGCATGTCATCCCCCATGTGTTAAAGTGATGGAGGAAATGGAGCAGCATGGCTCTGACTTCTCTCTGACATAAGTAACCAGAGAGGAACACCACCCACTGCTGTGCATTTCCTCCCCCCCACACCCAACCCATCTCCCAAAACATTCACTTGTACAATAAAGATGAGCATTATCGCTCCGACGATCATTGCGGTTAGCTGATGACTTTGCCTCTGGAGCAGACCATTGGCAGTGGAAGATAAAGCAGATGCAAGGAGAGGAAACATCAATCAGCTTGGGAATGTTTTCCCTTCGCTGACTCACCCACTTTGTTTGTTTTGGCCGGGCAGCTGAGAGAAAGCGCCCGTTTTCTCCCTAACAACTGGCACATCTTCTGGGCTTTTTTTTGGTCCTCTCTCTCTCTCTCTCTCGCCATTGCCCTCCTCCCCACACAGAGATAAACACACAGATTTGTATTTGTACTCAAGTTATCTAAATTGCTGTGTGTGTGTGTGTGTGTGTGTGTGTGTGTGTGTGTGTGTGTGTGTGTGTGTGTGTGTGTGTGCGTGCGTGTGTGTGTGTGTGCGTGTGTGTGTCTATGCTGTGTCCGGGTCTGGCGACTGCTGCAGTGGGAAAATCCCAAATGTGAGGAAACTGGTTTCTCCTCCGTTATTTGGGTCACGTTGTTGGCCAGGAGGTCTTAAACCAGTCACCCTCCCACCCCCAATAATAGTTTGGGAGATTGCTCTTCCCAGCCTAATGGAAACAAGGCTCGGGGAGCAAAGAGTGGGGAGATCTCCCCTCCATCTCCACCCCGGCCCCTGAGGGCTCGTCCCAGGCATGTGCTATACATTTCCTGACAATATATATTCCCAAGTCTAGTTCATTTTTCCAGAGGAGCCACACATGTGGTGTATATCTGCGTTTAGATTATGGGAGAAGGAGGAGCTGACTTTGGTACCAATCCATTAAAGTGGCCATTAATTCTCTTTTCTTACAGGGCCACGTCTTGGAAGGTTTCTACATTCAGTGGAGGTTGTTCTTGACAGAATCATTCATTACCAAACAAATTATCAATTCCATAGGAACTGTATTCAAAATAGAGATTTTCACATGACCCACCTATAACGTTTAATCCAAATATTCCCACATCTGCAGTTTCTCTCATAACGTGAGGACCAGAAGTGCGAGCTTGCAGGGGTCAAAGTTGGTATTAAGAGGCACGAGGAATGTAAAACTGTCATGACAAGCGTACGTGCCTATTGTTTCATTGAATGACAAAGCATGTAATGCCGTCGGGGGGGGGAATCTGTTAAGGCGGTGTTGCCCACAAAAATGCATGGGAAAACATTTACACCGCTGTCCAGCACCTGGTTTCTATTAAAGCAATGAGGATCTAATCACAGAGGTGCATTTCTCTCTCAATCACTCTCACTGTCTCCATTTCACTCTTTTTCTCACAGAAGTGGTAGAAGGAAAACAAGCTTGTGTTTAATTGATTATAAGTAGTTTTAAAGCTGATTTTAAGTCTTAAGGACTAATTTTCATCACCTTTCTTTTGATTTGAAAGGCACACCTTGGGATTTTTGCTCCAGCATCCTCTCAGCAATCACTGATGAATACAGCTAACATAATAACTCTTCATAAATTACAGCTTACTGTATCATGAGACTGGCCTTTCAAACAGGAAGTCAATGTTTATATTTCAAAAATGACGTTCATCCATGGAGAGAAACTGGAGTGTTGACAGCTGTTTAAAATTAAATCTACAGTAGAGCTTGTAGATCCCTTCCTATGACAAATGTCTGATATTTTGAGTCCTGATAATATTACAGTTTTAGCTGAAAGGTCTCAAGCAGCTACCCATGATACTCAAAACAATAACAGAAAAGAACAATTTCATCTATTAGAAACCAAACTTCCTTATTTGCCAACAGTTTGTCAAAGTGTTTTTACAAAAATCCTCTTTGGTTAGCAACCATTTTGGTGAATTAAATACAATTGTGCATGAGCAGGGGCGACTCTTCTGGTCACAAAAATAAGTTTGCATGGAAAAGCAGATTGAGATCGACAAAAACAAAGAGGATGATGGACAAAATGTCAGTTCAGGGCTTCAAAATGACAGACTACAAACCAAGTTGGGATGTCCAGCAGACTACATCAACTTCTTCTAAACAGTCTATGCTGCAATAAAGCCAATTGAGCTTCCGTCATCTATCACTAAGACATCAGCTAATTCATGATCAGTTCTAATATTGATGCGTGTTGGGTGTCCCTGTCCTTCATTCTGCTCAACTCAGCCATGCTAAGCTGGGAGCACAGTGCAGGTATTGTTTTCAAACTGAGATAAAAACAGGTCCTGCTGGGCTCTTAACTTTTAAAGCTGCTGAGCAGAGAGGACACAGGAAGTCTGCTCTGCCTCAGCCTGCTATTGCTCTTTGATTACTGAGCCAAATTGTTTAATCAGGTCTAAAAACCACAAGAAAGCTGGAGTGCCACACTGCCCCGGGACAGAGGCTCTTTTTACGGCGCGCTGACTTTTTTGTTGTCCGGGTGCAAGTGGAAGTGCAGAAGCTATGTAAATCTAAGTAGCATGGTTGCTTCCGGCCTTGCTTTGCTGCAGAAGGACACAGTGTTTGGTGTGAGCTGTGCCACGCGCACAGACAACCCAAGCATGGGGAGGCGAGGGCTGCACGCCCAGACTCTGTACCTCCCTGCAACATCTGGAATCTCTGTGGTTTATGTGGGAAATTTGGGAGACCATTGTGGTTGCTGCAGCTGAACCGACCTTAAGGAAATGTTCTTGGCTTGGATACTGTGTGTGTGTGTGTGTGTGTGTGTGCTGGAGAACTGAGGAACTACAAAGTGGAGCAGCAGATAAAGCTGAAAAAGGAGTCATTCCTTGGTTTTGTTTCTACGCCGAGTGGTGAGCATTCGTAAGAAAGGTGCACACACACAAACTCGCATAAAAGGAGATATTAGGACTACAGCCGGTTGACCTTTGTGACTAAATCCTGGCGCATGGCCATGAGGTAGTGTGACCGTCCGGCCTCATTACTTCCCAAATCTGCTTTCTGCTTTTCAGTTGGCATCTCCAACCTGCAAGCTTTTGTTTTGCCTCGTCCACACGCACGCACACACTGCCTGTCCCCCTGTAACTGGCCTGCATCCCCACACAGCATCCTCTTTCCACTTGACTTAACAAAACCCGAGCCTAAATTCCTTCAGACACACACACACACACACGCAGAAAACATTCTCACCTTTGTCGTTTTTTGGGAAGATGATCCCCAAAAGAATTTATTGCTTATAATATATTCATCTTTTCTAATTGTTAGTGTGAAAATAATTAAGAATCTGATCATTAAACCTGTTTCTACAACAATAAAACTGCTGGATAATAAAGTGTCCGTCTAAACGCCTCTATGAACAAAACAACAGGATGCAGCCAGATGCTTTGTACTTGGCAATACGTTGGGCCTAAACATGATAGTTACCGTTGAACATGAGCACCTCATTCCCTAAAAGAGCCTTGAAGATATATTTGAATAGTATTTTATGTGTCATAGCTACAATATTTGCAATGAAAATGTTAAAATTGTAATAAAAACGTGGTCCTACTAAAAAGTTCCTGTATGATTGTATATAAATTGCATATAAAAAGAACGTCTAGAAATACTACCAGGCTTCCCCCGCTGCCCCCCCCACCCCCTTCTCCCTGTCAAACAGCCGAGTTGGCCTCTGCACTCAGGAAACCACAAGTCATTTTCCATCTCTGCAAGTGTGGAATTTTTCATCCACTCGTCATGCCAACAGCACCCTTTGTAGTCTGAGCTGGATCTACCGGTGACGACTTGCTTGTAAATTTAGAGCATGATGTCACTGACCTGGCACCTGTAAGCCCACGGAGCGCAACTAACGCTACAATCTCATGAAGCTTTATATCCATGCAGCTACAAATGCCAGCTTTAAATCAAGACGCGTCCAGGTCTTTCTTTAATTTGTCAAATATCAGATGAAAACTACAATATTTAGCCAGTTTCAAACATGGCGGAAAGACATGTGCAAAGGTTGCCTTTTTTTCTAGATAATGAATCCACATATTGTGAGAGGTGACAGAGAAGTGAGACTCCAAGTCACGTGAACCAAGTTTAAAACCTCCTTACAGTACGGCTCTTGTCTGTTACCTTCACTAAGAAGACACAAATCTTCCCCTTAGTATTCTCAAACAGATCTACGTTGTCTTCCAGGCCTTCAGGGAATACATTTATTGTAGTTTAATCCAAAATGTTTCCTCTGTTAACACAGAATTGGTCACTGTTAATGCCGTGTTTATGTTGTTACATTTGATGCATGTTGTTACATTTGATGCATGATGCTGACTAAGACCAGAGAAATCTGAATGAGACAGCAGACATCTTAGAAAATGTTGTAGAGAAATCAAATTAAATGGTTTTCCAGGTGGGTGTGAAAGAACATGCACTGTACAGAGCCTGACCTTAACCCCATCCAACATCTTTGGGAGAAACTGGAACACGGACTCCAAGCAGCATGTAAGAAATCATGGATTTGGATGAATCGCATATGGTAGAATTGTTGTAAAATTGTGTGAACATGTTTGTCAAAACATTAAAAAATCCTATTAAAAACATCACTGAGGTCAAAATCCAAAAGGGACCAGTAAATACCAACAGCGTTTAATCCTATTACAGCTCAAACAAGCCAGTCTAATTTGATTTTGTTTTGTTTTTGTTTTGTGATGGTCTGTAACAGGTCTCCCAGAGATAGAGGAAGAGAGACAGTGCAGCTGCCTGAGGTCACAGGCAGCCTCCAACAGCAGGCAGTGACCCAGGGTGAGACTGAAGGCCTGGTCCCTGGGAACAGCTGGGGAACAAGCAGGGGTCAAACATGTGAGACAACCCTGTTGTAATGGAGTAGCAACTATACACATGATATAATGCACAGTGGTGATTCACCTCCTGCTGGACTGGTTAATGGCAGCGTATACTTAATAACTTAATTCAACAATCCAATTGACCTATTAAACAAAAAGTACAGGATGCTCAAAACAAAAAAATCTCCCAAATACTATTTTTATTTCACACATTTGCTGCCTAAGGGGTCCTACATTTACAAATTTCTCTGGTTTTACATATTTAAGTTTATTTGAACACCTCTTTCAACATTCTGGAGCACTCGCCAAGGATACTTTGTTTTCAGCTTGATTAGAAAATCAATAAAAGCAGCAACGCGGCTTTTGGAAATCCATCATTTGACACAGTCTCTGAAGGAAACACGCCTGGATTAAACCTAAACACATCCCTTATCCCTCTTTTCTACGGCGCCAATGTGTGAGGGAGAGACGGCTTAGCGTCGGTTTCCTTCCAAATAGAAAGAAGTCTCCAAGGACTTCACAGTTTCCTCTTTGTTTTTCTCACAATCAGTAGCAGGAGTTTTCTACATTGAAAGTAGATTAGCATATTTATTCACAGAGAGGATCTGTGTAAACGCCATGTCCATCTGTTTGAAAGCAGGTTTAGCAAGGTGACGTTTAGCATAACAATGCACATGACCATTTATTTATGCAAGTCAAGAAGTCGCTGAGTTCTGCGTTACTGCTTCTCTTTGGACCCTGTCAATCTTTCCGTTTGTATAATCTCTTTGCTGCATCTTTATTTGTGCTAGCTGTGAGCGAAATCATCACCATAACCATTACAAAATATTAGGTCTGCCAGCTAAAAACGTGTCTCAGGTCAGACACGTAAATGCAACAGCATCCTCTGACAGAATGTGGACCTCTCAGCAATGCAATGCGGATTCATCCATTTCTTGATTAACATCAATCAGGACAGCAAGATGAACATAGTTGCCTCCTCTCGCCAGAGGAAGCCATTCATTTCCACACTGCAATTAGAGATACTGCAGGGAATAGATGTCCATACAAATTACCCCGTGTGAGAGGGACTTTTGGCACATCATCTACTCAAGACTTGAAAAATGTTCTATACACGCCGAGTAATGCCTTCAGAAAATAAACATTTGAGAGGGAGGATTAAGCTTTCTTTCCTCCCTCCATGGACCAAATCTTCTCTGAGCATATCCATATGCGGTTGTAGGATGGAGCTCGGGGCTTTGTTTTTTTGCCTCAGGAAAAACAAGACAAACTATACAAAAGGCTATAAAAGGTCCACTGTTTTCACTAAAAATTCCTTAGTCTTAAATAAATGAAAACAAGTAGAAAGAGTTTGGAGATCCCCCAAACTATTTTTTAACACTCTCATTGCTTTCTTTAATTCTTAATGGTGCAGCGCTTACTATCACTAACAGGCCATATTGTAGCAGAATTTACGTCCGTTATAACCGCTGCAGAGCTGTGATTTGAATGCAAAGTCGATCAATTGAACTTAAGATACATGTTCCTGTTCTTTTATTGATCAACATTGTAGATGCATAATTGTTGCACACATTCTTCTTTAATTGCTTGCTATTGTTAACTGTGTTACTTTATTTACACAGCATAGCTGTCAATATGAATGGTGGGTGTACTTGCAAACGCAATGAATGTGCAAACAATGTACATGTAAGAGCAATAAAAAGAAGCAGCACATTCATAGCTTTCTCACTGCTGCTTTGCTATGTTGGATCGGGAGCCAAAGAATATGCTTTTTTCTCCTCAACAATGTTATTTCAAGGAGGTGGAAGGCATTGTTATAGAACATACTGAGAACCACCTGGTCACCACGTATCTGCGTCATAAAAGAGGTCTCCGTAGCGCAGCTGTAAAGCACATCAGGGAATATTGCACCTGTGTCTGACTCTCTGACTCCAGCTTTGTCCTTTTTAACAACATTCCGGGCTTTCATTCAGTTATTTCATCTTTAGATGATTTCATTAAGTTCATGATTAAGTATATTGTTGATAGTGACACCATCTCTAGTCCGGTTAGTTTTAGCCAAGGCAGCTGGCTAAAAGGGAGAGAATGCACACAACTTGCTAAAAAAAAAATCATTGGTTGGGAAATGAGAATGATAAATGTCTTTGAAAATCTCAAAGCCGTGTTGACAAACTTGTTGACGTTATTCACGGTGGTCTCACAATGGTTTCCAAGAATGACAGGGACATCGGTCCCAGCGCATATCTCTTATACACCAGCAGACCACATTTTGCTGCTGCATAAAAGTGACATGGAATTTTTCCAGGCCATAATGTCCACTTGTCCGTTACCATCATGCACAACAGAGGTCATGTGAGAGTGCAACCTGAGCTCAAAATGGCATCCCTCCAAATCCCGCAGCTGCCCCCCAAGGGCCATTTCACACAGGCCAAATATTTCCCCTCAGCAAAACATAAAACAATGATCCGGCACGCTGCCTAATTTTAACAGCATCCCGCCAAGTGACGAACACAAAGAAGGCGTTTAAAATAAAAGACATTCTTGAGAGCCCGGCCGGGAGGGAGGGAGCTGACACCTGCGGCTGTCAGTCTTGTTAACATATTTTCTGAGGCCTGAGCGATGCCACCAGGCATCCGGGACACAGTTCAGGATCAACTTGCAGAGATATTTTCATGATATGAAATCTACTCTCTGCGATACAAATGGATATTTATAGAACTTTCTAATATCCACAAGGTCGCTGTAGTTATCACATCTTCTGATGTTTGCTTCTACCTGCTAAACCTGGTGCTCATCCGGCCTGCATCGAGCAAAGAGGAAGAGAAACATACCTGGCCAGGTCAGCCAGTGCATCTCAGACTAATGACGGATGGACGGAATACCTGCTCAAGACCCGAGGATCAACGCTGATCCGTTCTTGTGTGTCGCTTTAGTGTTAACCTCTGGGGGAGCAATCGAAGCCCATTGCGTCATAAAAAATGGCAGAAAAAAACATGAATACAGTCTTACCTGCCCCTGTTGCGTTGGTCGTCTTATTGAACATCTAGAAAACAAAATGAAATAACAAGCTATTAGTAACCATAGCCCAGTACAACCATTCTAAGGAGAGGAATGGAAGAGGGATTCAAACAAGGTCATTGCAATTCTTTTGCTTTGGCTTTCTGACAAAAACACATCATTTGGCCGTGTAAACAATTAAAGGCCCAGACCCAGTTCCCGGAATTCAGGGATAAAGGATGTCGACCTGCCTTCTGTGTAATAACTGCTGAAATGGTAACGAAGAGAATCTGTTTCATACTTGTTAACTCCGGCCGGCTTTCCCAAAATAATCTGTGGAGTTGTTAATCCAGGAAATGAAAAACAAGTAATGATACACCATGAGATTCAAATTTATTGCTGAAGATTATTGGAAATTGAAATTGAAGCGTATAGTTAAATTGTTCGTAATAAAGAGAGGGTTGCAAGGAAATGGACGATACATACTTACAATTCTACTAAATGAAAATGAATTAGAAAACAGGATTCTCACTTACCATAACGCACGATACATTTTAAGTACAATGTGATTTGTGAATGTGAACAGAGCCAAATAACACAGTGTTTATCTTCCGCAATCAGGATCCCAATATGCCAAACATAAAGCTGTAAAAACCACAGTCCTGGCGACCACTTTCCCTTCTTATATACAACCTATGCTTAACCCAGTGGTTCATTTAGCAGGTGATAAGTGATTGCCCTGGGCCAGAGGAATGAGAGCGTCTTCTTGATATGGACAAGGATCGCCTTCCCTTTCCTTTGCCAAACTTTCTTTTCGGTTTCCCCCCAGAGGCCCATGGTCTGATTTACACTCTTGCTTTCACTGTTCCCACGATTTTAGGCCCAGAAAAAACGTTGCCACGACTCCTATCCAGGTTTGCAATACCGTTGACTCCTCGTCATGCCATCAACCCACATGGTGCCGATTCAAATTTCCATCAACGTAACTGCAGAGGTTTTATTGGTCAGTTGGACTCAACATAAGAAATGAGTTGTTTACCGCATGTTTTATAAAGGCACTGCCCCCCAGATGCGCTGGCAGTGTAAAGAAGCACTTGGCCGGTTAAACGGCCTCCTACGGCTGCCATTCTGCTGTGACAACAAACAACAGAAACACCTGATAGGCTGGATTAAACGGGACAGGTGTTTATGTTGGAGCGCTATCTGTCTTTGTTACACGGTCTCTAACACTGCTAGGCCACCCCGGCATGAGGTCCGGCACAGCGTATCCAAACACTACTGAAATAGAGGTTTGATGCTCAAAACCCACACGTTTCATTATAGGGAGGTGAATGCAACGAGCCTTATCAGTTAGTCCCCACGGACTAGATTTAGACCCAGTTTCAGAAATAAACTTGCAATAATTAGCACTCCGAAAACCGGATGCCGGGCCCCAGTGGAGATGTGCCGGTTTGACTGGGCTTCAAAAACTCCATCACATAACTGTCTTTTTTAACAGTCAAGAGAACTTATTTCCTCCCGGCACACGTAGAGTGCTGACCAAATTTTAATGCATCAGCGTAGTTCAGTTCCATGGCAGCCCGATAGTGGACACATGTCAAAGGTTGCAGTTCCGGAAAAGTGACATTGTCCAAGCAGGAGCAGCAGGAGCAGCAGGAGCAGCTTTAAAAGTGGTTGTCTTCGCTTTCACCAGCGACTATGTTTACACGGGGGGACAGGTCCGTGAGGGTGAATGATGGCGGCTGTCCGAGCAAAAATGACACCTTGACTGAGTCAACAGGGCACAGGACCGGTCGGACCGAATGACAATCTCTGTCAACACCAATTAAAGAAGGAATCCTCAAACTAAATACATCTCTAACCACCAAAAATAAAACATAATAAAGAACTAGCCTCAACATTGGACTGAAGATAACTAGTATCAACTGTTATCATTTATAATAGTTAATTTCTTTCAAAAATACAGAAAAATGACCATTATATTTATCCGAACCCCAAGATTACGTTTTCACATTGCTTTGTCTTGTAGGACAAATAGTTAAAATCTCAAAGATATGTAAATTTACTAAAAGGAACTTTTAACTCACTGAAGTCTTTATATGATGAAAGCAAATCAGACTATTGGCTACTTGTATGTAGTTATGTTGTAGCAGATGGAGGGGAGTGGTGGTAGAAGGGAGGTATGTTGCGGCCCGGTGGTTCCACCCCCGAGCCTCTATGGACCCCCCCCCCGCCTAACGAGGAGAGGCTGCCGGCAATCAGGGCAGGAGGAACCCAGGCATAAAGCAAGCAGGGAGAGTGAAGGACGGTGTGGGAGTGGGACAGAGTGGAGAGAGGTGCGGAGACAGCGAGGGAACCAATGTAAAACTGAGATAAACTAACCCCCCCCGGTGTATCGACCCCTTTGGACGAGGACCCGATTGGTGAATGACCCGTGGACGTGTGGACCCGACGACGGGGGAACGGTGAAGTGTGGCTAAACCTCCCTCATTGCCTCCAATAAAAAACTACCAACTGCACTCCTGGTGCCGGCGTGTCTGATTGAGCGTGTGACGTGGACACCCCCTCCCCTGGGCGTGCCACAATGTATTTCAAAGGATCCAATTCCCCGTAGAATCAGACAAAGCAATTTGCAGTTGTAGTTGTGGCCTCACTGCTGCCGCTTAGACGCTGCTGCACTAAAGAGAGAGCTCTTCAAAAAGGGATCCTGGAATGATTTTTATTTTTAAGGACTTCCAAAATCAACACATGAAAAACTGCAACTTTGTTGGGCACTAAAAATACAGTATCAGTTGATAATTAAATTGACCAACAAATAATTTTGTCTGTTTTGTCTGTATTAACATGTATTATCATTTTGGAGCAATACTTTAGATGATAATCCCGTTAATATGGTCAGTCAGTAGACTGTATGACAATACAGCTGCATAAAAGCAGCTCATCAGTTATGAATATATATATATACCTTACCTTATTATGTAAGTAATGGTATGATGAATAAACAAACCTTCTGTATATAAACATACATATCTCCCTCCATGAGACAAAATCTCAGTCAACATGAACACATTCCAGCTAAGATTATCTC
The DNA here is from genome assembly GCF_949316345.1 of Pungitius pungitius. Lineage (NCBI taxonomy): Eukaryota > Metazoa > Chordata > Actinopteri > Perciformes > Gasterosteidae > Pungitius > Pungitius pungitius. The sequence continues at coordinate 13,528,128 of NC_084902.1, read as the reverse complement.
TGCCTGCATGATGTGCAGCAGATTGAGAGAGATTTGAGCTGCATTCCAGTTTTTAAAGACCATCCAGAACTGGCGGAGTCAAAGGTTGTCGGACAGGTGCCAAAAACCAGACACATTGAATCCATACCTGCTGTTCAGGCAGGTTGTACTGGCTCACACTTTGGTCTGTTTATTCTTAGACTCAGAGACTGTGATTCAATCTGTTTTGCATTCTCGCTCACTGCTGTCAGAGGTTTCATACGGACTCCAGAGCTCTCATGGAAGACTCCGGGGAGGAACTCTTTGCATGTGCAAAGCTGCTGACATTTCGCCTCATCTGTTTTGGGACACTTTACAGGGTCACGCTCAAGCCAGTGAACAAACTTAAAGGAATGGTTGGACATTTTGGGGAAAACATTAATTTGCATGCAGGTGTTGCTGGTGCATCGGGTTACCACAGCCAGGCTTGCTCTTATAACATGTGATCTCATTATATTCAAGGTTATACTGCAGTCAAAATACTCTTGACTGTAACATATGTACATTCCCAGCTGTCCTCATCCAAACTTTAACCCACGTTGCTATTATTTTCAATTATGGTTTCCATGAAAAAGACAGTTCTGAGAAATAAGCTTCATTTCATTTGAAGAACCCAGTGGCCACAGGAAAAATGACCTCCTTTAACTGTTGAAGCTTAACTCTTTCTCATAGGAACAACTTTTATGTGATTCCAACTTTCTGCAAGTCTACGAAATATAGTATCAAAGATATATGACAAGGTAAGATGGCAAAAAATGATATCACTAAATTCAATTGTAAGTGTTAGAGAGTCTGACCCGCAGCGTTGGAGTTTTCTCTCATAAGCAGTTTGTTTGCCATCCCATTGCAGCGGAGCCATCAAGCACAGAGCTGAAAGGCTTTGGATTTAAACCCGCCCTGCATTCTGCAAATCTCTCCGTTGTCTGTTTCTAAGGGTTAAGGGTCGCTGAATGGTGACAATTATATACTTTGTCCAGCAGAAGTGAGTCGTGCTTGTTTAAGAATGCCAAAGCTCACCTTATTCTCAACAGACAACTCAAATATTTACTGATGTAGAGAGCAGCTGAACAGACGGGAATGTCCGAATTTCAGGTGACTAGAGATGGATTTCGCTGAAGAAATCTTTTCTTTTTTGGCTTCTGTCGACACAGTGATCATGACACAGCGTCCAAATATGGAATTGTAAAATGTTGTTTTCACAGTGTGACTTATTTATGAAGTAAACTCATAAGAAAGCGTCACATATATTTTTCTAATAATTAACTCTATATAATTATATAGTCATTTAATTTCTTACTCTCAGTTAACCAATAAAATCAAAAAGGAGTACAAACATTAAGAGGATTTAGATAGCATCTGGGGAGAAAGACAGCATATTTTCAAAACATTATGTCTAAATCCAAACTTTTCAGCAACGCAATATTACGCAATCCTTTTCAGATTCATCTATGAAAAGATGAGACCTGTGAGTTGGCCGGGAGAAGGACTTGAAGTTCAGGATATAAACATGTCATTGCCTTCCTCCAAAAATGCTTAAGGCAGATTTGAGCTAGGAAAAATAAAAACATGTGCAGCCAGTTGTGGAGATTAACTCGAAGGAATTTAGCAGCTCACAACCTTAAAGATGAGAGGGTGACAACATTGCAAACCGCAGGGCCTCTGCAGCAATCTGTTAATCTCAAGTAAACTCACCGTCTTCTTGGTCATTGCTCTCGTTCCCATCGAGGCGCCGGGAGGAGCAGAGGACCGGCCCTGGCTCGGACATTCCCCTCCGCCTGGTTGTTTGAGGACTTGGTTGTCCGGGGCTTGGTTCAACGTGGACTTGGAAACAGCTCCACACTGCAACAACATCACAACAACAGTCAGAGGCTGGATCCGTCTCTGGCTGGCTGAACAGACTGGGACAGGATGGACTCAACGGCGGCCAGGGGAAAAGAAAACAAGAGGCTGAGGTCAACGGCTGGGGAAGTGAAATCTCCACTCTCAATTCGGCTTGACAGTAGAACACAAAAGAGCCTGTATGCGCGGATCTTCTTTTGAGAGGACAGAGATTATGACCTCGTCAAATAGCCCAGTAAAGATGTCTCGTCCTGCCCAGTTGCCTGTCATTGCTTAAAGCAAGTAATAGTGGATGCCTGGGATGGTTATGCAGATGCCCGGGAGGCATGTGAGCCTCTCTCGACCATTCCTAATGGAGCAAATCATACAAACAGCATTCAGTACAATAGCTTCTCTGTGCGGTACATACATATGGACGCCGAAAGAGCACTTTTGTTCCCGAATGCTAACTCTGGAGGGATATTTCATGAAGCATGCCACCATGAGTGGAGCCCTTTTTAGGGACGGATCTGCTCGGTCCCGAACCTCAACAACACAATGGCTGTCTGTTCCTGGCGCACCAATCTGACCAGGATGAAGCCCTGCAACTCCCAGTATCACATCTGAGAGCTGCAGATGTACATCACGAATCCGACTTAAGACGGAAGGACACTATGAGAGGGCCTGACAAAGGGCATTGTTTCGCAGTCCTGAGATCACACTGAATTTCAACATATTGGGTTTATGGATTTGAGAGAGCTGGTTTCAATCCGAACCCAATGTAGACAACTTTTAAAACTCAACGTGGACAGGTTTTTCCCAGGTTTGAATAATCCATCAGCCTTTTCCTACACACAGAGTAAATTGATTTGGCAGAGTTCACAAGCATGACCAAGTATGCAGCGCACAATTCACAGGAATGTGTACAGTTCCAACCGTGACAGTGCGCATACTATTAGGTACCGCATGCTGCTTTTCATAACACAGCTAAGAGTTTTATAGGTCAAAAGGTAAAAAGCTCTTGTCAAACCCTTTGGCAGCATAGTGTTAGCTCGAGTGACAGCAGTCGTGATCCCGGCCTGTTTGCACACACTCACCTGTTTCTTGCGGGTGGTGCAGGGTGTGTCGGAGGGAGAGGAGTTTGCACTCAGCGCCTCCTCAATGTCTAGATTAAGCTGGTCCAGTTTCCTCATCAGCTGGCTCATTGACTCTGACCAGGGAGACATGACCTGCGCCGACTCCTGTTGGTAATCAGAGACGCAGTGATTTAAGACAAGCTACTGCTGCTATAAAAGTTTTATTTAAAAGTTTGTATTTAGTTATCTACTTTTTAACTGCATTCTCAGATTTTCCCCCACAAAGGCAACCTTTTTGCATTGTTGAAAGTTAAATTCACAGCAGTAATTAAAATGAAAAAATACTCCTATTTCTAATTCCATAAAATACACGGTGCACATACTCACAACACCACATATTAAATGTTTAGTTATTTGAGGTTAATGTCAAGTAGAGCTGCACACACATTTATCCAAAATAAATAAATAAACAATCATAAGCTTCAGCTAAACTTGATCAAAATCCAAAATTCCGTTACACTCATTTAAATCAGAGATTAAATCTGTTTTTATTATTCTGTTTAGTTCATTGCTTGTCATCCTTGCCAGACTTATTCAACACAAGGGCTTTCGGAGAGGTGGGAGCCTCTGTTGATTAACCTCACTGCCCTGAACTCAAAAATTGTTATAGGCAAACCCCAAAAAAGTATCTTGTAAATTACAGATGCTACATCAGCGGACTTCACTGCAGCCACACGTGGAAATGTGATCTCCTCCGCTGTGTCTCAGGGTGAAAGAGCAAAGGAGGAAGGCTCCAGACATGTGTGCCCCACAGAGTGGGATGGAATTCCCTGCACTGGCTTTCACTGCTACCCAGACGCACCGTGTGTATAAATAGATCCTCTTCACACAGAAGCTGAAGCTGTGTCTGAGGAGCTGGAGATCCAGCCTCATTAATCAGCACCTCAGTCACCAAGGAGCACATTAACATTGTTAATCCGGCATGATGCATACTCATCACTATGTATCATTTTTGAGAATCCCAGAGTGAAATCTCAGAACAAGTTTATTTTTAGAGGATTTCCCTTTAAATGATCTTTTTAAAAATAGTTTTGACACAAAATAATCAGTATTGAGGGAAAGATCTACAATATTTCTGATCTTGAATGATAACTATCCTGTCAATAAGAATTGAAAATGAATTAAAAATGAACAAATGTGGATGGCATAACAGATCTATAACATCTCTGTGTCTACACTACAATGGTTCTGTTTAACGGACTCCAATTTCATTTTTTTTTTAAACTCCTTCACTAGAATCAAAGCTAATTACTGTGACTGAGCCCTGATTACTGCCGGTCACTTCTAAAGAGAGTCATTAATCCATTTATAACATCAAGCCTCTTAAAGCACAATCATTTCATTGAACGAACTCGTCAATAAATATTCTTTTGGAAAACCCCCAAAATATCATCACCTCTAACTTGTATTAGAAATGAAGGCACTGATAATCTATATTGTTGGAAAAAAGAATAGAATATTTAAGAAAAAAAAGTATTCCGGCTCCCTAAATAGTGTGTAAATAAGTGACCAGACCTTGGACGCTCCATTTACCCTGCTGGCCACCCAGTGTCAACTGACTGACTCCGCACTGGGAGGGAATGCCTCTTGCCACTCAATCTCTCAGGAATGACCTAAATCTAGCCAATCCCCTGCTGACCCCTGAGGCTTGAGGGCCCCCCTGGGGTCACTGAGAGAAAAACAAAATGCTATCAATCTCTGCCATGTCTGCCTTCCAAGCTGACCAGGGAATATAACAGGTTGGACATGGGCTCAGTTATAGACAGCTTAATCCTCTGTGTCTGCTTAACAAATATAAGGCATTCACATAAAATAAAAAATGTACTCCACTCTCACTTTACAGCTACCATTGTAATTATTAATACAAGAATAATGTAGATGAACCTTTACTCAAACGTACCTATCCATGTAAGACCTAAAACACGTTCCGCTTGATTCTCGGAAAGTCCTCCATGTTTCTATTTTACAAGATATGTACTTGTTGCTATTTTTGGAATAAGATACTTGGATGGATACTTATTTCTATATTCTAATTTGATACATACTTGTATAAAAAAATATAAATATATATATTTATAAATATATAAAAATATAATATGTTTGGTAATATATTTTCACCCCTAAAACGTATTAATTATAAAGTGACCAGGAACCCAACATGGCTCTAACTTCTGTTTACCATCATTATAAATTAAATTAAGCCAAGTATTGAATTAAAATAAAATCATTTTGAGCTTTCCATTGGTACTTTTAAACCTAAACTCTATTTTCCCATGTTTTGTGTCGAAGGGACTAATGGGGCAGAGGAGCATTTTTTTGGTTTGTTTGTTAATGTGTCATTTGATTTGTTGCTGGGAGAAAACGGTGACCTGGAGTCGGGGAGAGGAGTGCCACTGTGGACGCAGTTGTGTTGAAGTAAAGACTGAAAGTGTGGTTTCAATTTGAGTAAAAGATATTCAATGTCATGGCTGAGTTGTTAGATGATGTCGACAATTGTGACTCAAAGTATTGAGAGTTTGTTGAGCAAAAGACATAATTAACAACAGGCCGTATCAAGCAAAAGGTAAAAAAAGGTTTGATTTATCTGCATTGTCTTTTTCCCAACAGTGTCCGACACTTTTTAGTGAACAGACACAGACAGTGAGGAGTCTACATTGCTGCATGTTTGGAGCATTCTCAGTCAATACTGAAGTCACAGTCACAAGTCACTAAGAACCATGAGGAAATCGGGTTCAGGTTTAAAAATACTGAAGTTTTATTACTTCAAGCTCCAAATAAAACCACACAAAACATATTGGTATAAAACTTTTAGCACATGTGAGTTCTGAACAAATCCTGATGTCTGCACCTCAGTGGATGTACATTCCTCCATCTGAGACCAATTCAACTGGCGAGAACATGGATATTATGTATTGACTTGATTTAATCCAGCAATCCTGCTGAAATGCTGCGACCAAGACATTAGCCTCTTGCTCTGGTGTATGTTTGTGTGTGAAAAGAGGATTGTAGCTCCTCAGGTCAAGAGAAAAAAGTGACAAATATATATATATATATATTGTATAAAAAGGGAAAATGAAAGAAGCAGCAGATCTTGTGCACTGGACTCCTAATTAACCCCTGGAGACAGACAAGGATACATGCAACAAACAGATGCCCCATTCTGGCACATGCTCAAGAGAAATCTGGAACGCATTCACACTGTCTCTTTTCAGTGACATCCCCACGAGTTGCTGGTTAGGAATGTCGCCACTTCTATTTAGAAAGAGACAAATTCTAGAGAGGGCTTGACGCTCAAGTGAGACACTACCCTTGATTCATCTCTTGGTGCCTTTGCCCTCAATCCAGCCCCGGCAATTGTGCGATGTCCTCACACCATGGCAACTGAGCTGGTTGTGAGCCCACTATAACTGTATCAGCGCAAATTGGGCACATTGTGAACCGCAACACAGCGGCTTTGACATGGAAATGAGGAGCTAAGTGTGTGAGTTCTGGGCTCGGTGCCTGGTCTACGCCACCCACAGAGAGTCCCAGAGATCACCATGGAGGTATCGAAAATGTAGCGGGCGGTCATGCGAAAGGCCATCGGCTACCTGGCTACTCGGGCGAATAAATTACAGTCTTAATATCCTCCAATGCTAAACACCAAGTGAACAGCAGGAAGGATAGGTTAAGACAAGTGTGTGTAAAAGTGTAAGATAGAAGCAGGGAGACAACACATACATGCATTCAGTGCCCCCTTAAGGTCAACGTCAATTACTGCACCCATTTGCCATCCTCCTGACGCTTCTCCACTCAAGTACAAAATTCAAACACAGACTAGACTACAAAACAACAATATTTAATTGAATAATTGTTGTTGCATTCTGCATTCAGATAATTTGCCCGTAATTTATAACCCCTCTATTTTGGAGGTGTTGCGTTATTCATGACAATGTATGTGCACTTAAATAATTCATTTTGGTGTTAATTGCTGACATCATTTCGTCTTTTCAGAAATGTTTACACTGCCGGGTTCTAACAGGGATGGAGTTCAAGACTCCTATGCAAATGAAACTCCTATCCAGCCTTATTTAGCATCTTCTTTTTTTGTTAAGCGTTTTATTCATATATATATATATATATATATCTTTTCTAAGAAAATTATTTTCTTATTGTCTAACTTAATTTTTAACTCTGAGTGGGACCTATTCTAAAGAGATTTTCATTTTTTTGAGTGAGTATTGTCTTTATTTCAAAACTAAATACCACATCTGCCAATAGATCCACCGAAATGGATCATTAAATGAGAAGTGTTATTTTTGTGGTTCTGTGGTTGGATATAGTATCTATAGTATCTATGTTTGTGCATGAAGATATATGTAGTCATTTTCACTTATTCATTAAATATACATTATTTCTAGGAAATAAAAAACATTCCGATTGCAATGGCGATGTCCTCATTGCCCCTCACTATTATGACAACAGAGAATATGCTGGGACAACAAGGAAGAAAGACTTATCTGCTTTTCCTTGATGATATTGACAACAGTGTTCCCTGCATTCCTCAATTCTTCTCCAAAACAGCTCACACAAAGCTGGTATAACCTCAACATCTTATTAGACCAACAGACAGAGAAGCTAATCTCCACCACCCGTTTACTCCGCCCTGTTTACATGTCCACCATTCATTGCAGTTCGTTTAGAAAAGGATGACAGTTATACGTTACTGGATATGTTCCCACCAGTGACGCAGTTGAACATATGTTCACCCATTAAAAGGGTAACACAAATCAGGGAGGGGGTTAAGAGTACGGTTACAACCATTGTCAAGCCAGAAGTTGTGTAAAAAAAGAGACTGAAATGTGCCTTGATTTGTAAAAGATTAAGAGAGCCTTCAGCACCACAAAGGGATCTGTCCAAATACTGCTGCCTGCTGAGGGAGTGGAGAGAAAGCAGAGGCCGCTTGCATTCCTTCGGGATCTGCCTTTCACAGGTACAAATGTGAGATCAGCCTACTCCTACACACAGTCCACCAACTACGCATTATCACAGTGTAATGATGTTTGCTTCATTTGAACAGGCCAGACAAAGCAAGTCCATTTTTCTTTTGGAAACAAGGTATTAAAGGTTTCTATATACAGGTTTATAGTTGCCTTTGACTGATTCATTTTCTACTGGACATTCTTCACCAAACGGTAGCGGCTCTAGAACTGTACTACTAAAATGTGTTCCTTTGATAGCTCAATTAGATGTATTAGATCTTAAACACTATATGACACCAATTTTCATACATCATACACCTCAATAACAACTAGAAAATAATTGTAAAACAAATACATGTGATGCATGTATGAAAATTAGGGCCGGGACTTTAGCGCGTTAATTACGATTAATTAATTACAATGAGAATTAATATTAATTAATTACACAAAAAATAACACATTAAACATTTTTTACGCATTTTTACACTTATTTTTTGCACCGCGGAACGTTTCTCACTGGATGAGTTTCGGAGGACCAATTATACTGGAGCACCAACTAGCGTTCATGACTTCAGACAACAACAAACCACAGTGAACATGAACGAAGAAGCTGACGAGACCGTGTCGGTTGGCCCTGTGAATGGGAAATCTTATTATAATAAACACACGGATGGAAGCGTCGATAAGAGCATGGTTGTGTGCAAGCTGTGCAACAAGGAATTCGCATCGAGCCTCAAGTATCACCTCAACGCAAAACAATTAGCAGCTAGCGTGGACGTTAGCCCGACCCGAGTACAAGGACCCACACCCAACCCACACTGCACCAGATGACTGGTTTAAGGACCAGGGTAACTAAGACCACGTCTGAAAAAATAACCAATGTTCTGAATGTACTTGAAAGTATTGGTCCACTTAAAAAAACATAGTTTACAGAAGGTCTACTTACCTATAGGCTACCTGAAATTTTGAAAGTACTATATTTCTAAATATGCTATTGCTACACGTGTCTGCTGGAATTGGTTGAACAAAAATAAAAATCCATGTGAAAAAAATTACTTCTCACTGTTCTCAATATTTATGCAATTAAAATGCAATTAATTTCGATTAATTAATTACAAAGCCTCTAATTAATTACATTAATATTTTTAATCGAGTCCCGGCCCTAATGAAAATATAAACTTACTTGTGCTTTTTATGAGGTGCTAACAATGGTGTTAAATATTAATGTATAACATATGAAAGAAACCACATGTGGCATTTTACAGTTCCCATGCACGTTTTTTATGAACTCTTTTACAAAGTGGATGCCTTTAAATAAAAAGCAGCATACCTTCGTACTGCTGGTCTCTCCCTCTGCTTCACAACCACAGTGATGGGCCGTGTGGTGGATTCCTGCTCCTCTCCTCTTCTCTTTGTCAATACCTGCGCTCCGCGGTCTGCGATTGACAACATGCTCTCTACTCTGAGGACACTCTGAGAACACGTCGTCGTCGTCGTCACCATCGTCACCGTCATCATCATTGTGATCATCATCGTCCTCCTCCTCCAGCGATGACTCTCCGTTGTCGGAACTGTCGTGGACAAAGGCATGTCCGTCAGCTCCAGAGGGACCCGGCGAGTGTGAGAAAGTGATGGAGCCCGGTTTGTGCTTCACAATGCGTGGGAGATCAAGGGCTCTCAGGCCAGGGACAGGGACAGTTGCAGGGACAGTGAGGATTGGAGTGGATTCCAGATTGAGGACGGGAGACGGGTCCCCAGGAGGCATAAAGTCATGCCCATTTGAGGTTGTCTCTAACGTCTTTAAGGGTGTCTTTACACATCCAAAATTTAAATCCATCACCTGACCAGTATGTTTCTGAACCACCTGGTCCTCTGCATCAGGAACAGGATGCGAACAGTAGTTGTCATCTGTCCAAGGTAACGTGGACACAATACCTGCTTCATGAAGTTGAGCTGAGGCCACTGGGCAGAGGTCCAAGGGGGCTTCACTGAGAACGGTCGACTGTTCCGGGTGCTGTAAGCGCAAAGCTTCATTGGATTCAACATCATCAGGACTGACACAACTAATACTCTCCTTTTGCCTGTGTATGTCTTCATCCGACACCAACAGGGTGCCTTGGGCTACAGGCAGGCAATCATCCCCTCTGCGGTTTGCTGAGCCGCTAGCTGACAGAGAGGAGCTTTCTGAGGTTAGCTCCTGTTTTGAGAAGGCAATGTTCTGTAATCCTGAACCTGTCCAACATTGATGTCCCTCCAAATTTTCCCCGGGTGAAATCTCCATTATTGCTTTTTTCTAATGTTTCTCATAGTTTAAAACATAAATCCACAGGTACTTGTGCTTGATGTATCGGGTGGCCATTTTAATCCAAGATTCTCAGTGAAACCACGCAGCAGGTGACCTGAAATAGACAGAACAGAAAACACTGAATGGCACGTAGCACATCTGAGTCAAGCAAGTCAGATGAAGATTATTTAAGACAAAAACCGAAGGACAATACATACGCGGTAGATACATCTGTGTCCTGTAATTATCATGGTTTCTCCATGCTTCATGAGAAGCTGCTTCGCCCCGAACAGCTCTGACTTTCTAGTGAGAAGAGTTGTGTCAAATTCAACATCTGGCTCGGGCAACGGGCTGTTCAAGTCTGGATCTGTTTCACACACAATCATGGTGACATCACTGCACCGAGGAATCCGACTGCCCCAGTCGGTGCTTTACTACGAGCTACACCATTCATCGGGGCTGAAGATGTAACCTGTCAACACTCACCCCTTTATTAAGCCCTTTGATAAAACACACCTTTGACACGTTTGAGACATCGAAGAGCCCACAGAAAAGCAAACAATTGCAGTGTTTTACCTCTACCAATGATTATGATTTTGTTCAACCACAACGACTTTCCTCAGAGGCCTTTTTTTAGTCTGGGTAACTTTGAAAACAAACAACCCGCATGCCCTGCTGGGTACAGTATGTTTTCCCTCTCATGTTTTAACAGCAAACATTCAAACCTATAAATGGGAACGCAAATATTTCGAATGAAATCCACGCAGTACGGTTACTACACAGTCAATTGATTTCCATTCAGTTACACACGTGAGTTGGCAGCGCCCTTAGCCTTAACACTTTAAAATACACGCACACAAGCATACATGCAAAAGACACTATCTTTAACCTCGGACAAGGACATTTAAAAGATCTGATTGGATTGATGAAATACAGTATGAATCCAGTATGAATAATGGTGAATGTGAAGAGAGCGTACAAGAGATTAGGGTTTCTTCCAAGAAGTCCCTCTCTTAAACAACACTATCCAAAGAGGGTCTCATTATTCTCAAATGAATACGCAGCAGATTTAGCAGGAGGGAAGGAGTCACAGAGTGAAAATGAACTTGCAACGTTGACTCGCAAGCCGAGACTACAACTTACAACTTAGAAGAGTGAAAAGAAAAATCATGTAAGATCCTTTTCAATGGAAATGTTCGTAACAAGTCCTCTCACGCAATCTCACAATCTATAGCACAACTTTCTCAACTCAGCAAACGAGGATTAGCAAAGAGAGACGTTTCAATTTGTTTCTCCATCATAAGCAGCACACAAACAGAAAAACAAAGACTCACCTGCGGGGTATAAAAACGTTGACTGTGTTGCTCAAACAGTATCGCTGAGAGCATATGGCCAGAAAAAGAGTGTTGAAGTAAGGATCGCTCCTGTTAGAGCGGGGAGGGTTGGACTGCCCCTCGCAGAGACACACTTATGTCCCTATAGGCCTATTCTTCGAAATGGCAAGCTTGTCATCACAACCACCACCCCCTCCTCTCTTGTTTTCCCTTAGGGGGGGGGGGGGGGCAAGCAGTGACTAAACCATTCAGAATATGCGCAAGAGCAGGGAGTATGTGTACTCGATGCAAAGAGGAGGGGAGAGGAGGCCGAGGGAAGGCGGTGAAGAGAAAGAGTGAGGGAGAAGGTTAGAGGGAGCAGCGGCGGTTGGCACTGTAACAAGGTGAACTGGGTTTCCAGCCCTCACAAACAGGCTGTGAGGAATGGATGCTCCACAGCCCTGACCTGTCGCTTCACAACACCAGGCTGAGGAATGCTTTCGAAGTCAAAGGGGAAAGCTGCAAAGCACCATGATTTACTGGAGAACGTTACACAAAGATTAGGGTGACATTTGCACAAGGGAATTTGATGCAGAAATGAAACAAAAAGCATGTTTCCTCAAGTTTTTAGTTCATGACTATGTATAGAAAACCTGCCACGGGGGAACGAGTCAATTAGTGGCGTCTCATTCTAAATCGTGCCATGACAGATTACTTAATGATATGTTAGGGCAGGGGTGTCAAACTCATTTCAGGTTCGGTCGGGACGTATGCGCTCCAGTGGCGGACCGTTTACTCTGCGGTCTCCTTAAACTGTGTCTGCTCTGCTCACTGAAGCAAAACAATACGTGGACAATAAATATCAGAGCCAAGAGCAGCGAGTGTAGTCAACTACTGCCGCTAACACATCCCGTCAGACCAGCATTATTTATTTATAATAAAATAACTTATGAAAATCTACGTACTTCCGGTTTAGCGGCTACGCTTCGTATTTACATTTTATGGGAAAAACCACAAAAAAAATTAACGGAGTAAAAAGTTGTTGGTATGGTTTTTACGTTAAAAGGGACGATGATAAGGTACACAACGAAAGTTGACACAAGCGGTATGTATTACAGACAGTGAAGGGCGCTCTCGCGGGCCCGCGAATGCGCGACGACACACTGAGAGTGCATTGTGGGATTTGTAGTATTATTGGGATGCAGCTCCAATAGTAAATAGATTTGATCATGCGGGCCAAAGATAATTCATTCACGGGCCGGATGTGGCCCGCGGGCCATGAGTTTGACACATGTGTGTTAGGGTTAAGCACTCCTTATTGATAATTCCTGTAATATTGACAGACTTTCTACCTGGTGTTCTGTAGTAGTTTGGATCCATTTACGGTTTGGCATAAATGATAAATGAATGTTGCAAACGTGAACCAAGGCATTCCTCAGTAAACATCAGTCACCTTGTGATTTAGGGGGAGCTATAAACGCATGTAGGAAGAGCCAAGTATATCACACATAGGGACGTGTGGGTGAAAGTGCGTGAAAGTGAGAGATGAGCACAGAGGGGCAGGTCGGGGCGGTTGGCTGAAGCCCCTAGGCTCCCTGATAGCACTTACGTGCTGTAGAAGGTATTTTCCATTCAAAGTTGTTAACTTTTCAGGATGGCTGGGGAGGCTTCATTCATTCATTTGTTTTTTTTCAGTTATTCATTCAGCCTCCTCACCGGGAGTGAGGCTGCAAAGCCACAGCCACAAATCATCAGTGGCCTTAGTTTGACCTCTGGCCAGGGGGGAGACGATGAGCGATGACTAACTTCTCTCAATCATGACATACTTTGCAATCTGCCCCTGTCCGTTATTCTCTCTCGGCAATGCTTCAAAGATTCTTTTCTTTTACAAGTTATCTTCAGCATGTATGTATAATGTATACAGACTTGACCCATATGTCTGTAAAGCTGTATTAACCAATACTGATATTGAAAAGCTGCAGACAACCATATTGTTTCTACTTTCTAATTTTTAGATAATTAAAAAAATGTATATTTCATGAAATAAGACAAAAGGTAGAAATGTCCTGTGGTGTATTAGAGAAAACTTCCCTTCACACAGCAACCCATGTAACAGAAATAAATTCACTGTTTGAGCAGTGAGTTAAGGTTTGTCTGCATTTTTTTGTTTGATTCCAGATCTTTTGTCGAGTGAGTGACATTCCTGATGCCCTTGGATATCTGTGTTTACATTTCCCCCATTGTCTGAAAGGTTGCAGGTTGAAGGTTACAGAGGAAAGCGGGAGGTTTGTCTTTTTCTGAATATCAAACACCTCTAATAAAAAACAGAAAAAAACGTAGAAAAGACAAAACCTGTTAAAATGTCTTTCTGCGACTGTAAACTTAAATAGATGTGTGCACGGCACGTCTTTGGAGCAAATTGCACAAAATGGATCCGGTCTCATTGAGTCTGAGCGAGGTGACAGTGTGTCGGTGCATGTGGATGACAGAAAGGAGAGACCAAAAGGATAAAACGTGTCCCTCCTCTGTGTTGGCTCTTACAGTGAAAAAAAAAAAACATTTGAGCAACCGGCTGCAGGAGCAACGAGTCTTTTCTCTTCTCTGGTCAATCTGAACAGTCCAAGGCCAGTGTGGGAGTGAGAGCCATTCGACTCAAATCCAGCTGGATGTTCTCACGACCCCTTTCTGCCCATGCCTTTAGTGGAAATAAAAACACGACTTTTCTTCCACATGCGAAGGAGGGCACAGTCAGCACCTGGAGCAGGAGGGAGGAAACAAAACAGAACAATGTCTTTGTAGATTTATTCACTTTACACCAAGCTCTGGCACTTCAGTCAAGTGTGTTCATCCGTCACCTCCACGATTCTTTTTCCAGGTTCACATTCTGAGTATTAGACCAGCTTTCACAATCTCACTTGATAAATTATACTGATAAAATAGTTCGCCGATTGTTGCAATATTAAAAAGACGAAGAGTTTATGGCCATTCTAGTGATACTGCAAATCTGAATTTTGAAATGCTGATATCAGCATGCTAACAAGTGGGGCTGAAGTTGATGGGAATTGTGTATGTTTTGATTAGGTATTAAAGGTATTAAGTTATAAATCAAAGCATTTGACAATTATTTAACGCATACATACATTTACTAGACTCAACTTGACAGGATTCCAAAACAAATCATATTTTCATATAAATCACATCACCCCGAAGTCCCGACTGACAGGTCGGGCCTGTGTACCCGTTCGTGCTTCTGTTTTCTTCATGCTAGCGCTTGACTTTATCCCAATGCAGTGGAGCTGTTCTGACCCGAAATGAAAACGAGACAAGCGCTCCTGCTGCAGATCCCCGCTATGACAACTATGTCAAGACAGCAGGGGGGTTTTGGACGAGCTGCCAAAGCAAACTGCCAGAGATGGCGGGCATACCAAGGCCCGGACGCAGATCCTCAGCAGGCGGAGGAGCTCAGTGCCAATCCCTCCACAAAGGAGCAAATGTGAGTGTAAGAGGATATTACTGTTTGTCTTTGGCAGATTTAGAGAGCGATAAGAATGATTATTTTCCGCACTGTTCCCGGCTCACTTCAGATGGGAGAGTTTAACAGATGGAAGTACATGATCTATTCACCAAACAATTGCAACACCCGAGGCCACAAAGACATTTTTCAAAAAAGAATCTTTGTCAATGCAGACGAGACTACACTTTTTATCATTTTGATTGATCGGACACATTTGTTGTCTGTCTGCATTTTAGACTTTATATAAAACAATTAAGGTATGACAAGTAACATCCTGAATCAAGCTTGTGCAAGCGATTTCGGACTTGAGTATGAAATTAAGAAATTATATTTCAAAGATGGTATTCTTCAATCAAAACAACTCCAAACGACTTATCAACTTTTACTAAAAAGGAACTTCTCACACTTCTCACTTGTCTAGCGAGCATGGACATTTAAAACGTTTTATTCTCTAACCAAATTGTTTATTATGGATCTGTTGAAGACAGTATTTTTCAGTAATATTTACTTTACAATCTGCAGTGGAAATATCAGTTTGGGATAAGTTAACAGGCATTATGGGAATTGTAGAAGCATTTTATGAGGTTCTGCAGCAATTCTAGACATTGATTTTTATGTTGGTCATTCATGAGCAACAGACCATTTTGATGATTCAATATTGATCTTTGGAGCAATTGTTTAACTACCAAAAAATAAAGCATTATTGGATTATCGCAAAATAAACCTGTTTCACATCCCACTTAAAGTGGCAGAGGTTGATGTCAGGTGACCATTTATCGGATTATCGAACGGTTCGCGGCTTATGACATTGATTTGCAAACACATTCTGCCCTATCATCTCACCTGTCTCTCTTCTCCGTCTTCCCCTCATCTGCGGGATCAACACAGTTGTCAAGATGGGGCCGACATTTTGAATTGCCTCTGGTCTTCGCATGGCTCAGTGAGCTTAAAGTGAGGGAAGATAATGGAGCCAGCTGTGTTGCTGAAACATGTGGCTGTATGGTGGTCGCAAGGTTGCCTGCCAGCGACGCAACATGTTACTGCTGCACAGAACAAGAGCGAGTCTGTCAAGGCAGCAAACACTGACAGGGCTACATTTACCAGTATTGAATATCATCACGTTTCATCTGCGCCTGCAACACTGATAACATTCATTTCTAAGAAAGAACAGGACGTGTAAAAGCATGAAGACTATTTCAGTGCTTGTTTGTTTTTCACTGGCAGCTCTTATGCAACACGAACCACTCCACTGTGGAAAAACAGACAAGTAAAATACAGACATCATTGGAAAGAATTCCAGCGATACCAGTCAGACTCAATATCTCTGCTGCTGTGAGACTCCCCATCGGATTCCCAGCATACCACAGACAACGGGGCAGATGTTCTGCATTATCACTTCTCTCCGCATTCTCTTTTTGTTTGTATCCCAACAGCCGATGCAATCATCACAGAGTTGTGGTGTTGTGGTTGTAGTGTTGTGCAGTCTTGTCTTTTGAGAAAGGCTGATTTAAAAACAAAATGTTTTTAAAAATACCACAAGAGGAATATGTTCCAATTTAGAACTACAAAAACCCCAACGGATAAACTACTAGCCACAATGATTAAAAAAAGCACATTAATGTGTTTTACATGCATTAATGTAGTAACCATTAACACTAACGATTATTTGATCATATGTTAATAGCATTTTTTTTTCAAGCATTTGGAGACACATTAACTGAGAAATGGAGTATGGCACTGAAAAGGACATTTGAAATCTCTTCCAGACATCGTAGTCTATAAAAGCAAAGATATTTGTAACCTCTGCCAACCGGTAGATAAGTATCTTATCACCACGAGTACCACGAGCGTCAGGTACAATGAGCCTGAAGTCCTACTAGTGTCAAGTACTATGAGCCTGAAATACTACGAGCCTGAAGTACTATGAGCCTGAAATACTACAAGTCTCAGATACTACCAGTCTGAAGTAATACGAGCCTGAAGTACTACCAGTCTGAAGTACAACTTAAAGGCCCTCCAACACACACCGGCGTGAGGAGAATACATGAGATGAATGAAACAGAGTGACGGCGTTACAACGAGCACCAAGTGTTACTCTCACGGACAACATGCAGTCTGAAGCACAACCTCTGCACCCTGTAAAAGGTGGTTTTCTCCTGCTGGTAATATTGATCAGGAAAGAGAGGTTAATCACTGTTAATCACAGAATATATAGGAAAAAATTTTCGTGTGTGTGTGTATTCTTGGCCTCACTCCGTGTTATTCCACTGGCACACATGTTCACTTTTCAACAACACATGTGAGCAGCAGCACTCGCTGCCACACAACAATCTGGCAAGACGTATAGTCAACAGCTGTGAAGACATTCCCAAACAATGAGCAGTGCTGGAGAATTCGTCAGGTCTAGTGACATTGAGGACGGATGTAACCATTGACCAAAATAAGAGGTAAATTACACCACGCGTGTGTGTGATTACAGGAGGCCGGGGGTGTGAGGTGGATCAGCTCAGCCTTGCCTCGGAGGGACGAGGCGGCAGGCCGACACCATCGCACCCGGAGAGAAGCTACATATTAATTCCCTCCGAAAAACAACCGCTGTCCTCACCTGCTACAACACGCTCTGCCATCACTCGCAATCCACCAGCGAATTCCTTCCGCTCCGAGTTGTGAGGCGGAGGGTGAGGACGGGGGCGGTTTGTCGGGCCTCAACGTTGTGATTGTGCTGTTGAGTAATTGAAAGGCTCACTCCCCTTACTTGGGTCCGTAAACAAACATGTTTGCAATCCAGGAACGTGAAATGTGGAGATGACAGGGCTATGCAGAGAACAGGGTTATTTATTCGGTTAAACCACGCTGCGTGCAGGATGTCGTTGATCCCATCCTCGCGTGAACCAAAGACCTGACATATTTGTCGAACGCGTTCTTTAAGGCAAGTCACACGTGTGGCTTTTTTGGGGGAAACCTTGAAAGCAGGGAAACACCTGAGGCAGTCTGACTATAATGCATGACGACACAATGCTGAGAAAAGGCGATTTCAGAGTCCTCACTTGAGTCAGCGCGCTATAATTTTAACCGATGAGAGAAGCCAACATTTGATGAAAGCTGAAAGCAGTTGTCAGCCTCCTCTTTATCTTTGTTGGGAATGGCGAGGCTTTGAAAGCAGCTGCTCTGAAACAGACAGCTGACTGTAAACTGTGGTTTCTCTTTCACTCGGGCAAAATATGAAAGGAACACACGAGTGGGTTTGTAGCTTTTAACTTTTACTTCAAATTGGCTATGTTTTACATTTATTGACTATTACTCTGAATGTTCTGTTACTGTTGTTTCGAGCATCAATTGTTTTTCTGAATGGTATGATAATCTATTAGCATCATCAATCAGCTATTTTGATAATAAATGATTGGTTGAAGTGAAGAGTTTTTACTGGTTTTATTTATAGTTTATGATAACAAATTAAAAAAATGTTTTACAGATGGTTAATACTGCAAAGGAGCATGACTGTGGTGTGCCTTTAAAAAGATAAAATGAAATTGAGAAATTGACGTGTTGATTAATTAATAGAACTTTTATCTGCATGAAGCCAACAATGTTTATGTCAGGATATACTGGAGTCTTTTATTGAGAAAGAGAGTCCCTTCCTCATTCTCGCCCTCTATTCAAATGCCTTTTCACAATGATAACGTCTGCAATCAATTTCAGCTCTTTAATCCCCTTTCTTTATTATGAGGAGATGTCTGCTGGGGACCTGGGGCCAACGCTCTCATCTTTTTTTGTTTCCCGCAGATTCTCATCTACCCATGAGCAAACTAGCCCTGCCCAGTGGGGGCAGCCCTAATCCCCATTCACCAGACTCTTTATACAGACACACAGCCAAAGGTACGCCAGACAGTGCCTTGAGCTGCCTGCTAGCAAAGTGAAACAGTGACAGATGGGAGAGGCAAGAGGAGCTCCAAAAGTTACAGACCGTTACAATGATAAGGAAATTATTGCAATTCTTTTCTAAAGGGCATCTGTTTTTCATCCATAAAAGCACCAATAGGCCCCATTTTTTGAACTTGTAAAATGCAAGTGAATTATTTGCCATACATCACTATGTCCTTTGAGTCTTGTGTCACTTGAAACTGGACCACGCTGTGTGACGTGAGTTCACTGTGACACCAAATAGTCTCTTCTAACAATTGCACTGCATGGCCACAACTTGCTCTGGCATCTGAATAAAGATGATCAGGGTACTGACAACTAGGAGGAGAAAACGACTCTATATGCAAATACGTTAAAATTAGTCAAAAGACCTTCGACCATTGGGTGCATCAAGAGGAGCGAAAAGGGAAAACGTATACCGAATGAAAATCACAAATTCACCTCCTTTATTTAAAGTTTTAAATTCTGACTTCTCTTTCAAAAATAAAATAAGTATGCAGAAAACAATACCATCAAAGGGAATATTTGGAACAGAAAACACCGATTTGAGCAAGTGGGTTGAGAATAAAATAGATTATTCAATTAGAATGAACATTTACATTTTATTATTAAGTTCTATTTCTAAGCCATTCCTTAATCATCATTGGTCATGATTTACTTCATAGGATCAAGCACATTCAATATCTGGCTCTCACTCTCAGTTCTTGGCTCAGGACCCCAAAATACATCTCTGACATATGAGTCAGTGATGTAGGTGAGATTCGTGTCTCGTCAGGCACTGGCGAAATATACTATGCTGGTATATCGGCTACACTGACTCGTGCTCCTGCCACGTTTTCTCCTCTGCGCCTGCGCCCACGCTTACGATGTACGATTTGTATTTGTACTCAAGTTGTCTAAATTGCTGTGTGTGTGTGTGTGTGTGTGTGTGTGTGTGTGTGTGTGTGTGTCCGTCATATCGTAGTCACATCAGCAGTATTCTCCCCACATCGGTAGAGGGTGATGATGAGGAACCAGCGCTCTGCGTGTTGTTTCCACTCCGTGCCAGCAGGGGGCGGTGGAGATGACAGACACAGTGAAACATCCGCCGCTCAACAGCGCGCTCCTCCCTGTCCCGTTTCATAACACCACGCAATAGAACACCTATCATTTCTGTATTGAGTGGTACTCTGTCTATTAGCGGATTAAACATCAGTGACAGCAATGACCTGCGCTACGTTTTCTCCAAGGCTTCGCAGTAAAGTCGCACGGCAAGTCGGAGCCGCCCTGGCCGCATGTAGATGTTTCTACACTGAACCAGTAAGAACCTAAGTACATTTGTTACATCGCGAACTTAATACCTTTCAGTGAATCTGACCTCGCAGTGAACCTCTTCACCCTGCAGGTCCGACGTGAATCCAGCGCACTCCCGATAGTTCATCACAGCAAGTATGTGTGCGATCTGCCTCCCAACCACAGGTTCCCCATGGGCAAGTTCCCCCGGGTTTTGCACCATCTAATCAAAGATCAAGTCATTACAGAGAAACAGGTGAGCGAGTCATTCATGAATTCTTACGATATTCTATATATATATATATTTTGTGCTGAAATGTCACTAAAAAGGGTCAATACACTTAAAGATGCCACCCTGCTTGGATTTGTAATTATTTTCTTTTTATAATTATAGAAAATCTAGTTATAGATTGATTAGTAAAATGCATTGTTTCCACCGAAGGCCCTTGTTTGGTCGCATTCTCCTGCTAATGAGATCTTCCTCCTTCACAGTAGGTGTGGCTCCCTGAAATCGCCTCCAAAGATTTACTCCGCTGTGTGCACACTGAGGAATACCTCAACAACTTCATAGGTGGGAAAATAAATGAGCAGGAACAAAGGAGGACAGGTTTTCCCTGGAGTGAAGGCATAGTGAGACGCTGCCGGTATGAAACAGGTGAGAAGAACGTCCCCCCGGTGACCCGAGCAGCCGGATGGCCGGGAAAGGTCCCACATGATGTGTCCCCTTCTCCGTGTTGCCAGGTGGGACGGTTCTGGCTGCTGAAGCTGCTCTGCAGAGGGGTCTGGCCTGCAGCACGGCAGGAGGGACCCATCATGCGTTTCCCAGCTACGGTTCAGGGTTTTGTCTCCTCAATGACTTGGCAGTTGCGGCCAGATATCTGATGGGCAACTCCCCGACCAAAAGGAAGGTTCTGATTGTGGATCTAGATGTGCATCAGGTAGTGTTAACTCGTAACTGCTATTTGTATTGTCGTGCCAACATGTAATTCTTTCGTCCTATGAGCAGTAACCCCAGTGGTAAACCTTTCGCTTGCATCCAACAGGGCGACGGCACTGCTTTCATCTTTCAAGAGGAGCCGTGTGTGTTTACATTTTCTGTGCATTGTGGGAAAAACTTCCCCGTCCGTAAACAACAGAGTGACCTCGATGTCAGCGTCGACGATGGGCTGGAAGACAAGGAGTACCTCTCCACAGGTGAGTTCACACTCGCCATTAAAGTGAGCCACATAGTGTGGCTGTGTATAAAGTTAGAAGTTGACATTTGTTTATATTTCTCTCAAGTCTTAAAATGAAAATGCTGAATAAAGAGTGTGGTTGCAAGTAATTAAGTCAGTTTCCACCAACTTAATTACTTGCATGATGTTCTCTACAGTGGAGGCCCACCTCCCTCGGCTGCTGGAGACCTTCCGTCCAGACCTGGTCCTGTACGACGCGGGCGTCGACCCTCATCGGGACGATGAGCTGGGGCGGCTCCGCTTGACTGACCAAGGTGACCGATCGCCTCGACGCGGCATCATCTGCACCCACCAGCCACGTCTGGGCTATTTCTATTGACTGTGTGTATCTCCCAGGGCTGTATCGGAGAGATCTGTACGTGATGAAGAGTGTGGTGAGCAGAGGTGTTCCTCTTGCTGCCGTTATCGGCGGAGGATACTCGAGAGACATCGACGTACTGGCCGCTAGACACTCCATCGTTCACAGAGCAGCAACTCAGGTACAGCGCACACAAAGGTGTCTACAACATGCCAACTGTCTCAGGAAACAAAAGGTTTATTTTGCATTCATGTTCTTCCTATTTCAGGTGTGGAGGGAATGTGGAATGTAAATCAAGAGGAGCCTCAGAGCTTCACCGGTACTGGATCTTCAGGGGCCAATATTTTTATTTGGGAGTAAAAAAATAGGGCAATGTGATATATTAAGAATCAATACTTATTTGATATACTGTATATTCTGTACATGCAGCTCCTTTACATTGCAGCAAAGAATTATGAAAAAGAAGTTGGAGACAGTTCACGCAAATACATAATGTGCTATGTTTTGAATAAAGGGGGATTTAACATGTTAAATATATCACGGTACTGTATCAGTACTTCTATAGTAGCAACTGTCTATAACTATTAAACATTTTGTTATTGAACCGTACATGTTGTGGTTGTGACAAATTGGGTCTTCCAAACTCTTACAGGTATTGTTCATGAAAGGTAAAGGCAGCACAACACTCATGAACAAAAATATTTATTAATGAAAAACAAATTTAAACTCAGAAGTATTTACAACAGTTCACATAAGACATCAAGGTACCAGCGTGTCTTTAAAATGAACAGTTGGTCCACACATACTGCACTAATAAGTCATCGAGCAGCGGTATATTTGTGGTACAGTGCAATGTTTATTCACATTATATGAGGCAGTGTATTTGTTAATCGAACACAAGACACGTTTACAACTATTACAGACATCAAGCACACAAACACTGGCAGCTCAGGCTTTGAAATACTTGGAGAATAAAATGTAAATACACAAATGCTTTGGAAGATATTCTGCACAACTTTTCGCTCTTCTTATGATGGCGTTTTGCGATATTATGGAGAGTCCACAAGAAGTTAATAACAGATACTTTAGCTCATTTTCAAGAATCAAAAATAACTAATTGAGTGAATTCTACACTAATCAACAAAATAAAACATTTTAGATCAGGTGGAAGAGTAATGTAATTCCACAAATTCCTCTTTGGCTAATATCAAAAGTCCAAAGAGACAAACAGTGCATTTCTTTTTAATCTCTGGTGCATAAAGAGAGTTCAAATTATTAGCGGCGTTGGAGCTCGCTGTGGTTCAGTAATAAAAAATAATTATTGATACTAAAAGGGCCCACACACTGAAGATGTGGATAATGCTTGTTGGTTTCATGTGTTGATATATACAATAAAAACAGCTATATAGTTTTTTTTTTACGTTGAAGGCCATTGATGAAAACCATTACATTGATACCATCTAAAATGACATGTGATGCCATTAAGTTACACTAAGGAGAGAATTGCAGCAAAGGAGTAGTTTAGTGTACTTTTAACAACTTCTACATCTCTATATTCACTTTCCAGTCACAATATTGCATGGTCATCAAATGTGGGATTCAGTGCTAACACTTGCAGCAGAGTTGACGCAAAACAATAAAAATCAAGTTAAAATCAGATTTTCTATAACCGAACTTTCTCTGCCACCACACACCAGTTGGCGTGATCAAAGTAGGTGTGTTTGACACAAAGCTTTTCAACATGATTCTCGATCAGCTCTGCTAGTTCTCCCTCCCTGAAGACGTGATAGTACCTCAGGCAGGAGCCCTCCGCGTGCCCCTCGCTCCCCTGAGAACCCGTTGTGCTTTCCGGCTCCTCCTCTCCCTGCAGCCCTCCTTCCCTCTCGTCTCCAGGCTGCATCAGGTGCTCCTTCTGGAAAGGGACCAGATCGGGCAGGGCCAGGGAGCCGCACTCCCGCGCGAGCGTCACCGAGGCGCCCTCGCTCTGCGTGCCGCCGCTTATTCCGGGATCCCTCTGTCCCTCGCGCAGGTCTGCGCCGGCGTCGAAGACGTCCTCCTCGGATCCGATCACGGGCGAGGGGGAAAAGAAGCTCGATACCTGTCTGATGAGGCCTCGCCGTCTCCCGCGCCGTCTGGCCTTGTTCCCCTCGTTTTCGCCGGGAGGGGGCGACAAAGTGCTCAGCTCTCTGGAGGACGAGCGGGAGATGACCAGGCTTCCGAAGTCAAACACGGAGTCCAGGGACCGGGAGAAGAACCACAGCCTCTGTGCGCTCCGCTGCGGCGCGGCGCCGCCCAGGTCCGCTTCCTCGTCCGCCACGGAGGATGTGCTTCGGACTTTCCTGTGCTTGTCGGCGTTGTCGTCTATGGCTTCGCTCGCGCTCTGACCCGTGGCCCGGCTCCTGGGTTCGGCGCGCTCCTCGGTTGAGCCGCAGGGCGACTCGGGGTTGGGGTTCCAGGGAACAAAGATGTCCTGTTTCTCGAACTTCCGACGTTTCTGCTCCATGGCCCACACGTAGATCATGATGCGTCCGCCCACTCGCAGGGTGCGAGCCATCTCCTTTATTGCTCGGATACGGCGTTCTTTGGTGGACAAATGATGGATGACTGCAACAAAAAGCATTCATTTGTCAGAACTATAGCATTGTTTATTTAATGATGATGCCAAGTCCCATTCAGCACTGGCAGCCAACAGAAAACAATTATGTAGACTGTGTGCGCTCATTGCTCATTTAAATATGAGGCAAATGGCAGCTTCGGCGGCGTGCCGTCATGCATATGAAGCGAGTGATTTGTTACTGAATGTGAGGAATCAACAACATCAAAAGATCCTTTCACCTACATCGCATTACCTGCAATCGAGAGCACAGCGTCGAAGCAGCCGTCTCTGTAAGGCAAATGCAGCCCGTCGCACATCTGGACCTCGTGTCCTTGGCTCCATGCAAAGTCCAGCAAGGGGTGACACACATCGCACCCCAGCTTCAACACCTCCTTGTTGATGTGCAGATACTTGCCATTGCCACAACCTGCCGGGGACACCACAGTCAGCTACAGCACGAGTGGCTGATTAGGACTGAAGTGGACTGACTAGATTAAAAATGACTCATTGTAAGAAAAAATAGACAAAGACAAACAATGCATTAATCATCAGGAGGGAACGCCCACCAATGTCAGCCACGATGCTCCCCGGCTGCAGGTCCAGCAGGAACTGCCGGACCTTCGGCCAGGCTTTATAGCGGCTGTCGTTGAAGTACGGAGCAATCTTGTCATAGACGTTGTGCACATGGTCCCGCTCGAGGCGACTGGCAGCCTCCTCCATCATGCGCGTCGTGCTTGCTGCCTCATGCAGCGGCCTCTAAGCATCACGCCTGCTGGGGGGGAAAAAAAACACATTTTACTGCCTGTACCTCAATGAAAAATCCACCAAAAGTTTGCTGTATTGCATTAGTAGAAGAAAAAACAGATAGGCGGATCCCATGAAGAGAACAGCACAGCGGTGTAAAGGCTAAACAAGCTCAGATTTTACTGTCCGGGCTGTTGGTAATTCAACACCAAATTCTAATTTTTGACCTTGAAATACCGGCTCCACTCATGATGAGTCACTCTTTGCACACAGTCCTCAGGAGCAACAGACTGATGTGCAGCACAACGAATACAAAGCCAAGTCCAACCTTTCATGGAAAAAAAAAGGAAGCAGAGTGACCATAAATTAACCCACGAGGTGACAGCGAGGCGGCAGGCCCCGTCTAACGGAGCAAAAGGCAGCTCCATTTGCACAGCGCCGCGTTAATTTGTTTTTGATGCGGCTGCAGATGCAAAAGGTCAACTTATAAATCTGTTTTGCTGCGGACAAGGTGCGAAATAAAACAACATTAATGATGTTAGGGTGAAAGTTCCCTTTACAAGGTTATTTTAAAAACATTTTTGTTTTATATGTATATATATTTTTTTCAATTGTTGTGTATATATTTGTGCATATATAATTACATCTATATTGTATAGTTCTTAAATGTTAAAACCCTCGTCTGATTTTCTTTTTTTGTGTTTTTGTTTAGAGAAACTGTATATACAGTATATGGTGAATCAAATCCAATGCATGGCAAGCATAGGTGGACAATACAGCTGATTCTGATTAAATCTGGAAGAGGGTTATTTTATTATATTATATTTTTCACAAGCAATGGAAGATTTCAATGTGACTTCACTCTCTCACTGACTTTCACCTAAAATGACCATTATGAATTGTGAGTCAGTCTGATTACATTATTTTCCATTATATGACAAAACTGCAAACATCCTAAATGTGTCACTGTTTGCCACAAGACAATTTGTCTATTTTTGTTTCATACTACATGGCCATGGCCATGTAAGAGAGACTCCTATTTCATAGTGACGAGAGAATGATAAGGAAGCTCAATCGCAGTCACTCAAGCACAACGTTGTAGGATGTACAAAAACCACAACAAATCGTGCAAGTTGTTTTTTTCAGAGTTTTTGGGTAGGTAGACATGCCAGATACTCAAATTAACATGTAGAAGCACTATCAAAATAGGAATTTTCATAATATGTCCCCTTTAGGAAATGTAATCATTATAATTTAGGAGGAAAGCTCACATAATCTCGCCAAAAGCAGAGAAGTGAGCAAATCATCCATGACATCAGTGATATCATAGAGATTTTAAAGTTAAATATTTAGAGACGCATGATAGAATTTGACAAGTAATTTGTACTTTAATATAGTTTTACATTTCCCATGGCGGTCTTCTCAGTTTAATTGGACGCGGCTTAGGGCTCCCGCAGGACCCCACCAGCTGCCTCAAATCACAATAATGCAAAGAAAGAGTTTTTCCATAGTTATTATTGCAATGATAACGTTGTTGTTTTAGGAAAAAAAGATCTGCGAGAGATGCAGGCTTTGAATTTACATAAAGCTGTCCTTCCAACCCCGAATCCAACTGTATGTCCATTTTTCAAGAAAACTTCATCTCATGTTTTGCAGCAGGGCATCAGTTGGTTCAGAAAGATATCCACATCAGACAGAATCCATTTGGTTCCACAAACAGGCGTGCACGTGGAGCTCGCACCAGCGGACAGACTACTACCCTCCACAACCCCCGTTCTAAAGTTGGAGTTCATTACGGATAATAAAAACCACGTTATATTTGCGTTTTCCTTATAACAGGTGAATGAGACCAGAGGAGAAGTAAGGCCTCTCATTCAATGTCTGTTTGGTACAAACACTGACATAAAGCGTCACATCAGCAGTAAAGCACAGTGCAAAGACTACGTGATGCTTGTTTCTGGCTTGGTGATTTTCTGTGATGCACAGAAAATGTCTTATTTGTTAATCACACGTGATGGATAGAAGTCGTCAATGCCAAACCACACCAGCATGAATCGTATATCCCTGCCATCACATGACAGCCATATTTTGCAAAATCAATAACCACTGCAAACATGTTCTCTCATCTCATTAATAATATTTTATTAAATATTTGATTGTGATCCACTTCACATCATAAAAATCTCCTTTCCCTGGGCTCAGTGTTCTTTTCGATAGCAGCACAAAATGAAATTTGGACTTTCCTTCCAGTCGACATCCACCTCCATTTCAAGCATGGCTGCTTTTTAATGAATTCTCATCCACAAATCAAAAACAGACGTACTGCACACTCCTCTGAAAAAGTTATCCAGAAGGAAAGCTATTACGAATTTGCCAACCCCCCCTAACCTTTCATAAAATATATTAGACTTATAAGTCCTTGAATGTAGTCTGGTGTCTGGTGACCCCATGTGCGCACCGCTCTACACAATGCAAATTACCGGCAGGATATAAGTAACAAAGGCCAGCCGGTAATACGTGAAAACAGACCCGTACTCTCGCGGTGCATTACCGGCGGGACGGTTCCGTTGGTAAACCCAGTGTGTGCAGCATCCCCCTTTCCATCAATCTGGCCTATTTCTGGAACACCATCATCTGCATCCTACCAGCAGAGTGGAAGGGAAAACATCTCTTATATAACGCCGCAAATGTGGCCTCCTTCAGTGTTGTCCGCTCTCCATTTCGCCATAGCCCCTTGGCCCCCTCCCGCCTGCTCTGTAAACGGTGACAGTCCTCGGCTGTTATTATGTAACTGGCAGCTGGGGAGGCTCAGAGCACTGCCTCTGACAATGGGAACTAAAATTAAATCAAGGGGACGGAGGTAGCGTCTGGCACACAGATTTGTCCAAGAGGACTTTTGCTCAAAACGGAGATGAAGTCTTGCTTTTAGCAATACCGGGTTAAGTTCCATAAGAAAAATATAATGCTCACATTATGAGCAGCGGGCTCGCCTTTGGAGTCGTTCCTGGATAGCTGAAGCCTGAGGTCAGACCTCGGCAGTACTTTGATGAGATTGGAAGTGTTATTACCAACAGACAGGGCTGCACAGTCGTGCAGCCAGCTGACACTAACCGCTGCATGAGGAGGAACCACAGAGAACAGGTTTACCCATCAAGTGTGCCAGCAGATAATGACTCAACATCGATGAGGGGAGAGGTAGTCTTCTAAACATAGACTTCCTTTATGCTGTCAGCACGTTGTTCTTACACTGCCATAGATAAGACAAATACAGTAACAAGGAGTAGAGACTATATTGATTTACTGTATTCACATATGCTACAGATTAGTAGTTCAGGGATGTAACACATTTTTTTTAAATGTAGGGGTTTTTGGTTGAGAAAAAGAGGCAATGCACATTGCTGACTGACATACACTTTTCTTCTATTTTATAGAAAGTAATAATTTGAATGGACGATAATTTAAAACATTTTCTTTTAAATCCCACTACCTCCTGGAGTGCCCTCACGTATCCCCATTTAAGAAGCACCGCTATCGAGGGCACAGGCATTGTAGAGAGGGTCAATTTAATCACAATAATATATTTTTTAACCTAAATTGTTTAAGCTTTGAAAGGTTTCCCAAAATACAGTCGCATGTATTTTAAGAGCGGATATTGTTATTATGTCCTTCATACGAACTAACGTTCGAACATGCGTGTTACAAATGAATACACATGTGGATTTTAAAATATATATATATATACAGCCAACGTCCCACTCTGCAACAAACAAGTAAACATCGGCACATCCTCTAACTGCATCCCTCCGATCGAGCCAGATCTGCGAAGCCTCTTACCGTGCAACGTGCAGCTCGAGCCGCCGCGCAGTCCTCCGCCTCTTCCACGTGTCGCGGGAGATAAATTCCCCCCCCGTGACTCTAGATGATCGTCCTGCCACACGGACCGGAGGCCGGCGCTCGACCCGGCGGCACCGAGCACATCGTCGCACCGACACGCCGGGGAGGGGGTTGTAACGTGAGCGTGAGGGAAGCAGCCGCCGCGTGTGGCCGCCTGCAGCGCGCTGTCCGCCGGACGGTATCGGGTCCATAGCACGGCGAGCCCCACACACCTGTCAAGGTAGAGAGGAAGGACAGCGAGACTTCCGACGGAAGGCTTCACAATGAAAGCGGCGTCGGTGGAAGCCTCGCCTGAAACAATGTATATTACCAGGGAGCCGAAATGCTGCCCTTGGATATTGAGGGGCATACTTGATCCTTACCGCATTGACCATAACAAATATGCATCTCTGTGCATAAACATTTGTTTACTTTTAGCATTTCTGATGTTCCCATTCAAGGCACCACATCACGGGAGCATGCCAATATACACATTATGAGATAAAAGCAAAACAAATGTTGAATGAATACTAATTGTTCATTTTTTCATATAAAGACAATTTCACATTCACCTATACCCCTTTCAAATGTGGGATAATGCAATAAAGACAATTTGCAAACATGAGGAATAACAGGAAATGTAATGACAGACCGCACTGTGCAATTGCGTTTTTCTTAATGAAAGGTACTCTTACACCACAGAAATACAAAAGCTATGTAATGGTTTCTTGTGATAAAAGTATTTGATTATTTATGTTATTGGCAATTGCATTTAACTTCTGTCACATAAAAAAACATATATATATATATATAAAATAAAACACCCTACACTTTCTATATAACTGTTCACTGCTAGTTAGTTTGCCCAAAAGATTGTCAAAAAAAATAGGCTTTTATTTTGAAGATATGAGACGTAGTGTCATCTTTTATTGTGGTTGACTTGAGCCAGATGATTGGTCGGTGGTGAATAGTATTCTATGCGGGTGCAGAACACGAGTATGGTTGGTTGTCAGAGTCACGTGACAACCACAATAACAAACGTGCTTTGTTACTCCAATATCTAGAAAATGGCTCATGTTCATGCACATTATTAACAAATGTAATATTTTTTTTCTTATTTCAATTTATCTATCAATCCCAGGGCGGCCCAGGGAGGAAACCATACGTTTAATTTGGAGGCAGACAACAATCTAAGTGTGATTCACTAAGATCTAAGAGATCCACTTTACACATCTGCATTTTTGATAATGTATTGATTGAAGCAAAGTAGAGACCACTTTCCCTCCTTGGCACTAAGCATACACATCATACACTACAATGTCAGTCGGTGTACTGGATTCTTTAAAGACATAAACAACATGGAGGTCCCAATAATGCAACACCTGTCCTAATAATAAAACATAAACTAAGGCGTGGTATGGAGTTAACCATTTTGCGTTGGTCGGTTAATAATTAGCCCACATTAGCATGTCGTATCCAGTTTTTGTTAACCTCCCTACGTCAGCTCTTATTTCATCTTCCCTTATCCGTCTCTAGGATGGTAAATGGTGACTTAATTGTGGCCCATCTCTGGCATTCAGTGCTCATCACATCTCCCTCACATCATTACCATTCAGAGCACACAGGCTCTATTATGGATGCTGGCCGCTTCTCATACAACAACACACATTGGCACCCAGGAAGTAGCTTGAAAACACACTCCCACCCACACAGTGGGCAATTGAACAGGGGGAGATGTTGAAAACAGCATCTGCTCCAGTGTTCAAATTGAATCCAATGTTCCGTAATCCACCTCACTTATACTAATGGATCACTTTTTTTGTTCCGAGACTTGAAAAGAGATCCATCAGCACCACTCAGGGATCAAATTGATGGCGGAAGATGGAGAAAGTGAGGTACTGCCATCCGCATGAGTGACAGTAAACCCAGTTGAAAGCTCCTTTAAAACAGCCTGCATATTGCTTCTCTCAGACAAGGTCACAGCTATCTGAGGGAGATCTAACAAAACAGATTAGCCTTTTTATCTACACAGTCAAGGTACCTCAAAATAATGACCAAAGTCTCATCAGCTCTTAGAACTGTATTGAAATGTATTTTGGACCTCACTCGGGTCTTACTTTCATCTCTCTTTATAATTGTATGATCCATAATCTTTTCCCCCAGTTGAAATATATAAAAAGCTATGATTCGCGTCATTTCCTTATCCACTAAAACTTGTCTTGCACATTAGCACCGAATTCTGTAAATCAAGATCATGGCTGTGTAAACAACCCTCCGGAGAAAATGCAGGAAAGTGAGGACAAAATTACATTGCGTGGTGCAGTCCAACAACAAGAGGCATGTCTGCCAATAGTCAAGGTCACCAAACTTTACTTTCACCGTTATTGCAAATGCAAGCTCCTCAGCGAAAACACACCACCGGTGTTAGAGAAACACTTTCAAAACAAAAAGTCGTAAAACACAGCTGTGAAGATGAAAGTGCTGCTAAAATCTCTGCGTGTGTGGTCATCGGGAGACGGATGAATGAAGGGCAGCTCAAATCCCTTTCACTGCTTTCAGCGAGGTCGGTCTAAAACCAGCCAAAGGAAACAGAAGTTGTATAAAAAAGGCCAAAATAAGAATTAACAATCAAACAGAAACGGGGGGAAAGGTGATCAAAAGCAGTCGCCTACTATCACAAACTAAACGAGACACATTTGCTTGACAACAATACAACCTCCAGACTGAAAATTCTAAAAGGTGTCTCTATTGTTGTCTCTGACCCATTCTGTTAGTGCCTAAATGTGCCTCTACACACTTGTACAACACACTCATACTTCACACTTCAGAATCCACAGGGAGCAATGAGACACCAGTGTCTTACGTGGCTACATGTTAACACACATCATTTCATATTTGAAGGCCTAAATGCAGAAATGAGTGGGAGTGAATGAAGATAAATGACTTTGTTCTCTACACATGTCTTCCCTGGTAGAAACATACAGTGTAGTGCATTTGTAAAGGCCTGAGGAAATACAAAATGAATACCTTCAGACACACGCCGTTTTCCCACAGTAATGTAATGCAGCCGTTGCTTGGCTAGCTCACGGATCCCGTGTCTTACCCAAGATTGAACAGTTCATCTTTTGTACTTTCAGTAGGTTTACCATTGGGTCACTGACTTTCAGGAGGGAATACGACACCATAACTTTGGAACATATTTACTGGAATTGTCTGAAAGACGGCTGACGCTTCATAAAAGCTTCTGATAAACGTTTGTACAGACGGCTGCATTTTGTCCATCATCATTTTCATTCAAAACACATTTGGAGGGTTGATCACAGCAGGAAAAGCCTATTCTGTGTTCATAGGGGCACCTGGCTTTGTTTAACTCCCAATTACAACATAAAGTTTGTCATGTGAAATAAGATATTTGAATCTTCCTGGGAGAATTCAGTGTTTCTCATACCATTATAACAGGGGGCGCCTCCCCGATGAAAAAGTATACAAATTTAATTTTCCAATATTTTTCCACCCACTGCAGGTCCACACCAACACAAATATGTCCGTGTGAGCTCGCAGCAGCGGGGCGGAGAGCACCAGAGTTACGTACTAACCCCCAGCCCGACTAATACACCCCGCCTCCTTAAGTTATAAACTTAGGGGAAACACTAAATCGAAAATTGGGCCCCTTGAGGGCAAAAAAAGGAACAAAACACACGTGTCGCCTTGTAGCAGTTTTATGCTGATTTTGAGCATGAGAACAACCTTTTTTGTTTTTTTCCCAATGTCTTGTTTATAACAAACATTCTGCAAATGAGAAAATCTGAATTACCAATCGATATATAAAAAATAATTAAAGTAGATTTACATGTGAAAGTTTAATTAAGAAAACGTATTCAGAAAAATAGATTTTTTTCTTCTTTTACATTTAAAATGTTCACTAACAACAGTTTAAAAAAAAAATCACATAGAAACAGTAGCTAACAACATTGACTTCATTACAAAGTATTGGGTCTTCAAGGCAAATTATTTAGCTGTTTCTTGTGGATGACTAAAGGAATTCTGTGTTGTTCCTCAACATCTGGGGCTGCTCTGGTTGAAGTCTCTGGTTCACGTGAACCGGCTCCTGTGAACTCATGACAATGTCTACAGATATTGGAAAGGAGAAGCGATCCATCATCTGTGCGATCTTCTCCTGTGGAACGCTGTGCTTGTTCCTCCTACAGGAAAACAGTGCAGTGTGGCGATGTTAGTATTCATACGTTATCCATAAAGTCTGCACTGGCATCCACATTTAATATCGGAATTGTAAGAATCGTACTTCTCCAGCTCGTAAAAATCAAACTTCCAGCTGGTTTCAGGTTCACAAAAGTCAACTTTGTATCCACTCTCCAAGGCCTGTTAAAATGATAGGAACTCGAATTAGGATTCATGAAGGTGGTGTAGTAATCCATAATCAATCACAATTATGGTTAAAACCCCACACTCACCATTTTGACATATGGCTTCATTTCCCAAGCTTGGACATTTGTATTGTCAATAATTATGGGAGACCGACCATCATGCATAGCAGCTTTAGCTGAAAGAGGATTAAACATAAAAACAGTGAATTTCTGACAGAAAAATAAAAATTCCAAAGTTTGAAATTGTCCAACTGGATTATTCAGTTATGGGCAAAACATGCTTTTCACATAAGTTCACAACAAACTTGACCTTAAACGAAAAAATATAAATCCATTTTATACTTGATATACAAATGATATTTGTGATCATTTGGGATGGGAAAAACAAGATAACTTGATTATTTCCTAATGCATCCACTGTTTTAGCTGAAACGGGGCCTGTGTGGGAACAGGCAGAGCCACTAAACTTGCATTTATTAATAATTCTTGATTGTCTCTTGCTGTGGGGAGAGCACATTAGAATCTCTACTGGTTGACACAAATGCCTTCCTGAAATAACTTTTATACTATCAAAGATGTCAGAGCATTTAAGGAGACAATACCTCTGTTCTGGTTCCATTCATGTGCTGCAGCGAGGAGGCCTGGTTCATAGCGGTACCCATCTCTGAAAGCAAAGTAGTCATCTGTGCTCAGTATCAACCCATCGGGACTCTCGGAGAGCCGCTCCCTGTGACAAAGAAAAGTGAAGTTGCATTGAAAATAAGTTTAGAGTTTTAACATGACAATGCTTTAGTTCTGAGACTTGAGATTACACAAAGACTTACCTGGCCAGAGTCGATTTCCCAGATCCTGGTAATCCCCTCATCAAGATCAGCACCGGGGAAGAATGGAATGCATTTGTGTTGGCGGGAGGTGGGCAGCGATTATCCCACGGATCATTTTCAGAGTCGTATCTCGGGAATCTGTCATAATCTTCTACCCCGTGAGATGATTGTTCTTCTCTTCCTCTAGACCATCCAACATTCACATTATCGGAGTGCATTTCATAGCCACAAGCCCACTCATCCCTGTCAAAGTGGTGTGGAGAATCTCCATAAAAGCCCTGAGAGGGGTGACCACTCACATTTGGTGGTGGAAAGCTAGAAAAACTTGGAAAATGCAACTCTTCTTGATACTGGTTAATCGGGCCTGAACCGCTCCAGTGGTGATTAGGAGTTGATGGGGGGGCTTGTGAATTTGGGAATGCAGGTGGAGGTGGTGGGCGATGGAATGGGGGTCTATGAAATCGTGGGTTTGGTGGTTGGGTTTGGGGATGATCCCATGGATTTTGGTATGGAGCAGGTGGCCTCGGTCTTCTTGGGTAGTATGGCTCATTTTGATACCAGTGTGACCAGGATTTCTGCCCACTGCCTTTTTGGTAGCCCTCTGGACCTGCACGGTTATTTGGGTTGGCTATTTCATCGCTCCCCTTGTGTATTTGCCTGCTTGTAGATGTTTTTGAAGGTGTGGGTGGTTTAACAAAACCTGCATTTATTTTCCCAGAGTGATCGTTAGCACCATCAGGTGCGTCAATCGTCTCAAGCTCTTTGTAAAACTCACTCAGTGTATTTTCAAAATCAGACTTGCGCTTGGCTGATTTTGAAGGTTTTGAAGGTTTTGAAGGAGGAAACGCTGGACCGATGAAGGTGGTGCTGGTGAGTCCTACCTGCTTTAACGCACGCTCCCTCACAGCTTTGTCTGGACTGCTGGAGACATTACTCTTTAATTGAGCGTCTTTGTCAGCAGAGTCATTTCTTCCATTCTTTGTTCTTCCCCCCAAACTCACGAGAGGTTTTTCAATGCGAGAGGTCGTGTAGGAGGATCCAGTATGAGACATCTGAGGTGGACAACAACACGCAATGTCAGAGAGGAATTTAACACTATTTAGCATTGAAATAACATGTGTAGCTTTAAGTTAAATAAGTAGCTAAGCTACGTCAATGCACATCGCCTGGAAATGAAAATAACGAAAACATTGAGGTTAGCTAATGTGACCTCACGAGCTACACGGAAGACGGCGAGAATCAAAACTAAGTAAGATATGTAATGTTACTACATTAATATTCAACATACAGTACATGTCCATAATCATAACTCACCGTATATCTTCAACACGCATAAATAATGGGAAAAACGACATTAACAACAAAAAAAACCGCCATACAAGTTCCACATGCCAGAGACCAGTGTTTACGGAAGTGACGTTTTTCTTCTTCTTCCTGGAAGCATAAGTGTCACCCGGCTCCTCAACGCCAATTGGATTACCCTGTGACCAGAACTAGCCAATCGAATGTAGATTAGGAAACCACCGGGACACTAAGGCGAGCAGTAGCGCCCCCAGCCGGACTGGAGTGGAACATAATAGGTCTAACATTTGATCGAAAATATACAATTCTGTGTAAAATATATACAAGATGTTGTTTTTCCTTTTAAAAAAAAGAAAACATATTACTGGAAGTGGGCATGGATATTATAAAAGTCAAATATATTGTATATATTGTATTGTACTGAAAGAGAGTAAAAGCCCCGTTATTATTGGACATGGCTACAATCCGAAGCCGAAGGTGTATTGGGTGCTCGCTCCTTTTGCTTGACGCACGCTCCTGATCTTGAATCTAGAATCGATTGCTCTACCTTAGTGTCCCGGATGTTGGTGTCTCACGGCTGAATTTTTGGGGCTGAAAATTGTAACAATGATTTTGTTTGAGGCTGAATATTTTAACAGTGATTTTTTTTTTAGGTTGAATTTTTTGCAGTATTTTAATGTTAAAACATTCAGATACATTATTTCAATGCATAAATATTCAGTGCTAGAAATTCAATCACCTTTTTATTTCAATCCCCGATGACACAGATTTACTTCCATAGAATTCATTTGATTGGTTAGTCGTGTATTGATTACATACAGCGTGTGTGGATACAACTCTATCCCTCTATTTAATCATACTAAATAATCACATTATGATCTTCAGACCTTTGTTTCTAGAACTTCTCTAACCAGACCGCTTTACATTTTAGTTGAATACCCCTCCAATAGTATAGGTAACAATCTTAGTTTGTTCAAAATTGCACTTTGCTGTTCAGAATACATAAAGTTTTAGAGTTCAGTAACTTACATTCTCTAAAGGTATCACTACCTGATCAGGCTTTTGTTATGTGTTCCCAGAGCACCAATAGGGGATCATATACATCAATTGCAGGAGTGCAAATCTAAATTGTGGTTCACTTTGATGAAATTTATTGTCGACTAGAAGAAAAGCATGAAATCAGTTTAAAGCAACAACAAGATTTTACCAACCTGAAGGGATTTTACCTCTTTAATTTGTCCAGTGGGAAAACAACAACCACAAAATATATTCCATATGCAGCCTTTACATTTGTTGATTTGTACAGTTCTTTAAAAGTTGAAGTTTATGTACCTGCAGTAAATCACCAACCCGCAATGCCTGAGTATCGATCATGGCCAGTTCCTCGTCTTTCACCCAGTCATCCTCCACCGGTGAATTGACAGCTTTCTGAGCTGAAGTCTGTACAGTTTTTAAAGTGCTTGGTGTCCCGGACCGCCGAGGGGGGTTGAATGTCTTATTTAAACACGGGGAAGCCACTGAGCCCAGATTGAGGAGCGGCGGAGACGGTATGTGAGACAGATAGTTCAAAGCTCTCCTCCTCTTCACGCTGCCGGCGTCTTTCTCTGTCGAACAGTTTGCTGCGGGAGGTTTCCTGCCTAAAGGTGTGAAGGAGCCGCGGCTTCTGACAAGCTGCTGAGAAGCGCCCTGCATAAGGAGGACACATTTTTTGTTTTCAATTAATGTGAAGTGGTCACGAGAGCAAATGAATTGAACAGGAAGTACGTGAACTCACACTTGCTGTTGTGTCTTGTATCATGGTCGTTGTAAATGCTGGGGTTCGTGTGTGCAAGGCCGGAGAAGAGAGGGGCCTCCGCCCGTCAGATTGCACTAAATGTGAAAGCGTCTCTTCAGCAATTAGAAAGAAGTTTTCCTGACTCTGAAAACATGAGACAAAAGTAAAAGTTATGTCATTTTACAATTTTATTGTATCCAAACCGAGGAGGTGGAGTAAATTAAGATGATAAAAAGTCAGCTGACACTCTTTTATAAAACAATCTACTTTAGATTATTTTATCTTTGAGACAGAAACATTAAAGTGCTATTCCCACCAGAGGTGGCATCCTTTCCTTGATGGAATTACAGCTGATGCAGTTTTTGACACAGTCATCTTAAGAACATGGCATCTTTAATTGACTGAAAATAGTCAAGACTGTTTATGAAGAATGCTGCTTTACAGGTTTGGGATTTTACTGCCGTACCTGACGTAGTTTTCTGTTTTGGCTGAGTGATTCCTGGAGATGACCTTCCTTGGGGTTTGCTGAGAAGATGGTCAGATCTCCGGCGTACACAACCGGAGTGGGCGATGCCGACTGGCCTCTCAGCTGCAGGTTGCTCAGAGACAACAGCACACGTGGTTTTACCAAATCCTCCAAGCCGGACTGAACAAAGCTGCTAAAACAGCGGACTTTGACAAAGTTGAGTTCCCCATCGGCCAGATAAAATGCAGGAGAGAAACCTGTGATTGAAAGCAGGAGCACTTACTTAAGAAACAATGTCCAGCGGTTATGGCAGAAACTGGGAAGAGGGGGGAAAAAAGTTAACCTACCCTGTCCATCCACTATTTGGATCACAAATCCTGTGAGATCTACTTCTCCACACAGCGACTGGAATTCTGGGTTTTGAAGGTCCACAAAGCAGGTTGAGACCCTCGGTTGAAAACGGGTTGCTGACCATTCTCGAGAAGCCTGGATGATGTAGAACAATTACATCATTTAAATTCCCATTTCCATCATCTGACTTCATAATTACTGTATCCACATGTACAGCGAGTCAGGGTGGCTGGTTTCTACATTTACCTGAAGTTCCTGAAACTGAGTTTTCTTTGTCCCAGTCAGCTGAACATTTGAGCTCCCGTTGTGTTTCTTTCCATCCGAAGTGGTGAGATTATAGACTTTGTATCGACGGCCTTCCTTCAGTAAAGCCTGGAGATCCGAGGAGGGTCGCCAAAGGCTCAACTGGTAAACTAAAAACAACAACAACGACAACGCTAAACCATGTATACTACATATAACCACAGTACATCTAAAACCAATTAACCAAAATAAAAAAACACACCACTGCCGCGTTGGTCCCTGGAGTCAGCGACACTGAGTCGCCACACAGGCGTGACCTCTCGCTTGGGACAGCTCCCGTCGCTGGCCTCTGCACTTTCAAGAGCTCGTTGGAAACGATCCTGCAGCTGCGCCTGCTTCTTCTCCATCACACAACGCCTGTACGTGTTCAGGGTCTCCAACTGCTGCTCACTCAGGTGAGCCTTGGACGGGGGAGTGGAATAGGTTAAAGAAGCACCGTTCACAGGGGAATTTAAGGGACTGATCTGTTGAGTGGATCTCTTCTCACCTCGAGGTGAGCTGGGTCTTCCCCCACAGCTTCACACAGCTCCTCTCCAGATTGAAGACCTGCAATAGCCTGACGACTGATCGCCCGCCTCCTGCGTTGAGGTTTGTCATCACCTGAAGGTGAAAGTTGCGTTAAAACTAATTCCTTTTCAACCCTCACCTAACAGGGTGAAATCACAAGTCCTACCTTTGTCCTCCTTTTCAAATTCATCTTGAATCTTTGCAAATAGGATCTCCATAGCTTTTTGCTTGAGGCCGTTGAATCGTCTCGCCTCTTTCTCTTCGGCGCGAACCGATCGGAAGACAATGCCTCCTTCTGGTTTCCTCTCCATCCACTGCGCGATGGGACAAGCACACAGTCAAAGAGGGATCTAGTTGAACCTGTAACAATATGTCAATACGGGCCTCATCTTACCTGGATGGGGTAGCTTCTCAGTACGATCATGTCCACACATCCCACTTGTCCTCCACTGCTGTACAAACAAGAGAGCGGAAGCAGGAAGGGCCTCGGATCCTTGTGGAACCCCAGTTTCGCGTCCCATCGAACAGGTCTGCTGCTATTGGCGCAGATCTGGACAAAATCAATAAACAATTTACACGATCGCCTCGTTGAAAGACACAAAGGGTTGTGCTCGGCTCGTCCTGAAAGTACCTTTAACATGAGAGCTTCAGGTGCCTCCAGAGGGGAGCAAGCTTCCTGAGATCCCACCAGCTGAGCCGCGTGGACGATCAGTTTGCCACCGACGGCGACTCGGCCGCTATGAAGCATGGCGGTCAGGGGTTCATCCAGCTGGGCTCTAACGGCATACCATCCGTCTGTCAGCCAGACCACTGCCGACGGATTGCCTACCCGGGAGTCGG
The DNA here is from genome assembly GCF_949316345.1 of Pungitius pungitius. Lineage (NCBI taxonomy): Eukaryota > Metazoa > Chordata > Actinopteri > Perciformes > Gasterosteidae > Pungitius > Pungitius pungitius. Next base: position 13,488,393 of record NC_084902.1, on the reverse strand, counting down.
CACCTCGTGGCGTCCTTGGGTCGTCGAAACTCCGTTTGTTGGGGGACTGACCTCTGGAGACGACCCCGCAGACACACAGGACCAGGGTTTTGGCGGCTGTGTCGTCCCTTTCCGTGATCCTCCTCAGAGCCGGCCGGCGGCTGTGGTCCACCTCAACATCGTACCTGACGAAAAAGGAATTGAGTCAAGATTACATGTATGTAAAATGTATGTACTAGAGATAATGGGTTTGATGAATATGTGTGTACGAACAAAAAAAGAAAACAAATTGTATACCATTGTGTGGATAGCTTGTTAAAATTAACTTCAGGAACACATGGACCTACCTGTACTTCAGCTGCAGGAGAACCTGCTCCGGGGTGAGACAGAGGCTGCCCATTGTTTCTGGAAAGGATCTTTCCATGGACGCCTGCTTCCACACCACCCATCGGTAGTGATTGTCCACCCAACCGTCACTGATCAGTTTGGGATCCACGCCCGGGGTGTCACATAGTGCTCTGTGGACAGCGTGATAAAGGATGATACTCCGTGCAATCCCACCTAAAAACTAGGCATGACATCACAGAGCCGGATTTAAAGGTCAACCAAAAGCCAACAATACCTATAAAACTCTTCTTTCCCCGCAGTCCCGTCTTTGCTGGGGATCAGCCATCCTCCGTCAGCGAGCTGAACACCACCTCCGTCTAGGAAAGCTTCCCGTTTGACGAACTGCCTCAAATCGAAGCGAAAAGATTCGGCGGTGTCACTGGAGATCTCACACACATGCGGATGAACTCCGTGTCTGTACAGCTGAGGAAGAAAGACGAGCTTTGTTAGTGACAGTCATCTCGTTACACAACAGAATCTGCCGACGTGGCGGCTCTGGCCTTGCCTGTTGCGGAGTGTATCGTGCAGGAGGCCTTCCGTGGACTGCAGCCTTTAACGGTATCCTTGTCACTCCGGAGGTTTTGGTGAGAAACAAACTTCCCGGCAAAGGTCGAATGGTCTGCCGCTTCTTTTTCCTGATCCTCATGTCTTGCATATCTCGCGCCAGCTCGACATTGGGAAGATTCTGAAATGTGTCTGCAGACCATTAAATGTCATTAGTTTACCTACTGTGTTCAGAGTTCTGTACAGTGCTGATTTGGTCCAAAATGTTTACTGCACCTTGGCATCTAGACAAGCCCTCCCCAAGTGACCTCTCTGCAGAAGTGCCCTCTGATCCACAGCCAACAGGGAGGTTTGGATTATTCATCTTTTTAATATTCTTATAGTCAGCCAAGGCCACGGTTTCACTGTCTTCTTTGCTTTTGTTACCGGCTGTTTCTGTAGAGCATTGGCTTTTTTTAGTAGGCGCTGTAAAAGTGTTGCTGTTGAAGGGTGTTACAAAAAGTTGATGGAGTTTATCCTCCTTCTCCTCCACCAGTGGTCTGAAGGAGCTCTCTTGGACAACAGCTCTCTGTTTTTTGAAAGGAGGAACGAATGCAGAAGGTGTTCTCGTGTTGTCCTTCAGCGTTGCGTTGTTGCCGATGTCCGTCTTTGCATTTGCGAGGAAAGGAGGAACAAACGCCGGCTTCTTGGAATGTGCTGATCTGCGGTCTCCCGGGGTCGAGCATTGCGTTGGGGTTGTATTTTGCAATCTGGTTTCCACATAGTTTTTCCCATTTCTGCAACGCAAAGGGCACACGTCAAAGAGCTGAAAACCATGCGAGCCGCTGGAAAACATGGCCAAGAAATCGCAGGCCACTTACGTGCCCGGCCTGGTGATGTTGGGGTGGAGAGAGACGTTGTACTTGAAAATCCTTCTGTCTTTAATTACACCTTCATTAGGAAACAGATCAGATCAGTGATGTCACCAAACAAATGTGCCTTTTTTACGTATTCATTAGACTTACCATTTGGACAACTTTTTTCTGGATGGAGTGTTGAACTTCTTGGACCATCAGCAGTTCTGTCAAATTCTTCCAGTAATCGTCTTTTCAGGGGAGGCTGACCTGGAAAAACAGGTGAGCTTGTTACAAAGAGCTCCGCATGATACGGCGAGTAACATGCAAGCCTCATCCCTCCTTTTAAAATGATGGTTGATTCGAAATGTCCACGAATGATCCCAGTGAAATTATTTTTTCCAGCAAATAATTCAGATCCAATACCATTTTGACAAAATCTGTGCGGTGTCATACCCCAAAAAGAATACTAAACACTTACCGGGCATCTCTGGTTCCTCTATTGATCTTTTCCCAGGCCTCCGTCGTTCCTCTGCAGGTCTGAAGCTGGATTTGGTGTTTTCTTGCAGTGGCACGTTTTCCAAAGTCATTGAGAGACTTTGGCCGAACAGACTTTCGTCCTCTAACAAAGCTTTGGTGCAGTCCAGGGCTTCCTGGGCGAACAGCTCCTGCTGCGTTTCAGTGCACCCACTTAACCCAACTGAAGACACCCGTGGCCTTTTCACCTGCGACCCCTCCCTGCTGCTTGCCGGTTTGATTTCGCAGTCCAACACATCCTCTGCAGCGGCGTCATGAAGCCTGCCCAATACTTGGGGGGTCATTTTACCTTCTCTGGCATTAAATGAATGTTCCTGCTCTTTGATAAAAATGCACCTAGGGATACTTTGTTTTGGAGGACTTTGGAGGTCACTGTCTTGCAAAGAGGATTCAGAGGCACTACACAGGGTCCTGGATGTGGGGGGATTAAAAGTTATTTCCACACCTTTCAGTTTGCATAGATCTGATTTAAGGGGATGTGGGCTTAATGAGTTTGAATTATGACATTCAACACCAGCAAAATCTGTCAATACTTTCATTGCTTCCAACGGGGATCTCTGTGACACGTGGACTTTAGCGCTGCTTTTATTTGTGAGAGCACAATGTGTTTGCTCAGTATTTTCGGCTAGCGTCTCGTCAGCGTTCTTTGCTTCCGAAGCCGCTGGGATCTCTGCAGTGGAACTGATGTCGCTGGAGAGAGCTTTGGCCTTCTGGAGCGCCTCAGAGGAAAACGCCACTTTCTTCCCGCTGGCTGCGAGAAACCCAGTATTCCCGGATGTCGGACCAGGAAGCGGCATCTTGGAATGGGTTGGCTTAACAAAGACTTTGTCCTCTACTTCAACACATTCACTTAACAGAGATTTGGCTTTCTTGAGGGCTGCAGATGAAATAGCTACCGCTTTGCCGCTGGCTGTCTGAAACCCCCCCTTCTGTTGTGGAGTAGTGTTTTCTAATTGTTTCAGTTGTTTGATAGTGTCCTCAAATGTAGCACTTTCATTCAAAAGAGACCTTGCTTTTGTCATCGCGTCATCAGACACGGAGACGTTTTTCCCGCTGGCTGTGCAGAATCCACCACCTTTGCTCAACTCCTTAATGCCCGAGGGACTCCCGTTCTTTGATGTTGTGCACACCAGTGGAGAAAGGCTCTTCACCCTCAAAGATGAGTTTCCATGTAGAGCAGCTGCGTTGGGAAACTCCAACGTATTCTTAAAAACACCCTTCTGGGTCTCTGCGTCGTCAGGATGCAGCATCTTTTCATGCTTTTCATCTAGTCCCGTGTTCACGTTTTCAAACTCTGCGTGTCCCCTTCCAAGATCTACAGAAATTCTGTTTATTTCCAACCTCGGATCTTCTTTACATTTTGTAGCGGCTTTATTTTCATTGCCATATCCGCCCAGCGGTGCCTTCCTTTTCTCTTGTTTTCCTGACAGGCGAACGTTACCATGCATCACGCCACAGTCCTTGAAGAAAGCATCCGCTTCTCGCATAGCGCTGGCGGAAATAGAACCATCATCGAATTCTGTCAAAAGGTGTTTTGCTTCCAACGGGGATCTCTGTGACACGTGGACTTTAGCGCTGCCTTTATTTGTGAGAGCACAATGTGTTTGCTCGGTATTTTCGGCTAGCGTCTCGTCAGCGTTCTTTGCTTCTGAAGCCGCTGGGATCTCTGCAGTGGAACTGATGTCGCTGGAGAGAGCTTTGGCCTTCTGGAGCGCCTCAGAGGAAAACGCCACTTTCTTCCCGCTGGCTGCGAGAAACCCAGTATTCCCGGATGTCGGACCAGGAAGCGTCTTACAATGGGTTGGCTTAACAAAGACTTTGTCCTCTACTTCAACACATTCACTTAACAGAGATTTGGCTTTCTTGAGGGCTGCAGATGAAATAGCTACCGCTTTGCCGCTGGCTGTCTGAAACCCCCCACTTATGGGCGATGGAACTTGAAGTTGACGGCAGGTTTTTCCTCGGAGAGAGGACGCGTTTGTTAAAGCCGGTGTCTCAGTAAAACCTAAATTGTCAATCTCCTCGTTATGTTGGACGACCAATGAATGGCTCGCAGCTGGTCCAGCATTCACGTTTTCCAACTCACTAATTGGCTCTTTGTTGACTTTCATCCCTTGAACTTCCCCTTTTGGAGGGGTTTCCTCATGAGGGACAGGCGCGGACAAGCCTTCGGTGCTCTTCGTGCGGTTGACTGACGTGCCGGCGTTACCGTCGGTAGCATCGCAGTCTCTGCCGAGCGCGTCCTCCTCTCGCTTTGCCTCTGCTGAAAGGGAAGTCTCTGTGGTTGTGTCCATCTTGCTGTTCGCCAAAGGATTTGCAGAATCGTCATCTCCAATGCCTGTGACTTGTCCCTCTGAACACACAGAGTCCTCCGTGTTGGAAAGAGAGCCCCTTACCCTCCCCTCAGTGCCGTGACCACGATCCGTGAACGTAGAACCGCCCTCTGTACGATGCAGAAGGTTACCAGTGGGTTCATGCACGCTGCTTTTCGCACCGGTTTCGCTGCTTAGCTTGTCCTGGGACGTTTCACTCGTCACAGGATGCCCCTCAAAATCGGCAAACAGAGCTCTAGCTCTCGCCAGAGACGCTTTAGAAAGTCTCAAAACATTTCCCCCCGCCGTCTTAAATCCCGCACCAGGCATTAAAGGATTCTCGTTCTGCAGCTTGCTCCTTTCACCGGCTCCGTCAAGATGTTTGGGTTCAGCTGACATAACCTTACAGCTGCCTGCGGAGAAGTGCGTTGAAGAGGTAGACCCCTCCCCAGGAGAGAGATTTCTTCCGTTTTTCATTGGGTTTGACTGCAACAAACCTGTGGAATTACTTGTGACCTCAGATGTCTCACGGCTAGTTTTACCATCTGAAATGGAGCTTATTTCGTCAGGTACCACGGTCACTGCCGGGTGCTTTTCAACTTCTGAATTAAAACTGTCATCAAAGTCTATACCAGAGAGAAAGTCTGGGTCAAGCTCGTTGTCAACTTCTAGTGGAGAGGTGGCGTTGGCGTGGCAGCTTATTTTTGGCTTTTCAGTTTTAAACGGTGTGAATTCAAACTGGGTGTCTGCTTGTTCCAGGAGAATACACAGCGCCGTCACGTCAGCTTTCTGGGAAGCGGTTAACTGGCACCCGGTATTCTTATTTGCTTCATCCGAAGAAAGTGGCTGATTCGACTTAGTCGTTGGATTTTTCACTGCCTCGGGTCTCACGCTCATTTCCTCCTTAGAGTCTCTGGCACACTTGATGGGCTGGTCCCCTGAAAGTCTTTCCCCTTCGGTCTCTTCAAAGAGACGTTTGGCTCTTTCCAGGTTGGATGAAGTGATGCGTATACTCTTATTTGAAGCGGTTTGGAATCCAGATGGATGGACGGAAAGAAGAGAAGCGGTTTCCTCTGGCAGGTGGCCATCGGCGTGACCGTTACGTGAGCTGCAATCATTGTTTTCAACAGCTTCTTTTGCAGTGCTGGGTCGTCGTGCTGATGTGCTCTCCATGTGCAGCTCCCTCTTCCTGCCAGGACCCGGGGACTGACTCTCCCTGATTGACCGCTTGGCATCGGTTTCCGCTGCTTGTAAAACACCATCAGAATGGACTTCTCCGTTCGCTATCTTTCTGGATGCGACAGGAGGGGTCCTTTGTTCATCGGCCCACTGCAGACCACGGATCTCCGGGCTGGGAAGGGCGAATGATGGAGCACTCCCATGAGCGCCATCTGCAACAGCAGACTGGAATCCACTGTCACCTATTGTGCGGTCATTGATAGGGTTATTGTGATGAGTGTCACCGCCGCCGCCGAGGTCATGGCGAGGGTTTGCATGCATTGTTTTCTGCTTAGCTCGCTTCAGTGCAGACAGACAAGCAGATGGAGAGAAGCTGGTTCCAGGTGTATCCCCTTGTACCTTACTCAGTTGACAGTGGTCTGACATTTGGCTGAAATCTTGTACAAACTCTTTGCAGAGCTGTGACGTGTCAGGATCGTTGACTTTCGCTCGTACAGCAGAACGTGGAGTTGGGTCGACAAGACTTCCCTGTTTTGGCATCTGGTTCATCCCGATGCTGCGAAAGTGTGCTTCGTCTGGGGCTTTTGACCGCGTCACATTAACTTCTTGTCCTGAAAAAGCATGACGAAAATAATGACAACTTTGTAGAGAGGGTTTTGGTACATAATCTATTATAACATTGTTACACTTAACATGCACTACAACTGCCTTACCAGGATCTGGAGCTGCTGGGGATGGGTCCATCCTCTGACACCGCTTTTCTTTGCCTGGAACTTGCAGTTTGGGAGTCTCAACGGTGTACACGAATTTTCTCTTTTTCTTGGTAAATGCAGTATCTGTGTATTTCAAAGGTGTCCTCACTACAAGCTGGCCAGAGTCCGAGTCACGCTGAAGTTGTTCTGTTGAAACATTGTTTTCCACACAGTGGAAAGAAGTACACAGAGTACAAGGTGGGAGATCAGATAAACTCAACGGAGACCACTGTGTGATTCCACTATCCACAGTTTTCACCAGTGGGGGTGAGGGGGGTCTATCAGGTTCCTTATCAGCGGTTCCCTGTTCACAGGTTGCAGCATTGCTTGTGGATGAGAAGTCCGAGGAGATGCAGCCATCGTCTATGGTTGGAGTGATATGCTTTCTTTTGATTTGTTCAGTTTTGACTTTCCTCAGTGCAGAGCTACTGTTGGTGAAAAATATAGAGAGAACATTTTCAGCTCCCTCAAGAACACTTGCAACTGTTTTGCGAATTTCTCCATCCTCGATGGCGTCTGGAAGTGTCTGTTTCCAACCCAGGTCACTCTGATTGGGTGAACCCGGGGGGTTCCCGGGGTCATGGGACTCTGGATTCTGATGCACCTCAGGGGAAATGTCACCTTTTGATTACAGACAAGCGATGAGAAAAAGTTTGAAATTATGCATCCAAAAGCCATTTTAAACATATGGAAGTTGTAAAGAAAAAAGTACACAGTACCTTGGGGGAAGGCGGTTACGTCATTGTTTTTGGGTGACACTCTTCCAACTCTGGACGCATTAGAAAGAGAGGGGAAAAGCTTCCGAACAAACTGAGAAAGAAAAAGACATTTTTGCCTCTTTTATATTCTTGCAGAATTGAAAATATGTCTCTTGCATGCCTGGGCTGACAAAGTACTCACAACAACATTTTTGTACTCCGGAGACCTCACTTGACAGGGACTCTCATTATTTTCAGCTATAAAATTAAGAAGAAACAATTATTCAACAATTCACATATATAAATATAGCCACAACAACAACAAAAATCTGTTGTGTCAATTGCTTACACAAAATGAGGGTTGATGGAATGGCTGTCGGGGTATTCAGAGAACTGGTCCATGATATGTCAGGATGGAGCTGTACTCCGAGACTTTCAGATATTTGCTTGTCATAGGTGACCTGTATCACACAAAAAACAAAGCGAGGAAACCACAGTGTTATCCATTAATGCATGTTCACACACCTAGATTTGCTGAAACACAAAATCACTTAACAATCTAAAATCTGTTAGATTGAATACACTTACTGGGGATTTTTGTGGGGTAAGAAGCAGATCTGTGCAGACAACAAAAGCAGATGAATTGACCACAGACGATTACATTTTTTTTATCAAGGTATAATTCAACATATGAAATACAGCTCACCAAAACGGTCCTGACTCTGAGGAAGGAAACCTCCATATTTAGCACCGCGAATCCTATGAAGACCACAATCAACATCACAAACTGCCAGTAACAGTGATAATACAAGTAATTAAGGCAAAATTACTGTCACGATATCTCCATAAACACTGATTCAACAATGCATGGGAATAGGTTTTAGTTGAATATTTTCTCAAAGAAAACACATTAAGAAAAGCTGTATTTATTCCTATTTGCATTAACTGAAAATCCCCTCGGAACGCCTAATGACATTGAATTAAGAAATATGTCAATTCTCAGTGTGGTTGTACTCACCCCACTGTTGACATCTTGAACAAATACGGACTTTGGGTTGTCGTCCATGGCAAAGCTTCTTTTTCTAGGTTGTACATCAGATACATTCATGATAAATGCAACATCGAGAAACTTTCTCAATGCAGACACAAGTAGAATTACGATTCACAACAATAGATTCACCATATCCTAAGCATTCATGCATATTATTGTTGTGTTTATAATGAGTGTGTGTAATAGAAATAATGAATAAATATGTACTTTCCCACTTTATGTAAAAGGGACCCTGCTCACCAGTGAATGACTGCTCATCCTCAGTTTCAGGTGACACAACTCGACTGTGTCTGAAAACCTTGGGGGTTGACAACAGCTGACTGTCAACTGCAGTTTTGTCAAAGGGTGTTTTAAAGTTTGCCTCTTGGTTCCCACACAGGTCATCTTGGTCAGAGACATTGTCCTCAGTGAACGCTTGAGACGTCAGTGTCTCAAACCAGTCGGGGTCCAAGGGTCCCAGCTCTGTGTCAGGAAATAAATTATGAAATAGAGAAGAGTAATGATTTGTCTGCTGTGATGGCACAAAAAGGCGCCTGGATATAAACACTGCATCTGGATCAGCTGTACAATGTAATATATTAAAACACTCATGCAACATGGACAATCTTTGTGTAGCTGTTGATGTTTATGTGACAAAAACGCGGACGTCGTACCTTTCCAGATCGCATCTTTATAAATATCGAACATGTTTTCAGAAGGTAAATCCATTCCAGGCAATTTACGTTAGATAACCCCTCGGTTGTGTCATGTGGCACTCCTTTCAAGACAAAGTGACACAAGTTAAAACATTCAAACAGTGTGGGCCAGGCCAGGCCAGCCTGGCATTAGCTAACATTAGCTGCCAACAAAGTTACGTTTGCTGACGTAGAAATCCAGAGCATGAGCAGATGTTGTCGTTGTTGCCAATGTCTATAATACGTTTAGCTAGCGCATCGTCGACGTTAAATTAAATCGACTGCTAATAGCACACGTTCACAAAAAGGAACCAGAAACCGATTTAACAACTTTTGAAGGGGACGTTACGCTAACTTACCATGGCGTCGTTGTGTGGACTTTCATGTCTCAATGTACGTTGACGACAATGCAAATAAACACATATCAAAGGATAAATGTCTTTTAATAAAAGTAAATCTGCTAGCTAGTTTGTCCTGCTTTGAAAACAAACGTCGCGCGCCGGACAACGGAAGTCTAAGTCTACCTTCAAAATAAGAGTCGTTTATATTTAACCATGGCGACTCAAGCCCAACTAATAACTCTCTCTCTCTCTCTCTCTCTTTCTCTCTTTCTCTCTCTCTCTCTCTCTCTCATATATATATCTAAAAGATAAAAGAACAACACTATTGTTTTAACTCAATGCTGCCTTTGCAGGCATGCCTTCCGACTGAGCCACAGGTCATGATCCTTTTGCCATGGACGTGTCTTCCTAACTTCTATTCCTCCTGTCCTGGGTATAAATGCTGCTGCTAGGGTATTATAAACGACCCTTTGAACAATATTGTAGCGATCGGAGCGGCGGATCGAGTTGGGCGGCGCTGGTGGGCGCATTGCATGATGGGACAATCCTTAGATGCATTTCTGTTATGTTGATGTTCTGGTGTTTAAGATTATGTGTGTTTTCTAGGGTCTGTTATGTTGTGCTCAAATGTTACTGTTTAATGTTTTAATTAAATGTTTGATGTTTTGTTACAGTTTAATGTGTAGGAGTGTGGGCACCATGACCCAACTTGGTATGGCTGTGGGTGAAGTTCTTAGTTCGACGCCTTAATAAGTGTCTATTTCCTGGGGTCGTGCGGTGTATGAAACACAGTAAGGGCAGCAAAATTAATACCAGTCTCCTGTCTCGTTCATCTGGCCAAGCTCGCCACAATATGAATGGTTTTATTATCTGGTCAAGTTTATGAAACAAAAACAAACAAAAACTTAACAATAACAACATCACGCCAATCACAATATAATAATCAAAACAAAACCACAATTAACAAATAGAAGTTTTATTTTTACTGTTACATAAGTGTACAGAACACCAGAGTACAGTATGTTGCAAAGGCAATCATATTTACAAGGCGAGAAGCTACACGCACAGGTCTTGTGGAATATATATATATTTATAAATAGCTCTTTCCCTTTACATGCAGCTCAAATTGTAAGTCCATAAAAATACAATCTTATGAGTCTGAGCAAAGCCCCCATGTACAACCATTCAGTTAAAATAGTTTCTGTATGTTTTCATAAACATTACTATTACACTTTATAGTTCATATAATTTGCAAGCTTGGCAGGGTTAAAAGATAAAGGTTTATTTATTATGAATCTAGTCTGATAAATGCATATTTTTCTATTGCAAATAATATTACATACTTTACCTAATAGCTAAAAGCTGAACAGTTAAAAGGTACAGTAAGATGTTTCATGTAACGGATAGCCCACCCAGCAGCATGTTGTGTAGGTTTGGGAGACGTTACAGTAGTTTTGCAGCATGTTAAAGTAGTTAAATGCAAATCATTTCTGTAAATCAGTATCCATAATTCCATCTGTGATGGTCTTCAGATTTGTATCCCACACTCGAGCACCCACACACACCACAAGCACACACACGCACAAAAAAAGACTCATTACTTTCACATGTACAAGTAATGAAGCGTTCCTTATTCTGTACTAATAATGTTTATGTTTTCCAATGCTATGATATTCAAATACATTCTTTCAGGATACAGTAAAATTCTTCCACTTTTGGGTAGGATTGCACATTTTCCCTTGACAATTAAAACAACATAATTGAAAGAGAATCACTTAGCTTTGGTATGTCATTTGTTAAATGTGAAAGTTGTTGACCTCAGTAGCTTTGTGACCATTTATATTATTAGTGCAATAAAACTTTCTCTGCAACAGCGAAGTCTCTCATCTTTCTAAAAACAAACTACAGTATTGCTGCACATCTGATGACCTGACGTGACATTCTGATGTGCTTTGAGCGGAAAGAGGAAACGGGGTTCGGTTATTTCTAGATGAGAGCAGAGCGCTTTTTAACCACTGAGACAATAGCAGCAGCCCCAAACAGGACGAGTGACTAGGCGTGGGGCAGGTTACTGTGCAGGAACGGGGAACAGGTGCCGCCAGCACCTCATCAAAGACTCGATCCTGAAACTCTGGAGTCTGGGAGGAAAGCTGCGATGGCTCGGTAGCTTTGGGCTCGGCGGATCATGTCCCGGATCTCTCTGTTAAGCTCCATCAGCTTGACAGATATTTCTGTCAGGTCCTGTTTTGAGCCCACCAGTGCAAAGGTTCCTGTCTGACCCAAGGTCTGATGTCTGAAGTAGATGTTGAGTAAAGTCTGGACCTCATCCTCAGAGTTGCTACCAAAGATGTCTTTCGGCCACATTGTTCTGCAATAAAAAACATAAATGTTATTTATTTATATTTTATATTTTTACAGCATAGATTCATAATTTCCACCAAAACAAGCCTTTTATTTTTCTCACCTGCACTCACGAATGTAGCGGATGGCCGTGTGAAACTCGTTGTTCTTCAGACACTCGAGGATGGCCTGCACGGCAGCCTCGGATGAGTCGAAGGTTGACTCAGCGCAGGAGCTTTCACGCACAGCAATCTCATCTGACGTCACAGAGGCCGCTGCTGCTCTCAGGTTGCTCTTTAACTTGTTTAGCTCCCTCGACATATTTGTCAGCTTATAATTAAGAGGTTCATATCATTAATGGATTAGAAGGTGCAGGTTTCAAAAACAGAAGTTAAGCAAATTGTCTGTGTACCTACCTCAGGGATAGAGCTTATTCCATGGACCTGTTCAATTAGCTTACAGTAGGACTGAAAAAGCAGCAACAGCTGAAAATGGAGTTTGTAGAATCTTTGACAGAGCTCCAGTTGCTGAAAGTAAGAGAAAGGTGTTTGTTGGAAAAAGACATGTTCATTGGGCAAGGTTTGTCTTTCTCAATCATGTATTGATAGTTTATTGGGGCTCAGCCTTTGGTAAATAACGCACTCACATTAAGCTACTGATGGACTACTTGTAAATAGAGGTCAGACCTGTTGCAGTTAGACTGAAACATTTAAAAGGATAACAGTGAGCTAGGACTATGCTTTTAAGAACAGATAAATACCATTTAAAACAAAGACGTCATTCAAACTTACAGCCAGAAATTCCATTTGCTACAAAGCAAGCATGTTACAGGACAGAGAAGAGACGGGGAAAACACATAATCAAGAGAAGGGCATGCAAGTCCTCATCATTTAGATTTGAAAGTGGTTCAAAAGAATTTGCACAGGTTTTTTTGGCATGCAAAGAAGAAAATGAGGGTTAGTGAATGTGCAAATGTGCAAATGAAAACTGTAAAGAGAGCTGGTGGTTGCCATGAATTAAAGGATCCCTGAGGAGTTTTTGACCTTCTGGCAGCACTAGCAAGGAGCTTTACTCAGAGGGTCCCAGTTGTATTCATCATATGCATTCCCATAAGGACATCCATTAAGTCCTTCTCATTAAGTCACATTATTCTACTGATCTAGAGGTAATTCACTAAGATATAATGCAATGCAGCAACAAAAATGTGAAATTCTTTGCATTCTTTGCAATGATTAACGAGGACCTTGGTGTACAATATATATATTATTGAATGTAATCATAGCTTTTATTTACAAGAAAGCTCCACAGGGCACCTTTTATTTTAAAAAAAAGAGTAAAATCAGCCAAGCAAACTAACAATTTTACCTATTAATTAGCACAAATGCACTCACTTTGGTGGGAATCTCTTAGCTATTATGTACAACATTTTAGAACCAAGACTTTCATTTAGCCCCTTCCTTGCCTGACTTTTAAAGTGAGTGTAATTGTTTACTGGTAAATCAAATGCAACCTCAGAGACCTTGCTCCTATGCCCAGCAGATCTAAAAATGATCACAAAGCAATGAGATAATCAATGTGACGTGCGGCAGCATAAGGCTGCAAAAACTTAAAATTGACATTGTGTGAAAAAAATAGGGGTAACACTCACAGAGCTAAAGTATCACACAGTGATCGTGATGCAGAGAATACAGTACGAGAGGTCAGTTGAAGTGAAATCTATTTTCATCATATTTATTATTTCATTGTTACAGAATCAACAGCTGTGTGTGTTTACACACTGGCTGGAGGCATTAAATAAAAGAACCACAGAGTTATAGCTCAAATTCCTAAAAAGTACAAAAATGTTTTACCTTGTCTTTGTGCTCCGCTGGTTGATTTGTAATCACACTGCCCTCAGCACTCCTGGGAAAGGTGGCCTTACAGTTGTTCAACCACTTTTGCAAACACAGTCAAAATAAATCCCAGGATTAAAAACTCAGTCACGTCATAGTGTTGACATTCAAACTGGATGTTGCAATATTGTATGTTCTTACAGTGAGAGCTGCCTCTTTTCTGTTGTTGTAAGTATCAAGATACTCTTGAAGTTCCAACACGCTGAATTTCATTTTTTCCAGGAAACCATAGGACATAATCTGTGAAAACAGAGTTTTGTTGTTCAATTTGTTCAACAATGCCACACTGATTCTGTGAAAAAAAATACACCTCCGGTTTACTCACAGTGTCTGCATCAATATATAGTGTTGGACACTCCGAGCATGAAGTCAGCATCTGAGAAGACCTCAAAAGCTTTGATCCTAATCCTCTCAGGCCATCGCCAAGGTAACTCACAGCATCACAAGTCAAGGAACTAAATTTGGTCTGTATATTCTGCAAAGCATGAAAAACAGTCTGGCTGTGACATTGTCAAAGCCACTCCTAGATCATATAACATTTGGTTAACATTTATCTGGAGGTGATAACGACAAAAGTATCTCAAGACGATTCAGATCTTTTGTTGAAAGGAAGCCTCTCTCTCCAAAGTTAATCAGTCAATCCTGTATCCCTTTCATTTGTTTGACCAGGCACACTGCTAATGGGATGCGGGTTAATACTAGTTACAAGGCCATGCTATGATACCTGAAAGAGTGAAGAAAACACATGAAAAGTGTAGACTGCACAAGATCCATCTGAGTCAGTGACAAGCTGGTTGATGTGACTTTGCCAAGCCTCCTCCGCATCATCGCATACTGCTGGTTGGAAAGCTGCGAGGATGGCGCTGAAGAAGGGTGATGGCGGAGGTGAGGATCTGGACTCCAACATGTTGTCTCTCTCGTCCTCCGCGAAACTGAGTGGACATAAAGCCATGTTAAAGATGGTCTTTTTGAAATGTATCTACTATTGGGAAAAGTTGAGAGTCGGTACCTGGGCTGGCAGCTGTCAAAGTCGAGTTCTCCTTTGCAATTAATGTGAACGATGTCCATAATCAAACTGTCTCCACAGTGAAGTTCAAGGGGTGGTTCACTGAATGAGAGAGAGAGATCGCCCTCGTGGACAGTGGTGTCTTCATCCTCATGCTAAAAGAAAACAGGACATATACGCTCAGCAACTGGCAAAGTTAACTAGTGATGAACAAACCCTGAGACACCATGCAGTGACGGCTATAATGAAATGAAATGTACATATGTTAGATTTCATTATTTAATAGATAATTGCGTGGGTAAAATGGATACACTAACCTTGGCGTGGGACCCTATGGACACTCCTTGTGCTGTTGCCTTTTATTTGGTCATTTGAGTGTGCATAAATTAGGCCAATTAAATGGACCACAAAATAATTCAATTAAGCCAGCATTGTGGCCCTGCACACCCATGTTTGTGGGCAGGCAATGTGTGAACCTTTTGTGACCTCTCACATGCCAAGAGTTTTTAGTTATTGCTTAGAGCCACCCAGACAGGATCAATAGGTTAACACATTGCCTTAAACAGACGGACACAGAAAGAAAGAGATTTTTTCTTTTGCGCTACAACCCCTTAAAACGGCCAAGATTAAAATAAGGCACAAACTAACCCATAGCCCAAAGCGTTAAAGATGGCCTGCTTGCAGGTTTTAGTTCATTCTCCTTTAGCATGCACTCAATGAAATAAATTAAGAAAATGCCAGCTCATGCACTACTCCAAAGAGGGAAATGTAAAAAAGTCCCAGTGCCACAACACAATACGTTAAAGACTGAATCCAAAACACATAGAACATCCAAGACACTTCCCAAAAAGAGACCACAGATAAGCTCCTTATTTGGCAAAATTAGTAAAGAACTCTACTATGGAGTTGCCATAGGTATTAGTAGTTCCTAGTATCTGAGACACTCCGAAGCCCTTATTCACCCGCTGCTTCGAGTCCTCTGGCAGTTGGACATCAAAACTAGGATTTTTCGAGTTCAGGGGAGTTGAATCAGCTGATGTGTCAAAAAAGGCAGAGGGAGACTCCCTGTAACTGATCTCTGCTGTTGGAGAGAAGCTGACCATCTGAAAGAGAGACAAAGCGACATTCATTGAAATGTTTTGAAACAATCTTACAATCGAAAGTTTTTTAGAAACTACTGGAATGAAGACTGTAAAGTCAACGTTCCTGAGTGAACTGTAAGCAGAGAGCGTGGTAGACTGGCTAACCAATCAGGAACATGAGAGGAGTCGGATGAGAGCTGTTTAGACACAAAAGGCCTTATTCGCTTTGCAGCATGAACGTGCTAAGCAAATTGAATCATATTAGTGAGGTATTTGCTGTGCAATAAAATTGAATGTATCCTACTTAAGTTTCATGGGCTAATATGTTTTGTTATAGATTATGGTTGAAATCATTATCATACTGATAAAATGTGTTCTACACGGTTCCCCAAGTAAAATAAAACACCTTTTAAATTGTTTTGAATATCACTTACAATCAACATTATGTAATGTTTTACTTCACAAGGAGAGAGCTGAGCGTTTGTTAAGTGAACATACGAGCTGGGATTGGGAGAGCGTCTGGCTGGCCATGAGGGAATCTTCCTCCGACGACTCGTCTGAGTCTTGATGGGTGAGCTTGCTGAGGCTGGGCATGCTGCTGGACAGCTGACTGTCCTCCAGGGGCTGCAGGTCACTCCGGTCCAGACTGTCCATGGAGCGTCTACGTACACCCCAGTTGAAGTTGTCCATACTCTCTCCCTGCAACAGAGAATGGCATTAAAGTACCAAGCAACTTCCAAAAAGTGTAACACAGTCAAACACAAACACATGCACACACAAAAACATACCTTCTAATGACACATTTACGCTACCATGCAGTGGAGGTTCAGGGAGGGGTATGTGTCCGAGGAAGGTCTTTCCCGTTGTAGCTAACTAGAGCATAGTACCCTTACAAAGCTCATGGTGAACTATTCGGGTGCTAAAACACTGTGATAATTCAGGACCTAAATATTCACAAGTCTTAAGCCCTTGAATTTGTCTGTTTCCTGTTTAAAATGCCCAGCAACTTTTCAGCTGGACTTGGCCAACTTCCACATTCCACTAAAGCTCCCCACAGATTCGACAGGGGACAGTTTCCGTGGCAATTTACGTCAGGCCTTTACTTTGGCCTAGACTTTTATTTTCTCCAAATACATCATTTGTGATTGTGGTCAAACATCTTTCCCTTACACCTTGTCAGGCTGTTCCATGTGGTGTTGTGTCATTAACTTAAAAACTGCCGCACCTTTTCAGTTAAATTTAACTGTTTCACTGTTTCTCAGCCTTGGGCACATAGAGATGTGAGTGTTATTCCCACAGCATCAACTTGCTGAAAATGCCAAGATGTCACTGTGTTTTTTTAAGGCACTGACTAAGTAAGTATGTAAGTAATAAAATGAAATAAAGAGATATGTATATTTGAACAATGCAACACGAATTATGTTAAATTCAACAAGTTATTGCTGCAAACAACGTGAACAACAATGTGTGAAATATCAGCATTTGGGCTTCTGTGTAAATTCACAGAACTGAATTGGGAGAATTGGATCTCGCCTCAAAGTAAACCAACAGAAATGGTGGGGTCAACTGCATAAACTTCTCAAATGAATAAGTGTGTACAACTCAATGTGTGTATTGTTAAAATAAGGATTTCAGTGTGATGTATGATAGCACTTCAGTCCTCACTATCAAACTGTGACCTTAAGACTACTAGTCCTATGTGATGTCTGGTTGCTAAAAATACTGTGCGTCTTATACCTAAGAACTGAGTGGACATGTCTCTCTTACACTACATGAACATTGCAGAATCTGTTTTGTAAATTAGACGGCATGCACACACATTTGCTTCTCTATGCTATCAGTGTGGCAGCTCATTAAATTATCTGGACAAGCAAAAGCTCTTTGGATGAAAACATGACTAAACTTACCTGTAGCTCCTTGATAGCACGGACAGAAACAAACAGAAAAAAAGAAACCTCATTACTCAGAGTAGGCAGACCTGACTCAGAAGAGTGTTCGAGTGCACTTTGGAGTAGTAAAATAGTCTGAGATGTTGCTTTTTTTTGCCGCTTTTGCATCACAAGTCTCACAATGGTGTTTTCAATCATGTTTGTGAAAGGGCACGAAAGAAAATACATTATTTTCTTTACAGTTGTTTCACAACCTTTGAGGTCCAGAAACTCACCTCTCCGTCTTCAAGCTCCACATCAAGGAAGTCAAAGTCTCGAAAGACTCTAAACTGTTGCTCTGAAGTTGTGTCGTCCGTGTTGTCTGGCTCCCGGGTCCCATCATCGGAGGACACTAGGCTGGGCTGGTGCTCCATGAGGTCCAGCTCCCCACAACTAGAGAAGATCACCTACAAGTGCAAAAATGAGGCACAAATTCCAAAGAGCATATGGTTAAAAAATGCATAATAACTAAAACAATGCTCGTGAAGTGATAGAATTCAAAGCAGGATTATAATATAGAGCCTCTTACTGAAGGATTTTTTTTTAGGCCCACGTCTTGTCCACACAGAGACAATACATTCACCAGTTTTTCCCGTGTTCTTTTCTGCAGGGTGCAAGAGAAAATTTAGTTGTCTTTCACAAAAAAACGAAATAAAATAAATGAAATAGCGCCATTATCAAATATTATTCTGAGAAGGAAAAGAAGATGTGCTCACCTGTGAAGACTGAGGCCTCTTCCAGCTGACTGGCACCAGGACGTTGTTGGAAGTGGATCCAGAGGAGGTGGAGGAGGTGCTGCGGGTCACCGCTGTGGTCCTGCTCTTCACATCTAGGCCCGGAGAACGTTGCAGGTCGTCGAAACGCCGACCAATCACCGGGGTCTAACAACGTGCAAAAAATGAAAGACAATGTTAGAGACGGAAACATCAATGAGTCAGGGAAAGTTGTAAAGTCTCTCTCTGCTTTGTCTATCAACGACTCAGACCCCACAACAGCTCCAGTTTTATCAAAGATGACTGTACAGTGATCGATATTTAATGTTCCTTGTCTGGCATTCATTAATGTTCAAGATTCATACTCCACCTGTTATTCTGCATAAGTGAAGAATTTGAGAAAACAACTTTTCCCTTGCTTTATCCCACAGTTGAAAAATAAAGTCTAAATATTTCAAGAAATATCAATAGGCACGCACTGGTGCCTATCCACTAAAAGTCACTGATTCACATACAAAGGACGGCAGCAAAGGAGCTGACATCATTTCCTGCCATTCATGAACTGCCCAAATAGCTGGCTGTTCAGTTCCCACACACACACACCACTCTGCCTGTATCTCTGACATCACGTTCCAGCCCTCTCTTCGCTAATTGTGTTTAGTTTCTGAGCTTTCAAGTTTATCACGAGGGGTTCGGTCGAAAAAAAAAAAGAAATATCAGCACGAAGGAAGGGAAAGAAATGATTCCTTTCCAAAAAGCTTTACTCACAACCTCAACAAGCACCACACCCTGGAAGATACAGGAAAAATACAGGGGCAATCAGACAAGCATTCAGCTTGCTTTAAGCTAGAAGGGACTTCCAAACCAAGAACGGAGAAAAAGAGTCAGAGTCTCTCACCTCAGATATGTCAAAGTGGAAATCCAGCGTTTTCCCAGGCAACGCCTTGGATGAGCGGTCCCATACGCGGCTGATGTCCTCACAGGAGATGACACTTTGTGGGGAAGACGGCTGCACCAAACTGGCTGATCGAGAAACCACCAGCTTCAGGATATTCAATGCTTCCCTCCAATGGACAGTCTATAGTTGACGCGGACACACAATCAAGTCATAAGTTCACACAAAAAAAAACCCCAACACATTTAGAACAAAACAACCACAAATGTCTTTCTGTGTGTTTAAATGGGGTTCTGTTTTTGGAGTTGCTAAGTGTTCTGGCCGTGGAGTCAGAAGGAGGACAAGCACAGGCCTAGCCTGAGGCCAAAGGGCAGACTGTGTATAGTTTGGGTGTGTCTACAAATGTACTCCAGAAGACAGCTTTTTTTTTTTTCCTTCCTCTTTTTTCCCATGAACACATACAAAAGTGACACAAGCAACACAAGACTCTTACTCAGAGCAACAGCGCCTAAAAGGTTTCCAATGATGACCGGAGGGTTTTCCCTTTACAAACAAATATCTCAAAGTGTTTACACATCATTATTCAACAAATACATTCAGCCATTGACTAAACGTTAATGTAAGGCATATTTTTTTATTATATTTAAGCTCATTTCCTGCAGTAGGACATACAGTCCAACTCACCTGGACAAATTTCTCAATCGTCTTGAGCACCTCCATGTTGAACGGTTTGGCTTGAATTCCACCCAGGTCCATGTGACTCAGGAGGCTGTAGATGATTTGTAAAAGAGTCTGCTGCATACTGGGGAGACCCTTCTCCAACAGCTGTGACCAGAGAATGATATATGAAAAGAATATATGAAGCCCCCTTTGACAAGCTGTGACATTAAGAATTACTGTAGAAAACTGTTTAGTGCCACTTGGCAAATATCCGATCAGCTGATGTAGCTTCACAAACCTCCGCCATGTAGGTCACCAGGTTGAGGGTTATATCCGAGAAGGCCTCGTGAAGATACCGACACACTACGTTCACCCAGGAGAAGCAGTTGCGCGTGTAGGAGTGCGTTTTGTACAGAGTCATCACATGAGCAAGGTTGGAGAGCTTGGCGTTCTTCTCCTCAAGGCATACCTATAAACAGATGCACACTGCATTAGCTTTTAACACATTACCATCAAGGGGGGGGCCTCGGAAAAAGAAAGTGTTAATGGAGCCAAACCTGGGATATCTTTTCGGCAACATCTTGACAGAACTGTGTGGGCCCATCAAAGTTCTGCACGAGATGTGGCAGCAGGCAGAGAACATTCAAGGGGAAACCTGATGGGTGAAGCGGGTAGGTTCATTCAATATTTCACATGAAAATATTCACAGATGTTTTTTTTCCTTCGCTGCACATTGTTATTACAATATTGCCAAAAAAAGAAGCCAAAGAATACCAACATGAATCGGTTTTTTAACGAGCCCATATCTATTGGTTCCTACAGCATACCTATGGCTTGGGACGTGTCCACCACAGGCACCCGGGACACCGGTGTGAGTTGGCAGAAGAGCTGAAGCGTGAGGTCAGTGGTGGAGGCGGAAGTGAAGCCCTTCAGCAGCAGCTGCTGGAGCCCAGTGAAGCTGCTCCACTGAAGTTGGCTCTGCAGTTTCTCCAGTTTCTCCCTGTTCTCCTGCTTGTCAAGCGACATGTGGCCCAGCAGCTTATTCAGCAGCCTCAAAGACATCTGATACTCAAACTCAAAGTCCGACTCCATTAATGACACTGCCACCCAGAAGATGGTGGCCAGCAGGTTGCTGGGGTGGTTGATGTTCGTCGGGTCGTTGATGTTGTCCTTCGACGAGGAAGGGCTGCGGGTCTTGGCGGGCCAAACCTGCTGCTCGCACGCTTGGATGCGGTCCAGCGTAGCGCTGCGAGGTGGATCGGACCACCTGTCCGCCTCGCCAAACTTCTTGGGGACAGAGGAGCTCCTCTGATGTCGGCTCCTCTCTTCCCTTCTGAGATTGAGCTGCCCTGTGCTTTTTCTGTTGGACAGCAGCTTGAGACTAGTGAGGAAATCTGGAGAAGAGGCTCTGGAATGAAACAAACAACAAATGAAAGTTAATGTGTGTCCTGATTTTTTTTATTTATTTTTTATTTCAAATTAAATACATGAAGAGGAGACACAAACCTAGTCAAGATGGCCATGAGATCGCTGTTCTTGAGACATTCTGCCAAGTTATCCACCACAGATTCCAGTGTTAGTAATACCTCCATCACGTAGCCCTGCAAGACAGAAAAAGATGTAGAGGATTTTCATTTATTTTTTGCTCGACAAAAATGGATTAAAAACAGCTAGATTTAAATAATATTTGATGGACAGGTATCATCTCTAAATGTAGTTCAAGGATATGCTGATCAGACTTCAATTTAGGATTTCTGCCATTAGATGATTACAAGATTTGTCTCTCTAAATCAGCGGTCTGCAACCTTTTTTTTTGCCTCAGGGACCGGTTTCATGTTAGACAATATTTTGCGGACCTGTCTTAAAGGTGGAGAGGATAACCACGACGAGGGTGTGCAACAGAAATGCTTGACAAATGTGTCAGGAGGGACAAGCGCATGTAAACGGGAGAGAACCCGGTCATTTTTCGAATTAAAAAAAAAAGTTTTTCTTTCTCTGGGGTAACTAACCTGCACCTCTTCTCCGTGCTCCCCAACGACCTCCACCAGCCGAGAGAGCAGGTCCGAGACAGCGTGGGAGGAAATGGGCTGTCGGAGGGCCCGAAACACCTGGAAGGAACGGCCGGCGTAGTGACGCGATGAACTACACAAGGCCGTCTGCAGCGCCACGTCACTGAGCTGCTGCTCCAGGTGGAAATCTAACGAGGACACAGATGAGAGTGTGTTATTGATAACAATACATTTTGAGTCGCAAAGTCAGGGTTCTGTAGTTTACTTTGCTGAAAGGTTACCTGAATTGGACTCTTTGAAAACAGAAACCACATGTCGTAGAAAGTTTGTCAGCTGCCCAGTGCTTTTTGAAATGTAGTTCTTTGCCGAAATGTCCTCATGGCACCACAGTGGTCCATATGCTCTATAAAACAACAGTTTCACAATTAATAATAACCACAAACATTACATTGTCTATGTGGAGGTCACTCTTAGAGAAAGTGAGACAAATGGCTGATTGTACCGATTCCAAATTCAGATTCTACTCTGGATTTGTTCAGATTAATATTGTCCGTTCTTAAGGTGGCCCTGCAAATACAATGTTAAACATTTAAGAGAGTTTGCAAAATTCCAGTTCTTGCTGGAATCTTAAAGTGCTCAACTGCACTCACTAATTTCAAATATCTATTCTAATCTACTCAGTCATTCATTGCATTATGCATGCAGCACCACTAGGTGGCAGTCTATGTCAAGAAATGTTAGAAAGCATATCAGAAGCGGATCTCTGCTGCGTTACGTGCTTATAATGTGCTCTCTCTTAAAACGATTTTCAATCAGCACCTTGTGGTTAAAAACTCAATGAGCTTATTGGTCTTCTCGTCGATTTTATTGGAAGCCACTAGCTCCTCGACCTCGTGTGAAATCTCCGGCAGCGTGCTGCTACTGCCTCCCAGACTCAAACTGGACGATGTAGAAGAAGAACTCAGACCAGAGTCTGGCACAGGAGACGCTTGACACTCCCGCAGGAAGTCAAAACATCCTCCTGAAAACCACAGAGGAACAGGTCTTTGATCAGAAACAAGTTATAGCGGTTCTTTTGGATGTTTGGTTCTCTTTCCCTCACTGCAACTTGCAGGATAGAACATGTTGGGCGCGGCATTGGCCTGTGTTTCTACACGTCTGGAATTTTAATCCAATTATTTGCATTATTTACATGTGGTTTAACTACAAAATAGCTGCATGTGTTGTTCATTTACAAACTGATTCTTCAAAATATTTCACAAGTTGTACAAGAATTATACATAAGGGAGTGTAGGAGAAAATGGGATGTTTTCTTTAAATCCAAATGGCAGGATAAAATAACACTATATTTAACCATGCAAGTTGTATTTAAATCGTCTAATGGACAAATAATACTCAAAACATTTCAAATGTCTAGACGTTCGAAAAACAAATATTTGACATGGGAAGGTTGCGTATTGAAGCCAGAGCAGATGGCCCCAATTTGGGCAAGAGGACAGAAATAGCATAATGGAATGCTTTAATCAAGACCTTTGATGTCCTCTGTGCTCAATATTGCTTTTGGCATAGTGGTCAAATATTTTCTCCCCTGATAAGAAACGTATCTATCCTCTGGAAGATAGATTTGTTGGTAGTTTTGCTTTATAAATAATGTTAGGGGAAACACTGAGTAAGATTGTGTGAAACTAAAAGCCCAGATCTTTACCTGAAGGTAAGTATTCCGGCTGGAGACTGGGTTTGCATGTGAGGGTCTTATTTCCGTTGAATTCACGTGTCTTCAGTAAAACTGAGGCGATGGCCTGGAAGTTGTTGTTACAGGACAAAGTAATGAGCAGGTGGAGGAGGAGACGTTTGCTGTGCTCAAACACCTCTGTACGGTAGTGATCCATACCTGAGGAAAGGAACAGACCAGTCAGCCTGTTTCAGTTATCTTTTAGTCTTTCAGTGTCAAGACAGACCGCTTAAACCAAGACCAAATCATGACTAGGATCAAGACCAGAACGTATAGAGACCTAGACAGGACCAAGACTTTATGGGGTTAACACCAAGTCAGGACAAGGACCAAGGCAGGGCAAAACCAGTGTAAGTGTCTCACTGCATGCAAAACTTTAAATAAAATGTGGCACATTTGATGATCTGAAAAATCAACACATTCTTCTGAAAGCACCCACACAAAACATTTATATACTATATATATGGTGCTATATACTATATATATATATATATATATATATGCAGTGTAGCATGAGACATTTCTTGATAAAATAATCAAAAGACATCACACAGGGGGAGTTTATGTTTTTCCTTTTTTTCTATCGGCAAAAAAATCGAAGGACCCTGAATCAACGCAACCATTTTAACTCAACACTCCTACACTTTTCCTTCTTTAACAGTGCCAGGGTAGTGGGGTGGGGAGAGGAGACAGCCATTAACAACAACTTAATACAAGAAATGTGTCAGTTATTGCACATTGAAGCAGGACGTACATCAATTGAGTGGTTAGTGGTCTTGTGACCAGCTTGAGAAACCAGGATCGATCTTGGGTCCTAAAACACTGAGTTCGTTGTTATGGCAACAACTAGAGTTCATTTAAACTTGGTTGTCACTTGACAAAGAGCCACGTTAAGTTAAATGCTACTGGAGCAAAATGCTTAAATATTATCTGCAATAAAATTTGTTCCGTATAATGGTAAATATGCAAATATCAGATGACAAAAAATCAGATTAAAAAAATTACAAAAATAGATTTTTATGGCTTATGACTGATAACAATGTGAACTCACCCAAAAACAAGGCATGTAGCAGCAAAGGCAAGTGCGCGGCCCAGTCCTCTCTCACGCTGTGGTCCACCACCATCTCGGTCAAGAAGATGACTGCTATATTGCACCTAAAACCAAAAAACATCAACTGTTAAGTTCAATCAAATGAAACACAACAGCCCACCAACATATCGAATCCCTAAAAAAACAAACCTTTAAGTGCACAGCAGCAGATCCAAAAAGGTTAGTATTGCTGTCTTTATCTGAGGGCATTTAAAAAGGTAAACTGTGCCCATTTATTTGAGGTCTCAGTTCTGTCTAATATCAAACTAAACAGCACCAGTTAATCGTTATTAAGCAGAATCACATTTTGCATTAATGCATGCACCAGTCTGACCTGTGCAGGGGTACTCTGGGTGTGATGGTCTCTGGCAAGTAGTCCACCAGTGGAGCCCAACAGCCTCCATTCAGAGGCATGGGCAGAGGATGGGGCTGATTGGTCTCAATAACAACCATCAGCCAATCAGCATAGGGGGGCAGAGGTTCGCCTGAATGGTTACAGAAAATGATAATGCTGTCATTTATCCAACACACACACACACCTGTGACAAATTGCCATCAAATTGCAGTTTGTGGAACTCCACAGCTGAACACGGCACAAGGGCAAACCACAGATTGGAGATTCATTAAAATAATGTAAAATGATTTAAAATCGTAGAAGAGAACATCAAGCTTTTCATTCTTACACACATTAGTCTGAAGGACCAAGTCAGATCAGGGCAGTATAAAATAGAAGTTTTTGGGTCACTGGCAGCAGTGCAGAGGCCCAGGGCTCGACTACTCTTATTTCAGTGCCAGTTCTCACAGAAGCCTTTTCAGAACCCCCAGGCCACTCCGCACTGTTCATGCATTAACAATGACACCACGCCACCATCTTTACCCTCAAAACCAGCTGGTGTATTTCACACTGACCAGACCGCGACGACTACTTCTAAGGGTGTCTGGTACAGAAATACACTCACTCTTATCTTCGTCGTAAGATCCTCCCGAGCTGTTGCTGTAGCGGGATTCCAGGCGGTTGTGGGCTCTTACTCTGTGGCTCAGCCTGAGGTCAGACATTTTTTTTTATCACGATGAGCATTGGTAGGACTATAATTGATCAAATGATAAGCTTTAATATCTTGCTCTCTACCTCTCCTCATACTCCTTTACAGTCTTGGTATCATCTGTGTCAGGAAAGCTCTCTGGGCCTGCAACAACAGTATTGCTACTCGATGTGGTGCCTTAAATAAAAAAAATAAAAAATGAGAAAAGTACTTATATTTTACAGTATTTTCTAGTAATGTCAATTGAGCATGATGTTTAACACCAACACTGCTTGACTGTTACCACTGGGATTCTACGGTTGGCCACATTGTAGCTCTACTGGAGCGTTAAGGATTTCCTAGTTGGTTGATATAAAAAACAAAATTTTTAACTGGCATCAACTATTGAGTGTTTTAAAAGATGTACCTGAAGCCGCTGTGGAGGCCTTGCTTGTAGCAGTGAAGCGATAGAAAGGAGGGCTATCACCATGCTGAACCACAGGGTTCACTGGATCTGTTTGTTGTAACTCAAATATCAACTCCTCCATGGTTTGGATGGTGTTGTTCCGGCACAGATAGATCACCACCTTCTTGATCTGAACAAAAGAAATCACAGAACATCTGTGAGACACTGGAGGAAACAAACAAAGGGTTAACTACATGATGATTTCCCGTTCGCCTTAATGATAAGTAGATCTTACATATGGCAGGAGGGTGGTATCACTACTGACACCGCATAAGCTGATGAGAAACTGTAGAGCGGTGTTCAGATTGCTGCTCCACTTCTCATTGCAGACTAAAGCGTTCCAGGAGTTTTCCATCTCCGGTCCAGGCAGGTCATCTCCATACTGACCCCAGAGGTTAAAAAAAAAATGTTAGCTGCAGGTTACCCGTGCCCCATTGGATCCCATTCCTCCAAAAGGACTTTACCTTGGCGGTCATGAACATGAGGTTATTGAGAACCATTGTTGTGGCCTGTAAGGAGCCCCAGCCGGTGCCTTTCAGCTGGTGGCAGGAACCTGCGCTGGTCGTCCGGATAGAAGCGTTATAATCCGAGGTGCATGGTGTGAAGACGGGGAGCAGCAGGCCGCTGTCCACCAGCTCGATGTTACTGAGCCAGGGCAAGAGGTAGGTCAGCATGATCTGCCTCCCATTAGAGTGAGTGGTGGGGAACCTCTGGCTAACCTCTGGAACAAGCAACATCAGAGTGACATCAGCAGAGGACTTCTGTAGTTATATTCTACACAGAAATCAAACAACATTGTATACCCTGCTTCACCATAATCGTCAGTTTAATCCTGAACTACATATTAATTAAATTCAAGTCTGCGGTTCCCTAGCTCTATTTAAACTGTCAGTATTTTTGTGGTCAGTGGGAGTGTCCATTCGTACGTTTGCGTGTGGGTGGTGGGACAGGAAAAAACGCTCTTAAGGATGACTGAGTAGCATTTAGTGTGAAACCATTAGAAGATGACAAGACTATCAGAGTATTACAGCAGGCAGAAAGGCCACAGCTAACCCTATTGTGGCCAAATGATCCACACAAGTACACAATAAAACAGCTACCTGAGAAAAGAGGAAGTGTGAGTTCCGGGTACATGCTGGCCAGCTGGCTGGAGAGCTGAGGCAGGGAGACGCTGTACAGAGGTGGCAGGGAACCGTGGGTGCCGTAGAGGATGCTGTTGGGCTTCTGCTCTGCGATCCTCTTAGAGTACACAAACAACTTTGCTTCAAGAATCTGTGCAAAGAAAGAGGAGTAGACGACGTTTGTTATTCATCCATTAAACCCCACACAAAAGCGCAAAAAAAGCATTTGTGTATCTCACCTGCATTAGCTGCATTGAAATCTCGTAGATTTCTCTGTTTGTGTCTGATGCCTTGAAGAGGACCAGATTCAGCAGCGTTACAATATCACTTGGATAGTTTCTGCTAGTTAGGAGAGAGAGAGAGAGAGAAATACATAACTTAATGGTTCAGTATTTATATTTCAAGTGTCCCACGTGTGTGTTTGGATTTAGGTTTTTGCCAAGGGAAGTCCAGCGTCAAATGAACAGCCATTTAAGAGGATCAGCTGGGGTTTGTAGCTTTGTAGCGCTCGATGATGGTTTCCCCACTCGGACTTGAAATGTGGAGGACTCTACCTGATGGAACTGCCTTTGATAAAATATCAAGTGCAGTTCCATCAGGTAGAGTCATCCATACTGTGTTTGTGCATGGGCAGCTGACCTCAACTAGTTGAACAGATGGCAAAGAGATTGTGAGACTTTCTACCTGCTGCCACAAACTGTAGCGATGGCTTTGAAGCAGCCTGAAGCCAGCTGGTAGGAGCCTGTGTAACAGCGATCCACAGCCCAGTTGAATAGATTGACCTGGTCAGCATTGAGCTCCAAGAGCAGGATGACGACCTCACAGCCAAGCTGGTGGACCTGAGCCAAAGCAGATCAACACAGACTGTCTTTTCACATCCAAGCATCACCACCATTCATGATTTTACACAAATATTTGAGACGGTGTGTATTTTCAAAAATCCAGGGAAGTCCAATAGCTTTACTTCTGTCATACAAAGATGATAAATTAAAATTGTTCTTGGCTATCCGGCCAGTGCCTGCTACACATCAAGTAATAATTGGATGAGGGCTCAAAGTCACATGCAGAGGATTTATCTCATTTCACAGTAAACTGCAAAAAAGAGAACATTGGATACATTTATTTTGACCCCAAAACTCTCGAAATCTGCAAGTTAATACTGAGCTCTTTGCAGTGTCTGGTGTTGGGCCTTTGGACGAAGCGGGCCCCAATAAGCTATCAGAAGGGGTGCTTTCTGCGTCAGCTCTTCGTTTTAATGGACTGCAGGAGAAGCATTGGACACATACCCGTTGATCCTGACAGGCAAGTATATTATCAAGCCACTTGTAGAGGTATCCGTCTGGAGAGAGGCCGACGTTATCAAACACAGGCCCGCAGCACAGCACAGCAGACATTGCCTGGAAGAACAAACAGTCAACAGTTGCAACACTGCACCAATTCGCAGGAGGTATATGTCTAGCTTCCAGAAGCCCTTTTGTGTGACTTTACAGTGCAGTGCTCATATTTAAGTCTGTCGTTTCTTTAAAACCTCAAAATAGAGGTGGGATTTACGCTGACAGTCACACTTTCCAATTCAGGAGTGTGCTGGGCTTGAGTTTGTCTTGTGGGTGAAGAAGAGTCTGTTTCAAACAACATAATTACATTCATGATGTATCAGCATCTTGCTATCAAGAATGACCGTCTACGGAATAGGTCAGATTGTTATGTACCCAAAACAGTATCACTGACAGAGGACATTTGAGGACTCATGCAGCACTTATTTTCAAATGTAGTTTTGTAATTGGATATGCAGTAGATTGCCCATTATACGTGTCTTTCTGCCTTATGCATTAGGGCGTCATATAAAAATATGTAAGAGCTGATTGAAGTCAATATATTGCATTATTTATGTTTACCTTTAGGGCACAATATTGATATCTTGTGATTTGGTGATTCCTGTCACTGTAGCGGTCCAGAGGGGTGAACATGATGCTGAAAGGACCGGCCCACTGACTGAAGAGGATGAAGAGGTGATGCCGCAGGCTCTGCTGTGGAAACAGGAAGCGCCTGTGGTGCACTGGGGGATGCGGAGGGGGGGGGGGGGGGGCATACAAGTCTATAATAGATCTGCTCATTGAGACTGAGTGAGGAGTCAGCAAATAAAAACATTCAAGCTTCTTAAACTCATAACTAACTGCTAAAAGTGCATTTTCCAATATGATAATAAGGTGTTGATGTCCCTCGAAAGATCATTAGCCATTCAGTGGGGACTTCTGAATGCTTGGTCTACCATGAGTCATCACCTATCCTTGGCTGCTCTGTCCTTAAGCTGCAGATTTCTATTTTGGGATCTACTCTCTATCTATCTTGTTCATCTTTTTTTGGCTACCTCCACATTATGATCAATATCAGGAGCCTTGTGCTCCATGTGATGTGCAAACCCCAGCCAAAGGGGAGCTTATGATAGAATTAATGATCCACAAATTGATGAAAAAGGATTGTGTCAGGCATCCATATAAAATAAAGAAATGTAGCAATTGTTTTAATCCGACCTCCACAACATTGGCAATGAAAGACAGTTCAGGGTGCATCTTTTACCTGGTACACACTGGATGAGGTTGGCAACCATTGCGCTGAAGTGAGCTCGAATATCCTTGAGGATCTCGGCATCTTTGTCATTCTCTGCTTCCAGCAGCATCCGGGTAAGATCCACGTACTCCAGGAAGAGAGCGCCCAGAGCGAGGGTGTCACGTTCCAGAGCTCCGTTTGTACTGCAAGAGGAACGCACAGTGAAAATAAATTACAAACCAAACAAAAATATTTAGACTTATTTTTCAACTAGCACAAAGGTTTGACCTTGGAGATCTTGTTTTGTAGAATGGGGCTGTAATGTGTCAACAAATGCCAGACTAACCTGTCACTTATGACACCTGCATCAGCCAGCAGCTCAAAGATCCGCAGGAGCTGCAGTCTCAGCAGGTCTCGGCGCTCGCGCCGCTTCTTGTTCTGCAAATACGTATTAAGAAGAATCTTTCATGCCTTGAGTCCCTGTGATGTTATTCTATTTACTTTATTTAGTTGCTGAGAGGCTCGGAGACTGATAACGTTACACAGCACTATCCAATTCATCCACAAATGAAACATAGATATGCAATATATGTTTTGGTTTTGTTGGTTACTGTGCTGTGAATACAATCAACCAACCTCAGGTCTTCTTTCTAATGCTTCTTTCATTAGTGGATGAAGCTCCTCCACGAGTTCCCTGTTTGCAGGCAGTCAGAACATCCACAAGTCATCATGTCAAATACTTTCTGTCATAAATACATCCAGTAAAATGGACAAATGAAACTCATTTGGTTTGTATTTTTGAAGGAAAAGATTTGAGCAAAAAAATATGGGTATTATTAGGAAATTATGTAGATGGGGCTATACATGGTAACATAGTATAACTCAACTATAATCCCCTGTTTATCTCCACTTTGAATACAAAAAATACAAGTCAACGTGCACTTTTACAACAGAGAAAATAAAGGATTTAATTCCAACTTTAATTTGACTGGTCCTGTGCTGCTATCCATCTTTAAAACCAACGTACCCATGAATAAAAATAATAATTATGTTTTCAGATGTACCTGAATACAAGGGAATTTGTTCGACCAAAGCCCAGAACAAGTGACTCTGTCAACTCGATGCTCTCGGCTCTCATCAATGGAACCAACTGCTTCAGGAGCCAAGCTACAGACGGGCTCCCGATAACCTGAAACATCAACCATCGATGGTTCAGTCACACACACTAACATCACACACTACTTGAACACCACCTACTACACAAGGCTGCATTGAGGAGTTTCTCTAAAGTTAAGAACACACATGTGTCCTGTTCCATTCAAATGCGATAGCTGCTTTGTAATTTGATGCTTAAGAGGTTGAATTTCAACCAGCTCCGTATGAACACCTCGTTCTCGAGAGACAATGCACTCGGAGACTTATTAGGCGGCTACCTTGTTATCGTAGCTGACGCCGCCGTCGAGCGCGGCTGCTGCGATCTCAGGTGTCGACGCTCTCAGATGGCCGGGGCTCATGATACTGGGCTTGGCAACCCCGAAGCAAAGGATCAGGTAGTTCCTCCACAGGGTGACGTAATTGTCCCCGCTCCCAGACGCGTTGGTCTTCTTCGCATACACTGGGTTACTGGTGAACGATACAAAAAAATATATACATGTGTTTTTTTATCCGAGCTGTGTAGAACAAGGGATCTTAAGGCGGAGTTTATCATATGCACAGAGTGGCTGGTCTTACTTTGGGTCTACCAGAGGCATGAGCATCTGCATGCGAGTGAAGGCGTAGGGCCAGGCGTAGCTGAGGGCTGTGGAGCAGTGCTTGGGTAGGTTGTCCTGTCGGAGGAGGCTGTACACACAGAGCACCCAGGGGTCCTTCACGGACTGGGCGAAGATCCACACGTGTGAGGGGCTGCGGATGTCGTAATGGCTGTTTACGAGTAGTGCGTTCCACTCCACCAGCCACTGAAGGTCCACGTGGTTGTTTGCTGGCAGGGCGACCTGCATACGAGCAGTGGCACAGTGGGGTCAAAGGTCATGACTTGAACGACTAATCCCCATAGCAACATTTTCTTCCGTCTCTCACTTAATGCTGGTAATTAAGAATAATTATTAACATGTAAGTATGGCAGTTATTTAAGGAATAACCAAACAGTACATTTAAAGAACAATTTCAAAATGTATGCTGACATTTACTGTATGATCACTTTGTAAATAAATATTAGCAGCATGTTGACAGTGTGGTTATTACGTAACTGAGAGTCAAAGGTCAACAGCTGTTCAGTTCCAGCTGTTTGTCCCTCTTTGACACAGTAGATTACTAAACCAAGCATTTGCTGTTTTATAAACCAGATCCCACATGGGCAGATATTAAAATGACACCAGACCTTCTGGACTAGATACAAATAATGAGCTTCTCAATGCAGTGTACATAAAACCTAATTGAAACACCAGGTTTAGTTTGGAGCTACAAAACCTTACCGTGTCAGAGACTGCAACATTAACAAAACTCTCCAGGATTACAGGACTGAGCTGATCCATGATCTCTATCAGTGGTTTATCGTCCTCCTACGGTCGACAGAAAACCCCCATAAATACACAGTCTGTATCTTAATCTTGTAGTAATACAACTTGAATGTATTCTGTAACTTTAACTTGGTGCTGTTTACCTCAGACTGTCCGATGGTCATAAATAGACTTCGTATCTCTTTCAGTATGGCGATGGCAAGCCTGCGTGTGCTCAGCTGACAGGAGCAGAGCAGCACAAATGCCAGTCCCTCCACTGCATGCAGCACAGTGGAGTGAGGACCTCGCTCTGAAGGCATCTTAACACTTGAGCTGGACTGCAGCAGCTTTGAAATAGACATGGAAAGA
Source organism: Pungitius pungitius (assembly GCF_949316345.1). Taxonomy (NCBI): domain Eukaryota; kingdom Metazoa; phylum Chordata; class Actinopteri; order Perciformes; family Gasterosteidae; genus Pungitius; species Pungitius pungitius. Next base: position 13,455,779 of record NC_084902.1, on the reverse strand, counting down.
AAACCAAGGATGATTTTTTAACAGTTGCAAGATCAAAATCTGAGCACATAATCATTTTTATTTCTACACCGGGCATTTGATGTTGTGTTGTAGAAGTATAAACGTGAATGAGTGAAATTCAGATGATCCTGTACCACTTGTGACAGTATGTCATTACTTACCTCCGCTGTGTGCACTTTAGCAGTTTCATAGGTCTTCCCTGGGGCGGCCAGGGTTAGTTTCCACTGTGTAAGCAGTTGCAGCAGTAATTTTAGGGATGTATCTAACAGTCCCTGGTGAGTGTCTTGGACCTCACGCAACAGGAAGTTAGTGAATCCAAACAGAACGTCATCACGCCAGTCAGAGAAATCCACCAGCAGACTTTGCAAAGAATTCTGGGCAATGAGCCGCAGCTCGTCATCCATGTGGATTGTCAATCTGACAAAGAAGACATGGAAATTATAGAATACAACAGCTTTCTTTGGAGGAACGAAATAAAGTCCCTTATCTGACAAGGTTTCAGTTCAGATAAACTAAGCCTGAAGATTACCCAGGGAGCAGGATTTTAACAGAGCTAAAGCTTTATCTGTTTCACCTGAGGCACTTTTAGCCATCTAAAACATGCCTGCTTTGAATAATGAGATAAACTGTCAGCACTATTAGTATAAAATTAGTATCATAAATAAAACGGAAAAGTGGTTATCAGAATTATTATTATTAAAATTTAGAAACTATTTATGTACTCAGGCATACACTTGTGTAGCAGGCTCTTACTATGCCAGAATGCGTCCAAAACCCAAACATGAATAGCCCTTGATTTGATCTCATCCGGTTAACCCTCTTGTCAGACAGTGTGAGTGTTCACTGCTTTGTCTTCCCCATAAAGGGGCTTTCCCCACGATACAGTCTGTGACTCACCGGGAGAGCAGGTCTATGAGCTCTGGCTTGGACATCCCGTCGGGCAGGATGCGAGGAATGGCAGCGACACACGTCCTGAACAAGTCAATCTTGGGCTTTCTTTCACCTCTGTCAAGGGCAGATTTACAGGTTGAACTGTAAACTGTTTTGTGCCTCTAGGATGACAAAAAGGCCTGTGCACTTACGTGATCATGTCCTCAGGCTCCTTGTTCAACATCTGAGCATTAGTCATCATCATGCAGCGTCCCACCTCTTTGTCCAGGTGTTTGAGGATATTATCAATTGCCTTCCGCACATGAAAATAATACTGTGACATCCCTGGAGAAGAAAGGAAATCTGTTAATATCTCTGTTACTCATCTGCAAATGGCCATTTAAGTCCCATATTTGGTTCTTAAGTTGTCCCCCCGGGTCTGCAGCACCACGGCATTTTCAGCATTCCGGAGCATGATTTGTCTCACTCACCAATGACTTTGGCCTCCTCATCCGTCAGTGTTTTGCTCAGGTATGTCTTCTTGACTCGCAGCGTATTCCCAGAGGGTAAAGTGCAACCAGTGGTAGGCATGGGGGGCTCGCCATCCTTCTGCTGCAGCTTATCAGCTATGACCATGAATGCTCTCAGACCAATATTCATTCTCTGCACAAAAAAGTTCAGGTGGTTTTAAATATGGTATATTTGCAATATTGCATTATTTGTCTGCTACTGACAATGAAACACCACTGCAGCAATTGCTGCAGTTTCAAAAAGTAAACAGTAGATTAATATATGCAAATTGTACGTAATTCTTTCTTTTCTCAGAATTGAGAATGCTTTATATATATATACCTATAGAAAGATTGATATATATATATATACTCTCTTGTGCCTGCTGTGTGTCAGACTCTTTTCTTTTTATAACTATCAATGTAGGAAGCTCAGGATCAGAAAAAAGCAGATAGGCAGTATTATGAGAGAATGCTATTTTGATGATGCTCTAATTGCTGCATTTCTTTATAAACACATTAAACTTCCTAAGTGAATATTGAATGCATACCTCTGGATTAAGACTAAAGGCTTTTGCGGGTTTCCCAACACAAAGAAGGTCAAAGACAATCTCTCGCATGGCAAAGTCAAGCCTTTCCTGTAGTCAAATACAAAGAGACAATGTGTTAAATATGATGTCATGAGGTTCCAATGATATACCTTATATTTAACATACAAGAAAAAAACAGGTTGTGACAGTGTGACTTTTCTATAGTATAGCCTATTATTGCTTTTACCTGTGCAATGAACTGTATGATTTTGACAAAGATATTGAGAGGCATGTCTCTTGGCACCACACTGCGGGAGCCTTTGGGGAAAAGTGTTGTTATGATGGTGTTGAGGCGACTGTGGACATAGAGAATAAATGTTATGGGGATACTTAAACTAGCTTCTTTTTTTTAACACTGTATTCAATTAGTTCATGCTTGAGAGGATGTTTATTTTCAGGATAAGTTTTTTATTTACATGTGTAAAATGTCTGGCTTGCCTCCTTCAGGATCATAATAACGTATGTAAAGCTGGTAAAAAACGGCACTGACAATCAGTTCATAAAAAATAATTTAAAAGCATTCCTTTTTCTGCAAACACCAATAAATTCAGTTACAGACGGAGGGTTTGCAGTAAAAAGGCTACTTGTATGTACTTTTTTGTCAAACCAATGTTGACTGGAAATTATCATCAGAAGGACACATTTTAAAAGCAGTAACCAATTCTGGCCGAGGCCAAGGAGTTTCTACATATTTACCCCTGTGTTGCGGTGTTGCTCTCACACTTGATTCTGACCATGTACACCCACAGTAGTCGATACAGGGACTCCAATGCAACACGAGCCATCTTAGGGTCTCTGCTCTGTAATGCAATCACAGTTATGAAACAAAGTCTATGACAGAACAGCTTTCAAACAAGGTACCTGATTTTATTTTATTTTTTTAATACAAATTGGTAGATAGAGTTGTTTTTCTAATTACCCTCGGCTTATAACCCGTATTTAATGCTTTGCCCGTATATAATAATTTTTACCGGAAGCATTGAGCAACACTACCAGACATGAATACAATAAAACAGCAAGCAACAATGTATATTAGCACAATTCTGATAACTGCAAAATTGATATAAAATAATACAAGCAACTTTTATGTAGTATTTGAAATGTCCTTTTTGACTAACAAAAACAACGTTAGTGTGAATTGAAGGCTTCTGGTTTCCAGGCTGTGTTACCTTCAGATTTGAGAGGCAGTTGTTGAGGAAGATATGCCACCTGTTGAGGAAGAACTGTTTCTGGCTGACACACAGCAGGCACGTCACCAGCGGGTAAAACGCCTGTGTGGAGAACATTCAGCGTTTAGATCTCTTTGATTTTAACCATATCTGCATTACAGTTATGTAAGACCAGCTTTATTTTGAAGAGACAATTATCTTTTCTCTTATGTTATTTTTTAACATAAAAAAGAGTTAATGTTGTTGAACTGCTGTGTTGAAATGCTTCATTGAAAACATATGTTTACATGTACTACACTGCATTCCTGATCATTTCAATGCTGGTGTCTGGCGGCCTGTCTTCTCTCATAAATTATTTCTAGTGTGGGCGATGACGTTGATGGAGAATGTTACACAAGAGTGACCTTGGAAGGCTTGAGGATTCACAGAGACTACAGGCATCCAGGCAATCTAAGCATGCAGCAGAGGGTGTCAAAAGTGAAAGCTAAACAGAGGTCTAATGAGGCCAACAATCAATTATCAGTTTTATTTTTTTTGCCAATTAACTCACCAGCGAGTGCTTCTTTCTGGAGGACAAGTCCAGGGTTGTGTCGTACAAACTGTCCACAAAGTTCCTCAGACAGGGTACGTTCACCTCATTTTTCACGGCCTAGGACGACATTACACAAGGTCACGGTATGAGATACAAGCCCATCCAGAGTGCCATTTGCTCATTTCAAACCAATATTTTGTGATGCATGCAAAGTATACTAAAGGGAAAAGAACCATAACTTACCGCTGCAACAGGAACCAAAATTTCAACAAAGAGACCAGCCAAGGCATGCTTAATGTCCTTGTCCTTGACTTCCAGGAAATATTGGGCACACTCCTTCAAAAAACAGCGTGGCCAATTATTTATAACTTTATTTATAACTATAATTTATAACTTGTATGGTTACAGAAATTGGAGAAAATATAGTGTTATGCTGTATAAACTCATAGTCATTTTATATTGTAGCAAGGTTTATGATAAACCTTATAGATTATGGAAGTCTGCTGTACCTGCATGAACTGAAAAGAGGCTTCAAAATCCTCGACAGGATACATCTTTATTCGAAAAAACTTGACCCCCATGATGAGGCTAATCGTACTCTGCGCCACATGAGGACTCTGCTCTTTCTGCCGCAGCTCTTTTAACTCAGTCATAAACTTCTTCTTCACAGCAGGAAACCTGAAAGAAAGAAAGACATTCTTGTATAGCTAAGTCAGACAAATCCCAAATCAGCACTTCTACAAAAAAGTTCCTCCACCTCAGAGTCGTGACGGGGAGAGAATATACACAATATTAAGGAAGCACACATCCCAAAAACATCACCCCCAAGTCTTACCCTCGCTATGCAGACTCTGAGTCTGTGCACTGAGATAAACTCCTGGCCTAGCAGCGGATCCTTTGCCCAAATTGAACCAGAGACGGGATTCTTCAGCTGTTCTAAATTTAGAAGATAATTCATCATGAGAGCTCACGTAGAGCATCTCTTAATCTCTTCCCTGGTGCCTGGTAGTGTACTCATCCCAAAGTTCAGCTGCTTTCCATCTTAATAAAGAGAGGATGAATGTATTTTTATTTAATATTGAGAAAACACCAAATACCGGAATACCTTTGTTTCACAGTAATATGATTGACTTCCTTCTTCCTTGACCTCTGAGAAAAGTAAAGATCTCTCTAAAAGCCCCTCAGTAAAGTGTCGTCTGTGAGAAATTAAGCAGAGCGCACTTTTCTAAAGGAGGAATGAAGTGGGCTCATCCACCATATCTCTATTTTAAGGGTTTGTTCCTTGCAGCAATGATCTGAAAACTTCAAATAAACAGACATAACATTTCCAGTCCTAGTTTGGTTGGGACGGGAACCTGTCCAAGAGTGTGTCGTCCCTTGGGCCTGTTCCAGTCTTTTGAACATGTGGTGTTTGGCAGACAGGAATTCCGAATGGTAACACCATTGTGACACCACTGAGATATATGAACAAAACAATAATACTTAATTATTTAACCATAGTTCTGTCTCTGCTACTTACTTGGACTGGGCTAATACGCCTATGATTTCTGCATATAGGTCTGCTACAGTGTGCATGTTGCCAGTGTTAGGACCGTGATACCTGTGGGAAACACAACATGAGACAGAAAAATACAAACCTTGGAGGAACTAAAAGCTACAAGAAAGAATGGGTGGTGCTGGAAAAAGACAGAAGCTTACCCCTCTTTGTATCTAAAGTGCTTAAAGGCCAAATGAATGACCTCATTGACCAAGCTGTCAAGGACTGGGTGGAGCGACATCTAGTTAACAAGCAGGAGACACAATTGCATGAGAATGAATATCCAAAAGAGACATAATTCTATGCCTATTCCGGAGTAGTAAATCACAAGCCCCCTACTTAATTGAGTTTCATATCATAAAAATACAAATAAACCAGGCAGCTTTTGGGCACGTTTAATTTAAGTCACCTGTTTCAAAACTTCTATGAGAACAAGAGAGAAGATGAAATCAACGGCCAAATCCCTCCTTTCAAGTAGATAATCTCTCTGCTGCTCGTCACTGTTAGTGAAAAAAAAAAACAAGAGCAAAGGTTTGCTACCATTGTACATTGCATATGATCAAGCGAATCCCTGTAGCATGATGCGATGATCAATGCAACAACTCTCACTTTTTGGACTTGGGGTTGGCTCTTGGCCGGTACTCGTGCAACTCCTCCTCCAGTCCGTTTTGTCTCTTGTACCAGTCGAACAACGTGCGCAGGATGGAGGGGAGACAGTATTCAGCCAAAGAGCTCATGGTGCTTATCAGCTAGAAGGAGAAGACACAAACATCGGTATGGTGAGAGTCCACATACCAGAGTGAGAGATAGCGATAAATGCTTACTTTGTTTATTTGTACTGCAAGCAACACAAATTCAAACAGCACAAGATACTTAGTTTATGGTTTTCATTTCATAGTTGAGAACGGAGGGTGAGCTGGTCCTCACTTGGACTTTGCAGAGAGACAAGGTGCCCATGGGGCAGCCTCCCTCAGTTTAGGGAGAGGGAGAGGGAAGAGGAAGGAACGGGCGGGATGGGCCGGGCACACAGGAAGGGAGGAGAGTCTGGTCGGGGCTCGGGAACACAGCGGCCCTTCATTCAGCACGAGGCCGGAGAAGAGACCTGGCTCTGTGTGGCTGCTGAATGGCCTCACGCAGCAGCACAAACACACCTCTGTGGTTGTGAAAGGGCCTTCTCTCCAGAGCCGCGGACCTGCTGGTCACACCTAGCACAGAGCCAGTGCCAGCTCTCAAGGTAAACACTCCTGCCTTTGACCGAATATGAAAGGCCTTTTGGGATGTGAGCGGAGCTTTCAGCCGTTGGCCCCTTCGTGGTACAGTGCATCATAGTATGTTAAAATTGACTTGCTCATAGGGAGAGGCCAAGCAGTTCAATGTTGGTTCTTTCATATAATCACTTATATTATACAGGCTATACTGTAAAACGTGTGTAGATAAAATTATAACCACATTGTGTAACTGTTTAATTGGGAAACTAATTAAGTAAGATTCTTTTTGCTTTTTCACACCACTTACTTGGTCAAACTGAGGATCTTCTCCCCTCTGCAGTGACTTTGTTAATGGCTTTTCCTAATAAAAAAACACACAGAAAAAAAGGAGTCATTATACAACTTTTGTAGGTTTTCTTATTTGTACAAAGTCAAATTTCAGTCTGAGACTCCTAACCCTATCCACCAGGTACGAAGACAGCGTGGAGTATTTTTAAACAAGGACAGATTACAGCCCCATTAATGAGAGAGCCATCAATCAGTCTGATGCCGGGCATGAGCAGGCAGGGTCAGATATTAGAGATGGGACGGGCATGACAGCTCCCATTAGTACAGTCTTCCATCATCGGAGATGAAGGCCTTCGTGAAGGATTCGGGTCTTACGATGTCTTTTCCTGACTTTTGTATATCGTTAGTAGCACACCCTACATCAAGTAGTGTTCTGATGATATTTATAATTGGTTCAATGAAGCAGCCCTTTACATATTCCATTTATGGAATTCAATTAAGATGTAAGTAAATTATTTGAAGTAAATCCTCAATATACATTCACTGATATATGGCCCATTGATGATCAAGTTCATCATAACATTGAAAATGACCACAACCTTCTATCTGCTTTAATTAGTATAGAAACAAAATTCAGTGCCTGAACAATTACTTTGTAATCTTCTGGGGAGAAGTCAGAATGAAGACGATGCAATTATAAAGGTTTACTTTTAGTTTTTAAAGATATTTAACAGCTTTAGGGCACACAATCTAAATCACACACAGCAATTGGAGTGTGTTTGCATTGCCAGCTGATCTATCCTTGCACAAATAAAATAATCTGCTTCCCTTTACCTTTTTGCTACTCAACTCAAAGCAGCAGATTGGTCCCTCTGCTGCTTTGTTGGCCAAACAGCAAATCCCAGCACATCACTTAATTGATGATTAACCCAAAGCAGCTAACTGTCAGGTGTGTCTGACATCAGCGTTGTGTGGACTGATGGTAATGGCACACTCTCTTACTTTTTGGACAAATGCGTACATCTGAGGAGCAATCAGGGCTCGAATGGGAGAAAAGACTCTCGCACAGTCAACCTTTAAAGGACTTAACAGCCCTTTGTGACGGTTTGATACAGCAACACTGTTTGAATTCAATTATCTCAAGGAATTAGCATTTTCACATTGTTTCTCTGCAAATTAAATGTCGTCTGGAATTGATTAATTAATACTGACGACAGCTTGTCGAACATGATGGATTGAGTGAAGCAAATTCCCTTGACTGAAGACAATGAGCAGGAGGGATAACTGTATGCCAATAACTACATGGCAGGGATAGAACCAATTACTCAGCCCAATCTCCACAGAAAAGGAAAAACAAGGAGAGACATAACCTCCTTGCACTTCTCTCAAGGGAGTTACACTGAAACGACATGGTGCACACTCTCCTTGTGGTAATTAGCACTTTCCTGCAGACCGGGACTGGTGACTAACAGCTTCCTATAAATCACACTCCCTAAAACAGGAGACTGCCATAGCACCAACAAGTAGACTGACGGGCCAGTAAATCAACTTACACAACATAAAAAGGGCAACTATTTGTGTGTAAACGATGCTTCGGGGACATAAAGCTTCAGGTGCTGCTCTTTTCTTGGTAATGTGGATTAGTTGGTCAGTTGACTTTCAGCTGCACTTGTATGATACTAATGTGGTTCTGGGAGCAGGTGGTGAGCTGTGCAGAAGCGCTTTGCTGTCTGCCTGAATGTCTGAACACAGAATTATTTATGACAGCTGTTGTTGGCTCCACTGACCGGCTTCAACTGGACAAAAAGTCTCTCAAAGATTACATTGGAAGCTTTCACCTTCATATGGCTTTTAAGAAAGCTTTATTAGTCGGTTTCTTTAGTCGTAATATAGAAAAAATGTAAACACACATTATAGTACACAGACATTTCCATATATACTTTACTAAAAGAAATATCAAGCATTTGACAGTTGTTGAAACATAGAACGATGCGGTTATGAATGTGATTTTTTTTTATTATTCTGTCTCTGTGGCCCCTTGAGGATGTGCTGCTTTTTGTTGGTCATTTATCCTTAGAAGATGAATATTGTGTACTAAATAATACACTAAACAATAAAGTGAGGAAGATAGCAATTCATTAAGAATTACACAATAAATCATGCTGCAAATTAGAACAAACAATGTACAATCACTTACAAAACAACGTGGTACTCCTATGTTGACAAATGTCGAAGCACGATCGATGAAGCTGGCTAAATATTCCCCATTCTGTCTGTCTGGCAACTTAGTTAAGATATCTTTTATTTGTGTGAGACCTTACAGACATACTGTATATTACTTTGAAGTTTCAACTGTTACGAGGGGCTTTAGCAGCTTTGTTTCAAAAATATACATATCATCATATGTTTTATTGATCATAAATCAGATAAAAAACAGGCAGAATTATAAGCTTTTTAAATTAGAATTAAAAGCATTGGCTCTCAACATTATTGGCTTGGGGTCCGTTACAAAGCGCATTGGAGCCTTTGTCACAATCCAGATCTTCCTCTCTCAGTTCCACCAAAGAAAGATTTCCTTTCAGCAAGTTTTCTTAGAATAAGTAATTATAAGTAATGAAAATATAGAAGTAATATATCCCAAAGTAATATACATTTATGTAATGAAACCCAATAAAGAAATTGTTGAAAAAATAGGTTTAACTTTTGTCCTCTACAATCAATCATCGCACAAACCCCTCCAAATAATTATCTTGTGACTCTGCAGTTTGGGTACCACTCAACTTTATTAGGTGGTTAAAACAAAATCCTCGCAAGCTCTGACAGTGGTTCACAATCTGGGGGCCAGGACACCCTGAAGGTGGTCATGAGAAAACAAGGCAGCAAATATGGAAAGACGCTAAGGAGCAATTTGCTTACCTTGTTGTTATGGTTTCTACTTCCTAAATAATTTAATACAGTTCTACCAGCCTCCAAAATGATTGAGCTGTGTTTAAACTGTACACTAGCCATATTCATGCCACCTCTGATGAGCAGTGACTAGACAATATCTGATCTGAACTACAACAGCCTACTTTTTTGATTTTGTCTCCACATCTGAAGCACGTGACAGCCAACAGCCAATCACTAGACGGCTCTCTGGCGACTCACCAGTGGCTCAGCCATGATGAAACGGATCTTGCGCTCTGACATGGTGGTGAAGTTGGCGAACAGGCTCTTGAGAACAAACTCGCCCGGCTTGCTCTCCGGGTCAATGCTGATGGGCAACATGGTCGCTGGGCCCTTCTCTCCCTGCGGACAGCAGACTGGAGGGATGGGGGGTTTACTGTATCCGTTCCCCACGGGCGAGGCTGCGGAGTGAGAAAGAATGAGATGGTTAGGTTGAGTTGTTCAATTCCAGCCCAAATGAGTGGGACAGAACAAGCGAAAGGCCTGTTTACGAAGAGGGATCACCAAATAGAGAATTACTGAGAAGCTTCCAAACATGGACATGAAGTTCCCAACATGTTGAACATTCCTGAGGTGGACGGTCCAAAGGGCACTGGCTTGCCCCGAGTCTGCTCCCTTTTCCTTTTGCTACAGTGAACAGAGCTCATATGGAAATTATAACACCACAGCCAGCAGCTGGTGTTTTCATTTCGTACCAAAGATGTCATTGCCCTTTGAGGGAAGCAAAACTCTTGTGCATGTCACCAACCCTTGAGCCAGTGTTATGATGTGGCCCACGTTTAATTACAGATGGCCCGGCTCGTGCCATAAAACCCCGCAAACTAACACACAACTTAAAATTTACCTCAGTGTTACACTCTGCTGCTTCCAGACACCAAAGTACTAAATATAGTGAAGGACTGCGTCCAAACACCTCATTAGAACTGTGACATTTGTATTAAGCCCGAAACTCTGCAAGCGCTAACTGCACGTCCACCTCCCACACTGCCATAAATCCAACGTGATAAATATTCAGAGCGGACAGAAGAGAATAACTGCCTCACAATGTGATCCACATTTCCTTTCAGCCACTGCAATTTGAGGATGTTAAAAGTGTACGAGTCTAATAAATAAATGTGACTGGACAGAACTCTAACCCATCAGCAGCTACAAAGCACAGCCCGCACTGCGTCAAGAGAACAATTCATCCGTCAAAGTATCATATCCAACGTCAGACTTTGTGTTCAGAATGAGTTTTGTTTCCTGTGCTTGTTGATTTATGGATCAAGTGTGTTTCAAATCCATTTAAAACTGGTTAAGTTAGAACTTAGTAAGAAAAAATCAACGTTGCTTTGTATTGATGCAATCTTCAACTTCATATTGAGAGATATTGTGACTAGTACGTGGCATGCTGAATTAAATTGATGTAAGATAAGAATAGGACAATCAGTACAGCACTCTAGGCCTGTACCTCATGTTAAAGCACAACACACAATGACCCCAAAAAGTCTACTCAAAGAGCAATTAGACAAAATGTTCTGCTGTGCAAGGAAAAGCTGCACAAAAGGGGCTGGAGAAACGCTGCGGTACCAGTAAACAGGTCTTCTTCTCCAGGTCTTTTCAGGACACAAAGCGTCTGGATATCTCTCTAGGAATGCCCGGCACGTGTGACGATCTTTCAGAACACGCTTCCCCTCACTTCTGTCAAATCAGCACCTACCCAGGCCCTTGATGAAGCTGATGACGCTGGCCTTACTCCAGCACACGGCCGTCCCGTCCATCGTGGGGAAGGGGGATATGGTATCCAGGGTTGTCCTGAATCTAGGCAAATGATTGCTAGTAAAATCCACTGGCGTCCATGTCTTGTGTGTCAGATGGCACCGTCCTGCTGGGCGTAGTTTCCATGGCGTCGAACGGCGGGCGTGTTTTGAAAAGTGAGGGTAGTGTTTGGGACGAGTCCCCACGCAACCTTTAGACCTGTCTTTCCCTCGCTCTCGGTGAGCTGCTTCTGCTGTGGCTTCCTCTAGCCCTTGTGACCACCCGGTGCCTTCCAAGAGTGAAGGTCAGGCAGGAATTTTTAACTGAGTCACAGCGATGAGGTCTAACATGCTATGGTGGCATAGTTATGTGACTATATTTATCCCGGGGTACACACTATACTGACAGAGCAATCCTCCCCCTTTCGCCCACCGTTCCAAAGCACGAGGGGCAGAACCCCAGAGTGTAAACACCATGGTTGATCAGGCGCTGCTTTGGCACACCTCGCTCTTTAAGCACTACGGTGGTTGTGCCAAATCAGATCAATCTCAGACTCGCCAGCAACAGAGAGTCTTGATGCAAGCGTGATCAAATAAATAAAATAAATCAACACAGGATTCTGTCAAGAGAGAGCAACCAGTGTTGCAAATGAACCCCTTTCTGTAGCCCTGTCCCTGTGACTCAGATGTGACATGTGACTCTGCAAACAAGGAGCGCGGGCACAGCGTGCATTACATCATCGTCATGCTGGAAACACCCTGAGCATGGTGGTGCTCCCTAGAGGACAATGCAAACAGGCTAACAAGTGTCCCTCTTGCACACACAGACACACACACACACACGTGCCAAGAATGCAGTTCACCAAATGCATCTTTAGAGACCGTCCCACTGGGTAAACAAGCGCCTTAGCACTCGCTTGTGAAGAGAGTGGGTGGATATTTAGATCCCACTGACCTCCTTTACTGAACCAGAAATTCCAATGTCAACATGGACCATCGGGAGCGTTTCTTGGAGCTGCTTGGAGAAGCATTGACTGTGCATTTCTGTCAGGGACTACTGTGCAATCGCAAGGCTTTACTTTTATTACATTTATCTCCCCCACCACTGAATAGAAGTACCCCTCTACGTAGGTTATAAAGGGACGCTGTTCTTAGGTGCTCCATCCAAAGGTGGGCGTTGACAAAACGTCATGTAACAGATGTAATGAGCGGGAAAAATGTTTGCGCCTGGTTTAGATCATAAAGTTTAAGGTCAAAGGAAATAACCCTGTTAACCACCAGATGTGCCACAACAACTGCATTTCCATATTGAAATGAAAAAGAATAAGTCACGTGCGCTTTTCATTGACTTTATTTAGAGCCTTGAATTCTGTTTGCAGTTAAAGGAGAGGCATTATTCACAAGTTCTCAGTTTGAGTGTCCCAAAAAACACTACAAATGGTGAGAGAAATGACTGACCTATGTGAAAGCAGACGGAAACGTCAGTCTCAAACTACGGACCATGAGACCTGTTTCAGCAAAGAAACTGCTGCCTGCTGTGAGGCTGCGTTTTGTTTGTTTAAGTCCAGGATCGTAAAACGCCTCCTCCACCTCGCCCGTCTCTTCCAGCTAAACGGAAGGGATTCGTCTATGAGTTACTTCTGCAATTTCATTCAATGTTAGAACAATATTTTTTGTGTCAAGCTAAAAAAAATGGGGTGAAGGTTTATCTAAAAATGGGTTGAAAAATTTGAGGAAACTACCAAACCAAATGGAAATTTAGCACAAAAGTATTTCATAAACAACTGAACTGGACACGTGTGACACCGCCGTGCTTGGCTCAGTGCAGCTCATCTCCTGCTATGATTGCCGATGGCGGGCCGCCTTTGGGCAATTCCAACACCAGACGTGACGCCGCTGCTGCACAATGCCGGTTCTGTGCCGCTGGTTGTTGCTGTTTTATTAGAGCTGTGCACACTGACTTATGATAGGACACTGGCTAAATGGACCTCGACTTTGTTTGCTCTGTGGTGAAAGTGCAAACAGTATCTGATGAACAGTTGGAAAACGCACACTGTGGTTTCCAGCCTTATTAAAACTTGATCAATTCTTATATATTGAACTATGAAGATATATATATATATACATCTATATATGTATATAGAGAGAGAGATTTATAGATGATCAGCAGTCAAATCAAGTCTGGAATCCTCTGGATTTTAGAGTAATTTTTATTAACTAAATTGTCTCTCTTGCCATTTTCTGCATTGTTACAAAACAGTGCATGTAAACAACAGCAGAGAGATGAGAGTAGGAGATCCATATTTAGGGAAAATGTTAAATGCATAACTGTTGCCACGGTGAATATAACACAATATAGCAGCAACGGGACCCACACGGATGATTATGCAACATCATCAGGAGGTGGCTCAATGCTGAGTGTTTGAACAGGGACGGCATGTTCTGTGGTATCTCTTTTCATTGCAATTCAATAGCAAAAGCTACAACGCTGCATGCGCGATGCGACTTGTTGTCACTCGCTTTGGATCTTAAGCATTGTTACATGTCATATATGTCACTAACTTGTAATTGGGGATCTATACTGCAACTGTTTAATTTGCTGAGGTCTGCTGGTTTTCCGACTATCTGTAAACTATATCCACCTTTCCGTTGGTTTTTCTTCCAAAGAGAGTGCATCTATATAATCAGCCGGTTATATCTTATACCCAAACCGAATTACCCTGTGAATCCGATGCAGAGAGCCATCCTATCCCATCCTAATGGGCCATGATGGGAAGTAGTGGAGCTGTGAGTTCTGAATAGAATATGCAGCCAAGCTGAACCTCTACTAATCCTATTACTGTGCCCTAGCACTTAATAAGAGGTGTTTAGTCTCTGTCAGAGACTCACGGTTTGAAGTAAAATAAGAAAACAGCAGGTATAATTTGCATACATCAGAGTCCTCGTGACAAACTTAGCAATAGGAGCTGTGCCACAGTACTGCGTGCCTGTGTATAATGAGCAACTTATTCCAGCCAAAAACTCTTGCTCAATGGCTTATTTTCCTGGCTGTTGCTATGCGACCATTGAAAACCTTTAGGGGTGCAGAGCCTCTTTTGCTAAAAGTACGATGTATCTAAGTTTGCAGCAACTGGCATGTCGAACATTCAGCTCTTTATGCCGCAAGCAACCGCCAACCCCAGCAGGGACAAAAGGCTATAAAAAGTCACGTTCCGCAGCGGAGTCAGGCAGCTCTGTCAGCTGAGGACGAAAACCACAACAACAAGACAAACTGCTACTCACTGCCGCTCCACGATTTCAGAAGGGATTTGATGCTGATTTCAAAGAAGCCGGAGTCCTGCTGGCTGGCCATGGCTGCGGCTTGCTGTTGGGTGTCCCCCCCTCCCCCCTCCCCACCACACTTTACTTGAGGTATCCCTCCAGCAGCAGCAGCAGCAGCAGCAGCAGCTGGGCTGGGACAAGCAGGTAGCCTCCTGCTGTCACCTCTCTGTGACGCACACAGCGCTGTGCTGACGAACCCCTGAGAAAACACACTAGCACTGCTCTACTCCTCCTCTTGTGTCATGTCCTTGGCTATCAGCCCTCTCTCTCTCTCTCCCTCCTTTCCCTCTCTCTCTCTCTCTCTCTCTCTAAAGCCGCGGCAGGCAGTGGGCGGCAATGCAAGCTCCTTTTAAACAACTGCGTGGAGGCTGAGAGTGCAGGAAGCAATCCTCTTAGCGGAGTGCAGTTAATAATAACTACTGTTTGTCTGCGTGCAGGGCATGATAACGATGTCATCGCTGGGCCTCTGCGTCTTTCAGCGTGACTGAGAGCATCTGACAGGCCGCTGCCACTGGCAGAGGAGACGGAGAACGAGGGAAGTATGACACATAGCCGGCAACATCTGTGAGAGCGGGGGAAGGAAAAAAAGACACGCAAGTGGTCAGCAGGCAGACAGGATTAACAAGGGATCTACATGGGAGCAGGGGCTGACTGTTGGCCTTTAACCTGCCTGGAGTGCAAAAACTATAACACCGTTTGTCAAATACGATGCATGTCTTTAGATTTGCATAGACTTTTCTTATGATGATTATAAGGGGGATCATTAATTATATACACAGGCCTATATAAAATAGCAATTGTTTTATCCTACTTTATCAATAAAAAAACATATTAGTAGAGTAGTTCAAAAGGTACTCATATAAGAATGCAAAAATATGAAGAAAAAAGCCAAATAAATAAGTTACTCATGTTTAAAAAAGAATTGCTCTTGTTGTTTTGACACGCGCCAATCAAATCCAATCCAAAACTTTTTTCTACGGAAAAAGCAAACTCACCATATGGAGAAAAACGAGACAACCTCCAAGCCCCCCTTTACTCTACTACTCTACTCTCTTAACGCTCTTAACATAATCCTATCAGCACTCTGTCCATCCATCAAGCGACAGCCACTTGACCTTCCTTACATAACGCACTCTGTGATGGAGAGGCCGTGGCTGGTTGCAGCAGTGTTTGGTAAACACACATTTCAGGGCCTCGGTGTCCTGACTATACCCAAGACACTGCTGCCCGGCTGCCGCCTCCTTCCAATAGCTCTGTTGTGTTTTCATTTGACCCCCACATGTCCAAAAAGTGCTGTGCTCTTCATCATCATTTGTGCGGTGTTGAGTGTGCAACCTGTTACGCTTCCCAAAGTGTATATACTAACACTCCAAGGGAGATGGAGTCAGAGAGCTTTGTATTTTTTTAATATGTAAAAACCTACCCGGTGACAATGTGTACACTTTGCAGAGCAGTTCTACTGGTTATCCTCGTAGAGGCTGTTAAGTCTGCCTTAAAGAGGAAATACATAGTACTTAATACTCGTTGTCATCACTTTTAAGATGAACAGGGTGTTGAATAATACATTAAAGAATAGACACCGTAAGTGTGGACACTAAACAAACACCATGAAATTAAGCTTTTGGGTTGCTACAGATACTGTGAGTCACATCCTACCTAAAGTGGTGTTAACACATTTCAAGCTTAAACTTGAAAATATTCAAGATTATATTTTTGCTGAAAATCATATTTACTATTCAAATCCATATGTCCCAGCTGAGCTTTGCTTGGTTTGTCTTTGGTGTCTCTTACTTCTAAAATAAGTAAATCTTCTAATATAATATTTGACGCGCAAACAGCTCCTCTCCCTCGTTCAATGAGCCAATATTAGCATTGTTAAACAGATTGTATGATATGAACTCTACAATAATCATTTGTCTCGTGAATTACAAGTAATCTGATAATGGTAATGTTGAGGATTCCACAAAGCAGCTCTGTTATAGATATGATCAGGGCGTATTCTGAATCTTTTTGTCCCTTATGTTTATGTCTAGAGACAAACGCTGATAAGACGTACTATAGTCTAATTACACTAAATTGGACTTATTACGGGAAATTCCTTTTTCTTTTTAAAGTCACAGGGAAACACTATAACTGAGAACAGGAATCAACGCAGAACACTACATAAGCACTCCTTGAATTATCCATTGTTAATAATCTGGTGAGCAGGACTTGGACCTGGAAGAAGGCTGTTAAACAGGAAAAAGTTGATGTAAAGGTCTGAGCTTCCTATATAGAAGCAGTATAATAACTTCACTGGACTTGCCTCTCGATCTCAATACTCGACAGCCACGATGCAGGTAAATACACCTCCACAGACATCTCAAAAAAAGCATACGTATGGAATACACCATACAAACACAATGTTTGTATCACACCCCACATCTAACAGCTAGAAGCGGTTAGCATGAACATATAGGGGCCACTCCGAAGAAGCTTAAATATGATGTTTATTGCAGAGCGCATTATCTGTATATCTCTAAAGGTGTGAGCACAACGGCTGGCAAACATTTAGACATAAAGCACTGACAGTTTGCTGATAGGATCAGCGACACTTTGTAAAGCAAGGCTACTTCAGTAATCCTTCCATAATTACCAGGTTTCTATATATGGAGCTTCAGAGGCAGCCTGTTCAGACTCAAAGCAACACCTTTGGCAGATCAATAAATCAGAAGCACATTGCTGGTAAGAAATACTGTAAAAGAAATGACACATTAAGCACTTATCATTATCAGGCTCTGATGAATGTAAGGAATGTAAAGTATGTCTGTCCAGTTCAGCCGTCTCTGTGGTTATGAAGGTCTCACACTTGAGTCCTTCTCACCCCCTAATCTCTGGCCCTTCAACTCTTTACTGTCTAGTTGATTTTTTCAAAAAAACAGAGTGCGGACAACTGGGAAGATGAGGTCAAACAGCTGATTTATGACAACGAGCTCAATAATATCACAAGGTGTCTTGCACTGTCTGACTCCATTATTAACAAGCCATCAGATTTCTTGGTGAGCATGACAAATACAACTGGGAGGTGAGGTATTTCGCAAAGTGGTGACGGTGGTAACCACGCTGCTGGTATTACCTTTCGCACCCCATTTTTAAAAACAGACACTGCTCCCAGATTAAAATTCTTGAGGCAATTATCACAGCTTCTCAGAGACAAAGTGGTACCTACTTTCAAGAATGGTGGGCCTCTTCTTATGGCGCATCATTTTAAACTTCCCTCTGAAGTCTTTGTGCGGGAAAGGATCCAGAGGTAGGCCGGCAATGCGCCCCAGGACAACCTCATCCAGTCCCTCAGAGCAATCCGTCTCACTCTCGGCCATGTCTCTCACAGCACTCCCCTCTAAAGACATGTTGGACGCCAGTGAGCCTACATCTATCATTCTTCCAAAAAAGTCATTTGAAGCTGTGCCAGGTTTCCAACCCCCTTTTTTTTGTGCAGTGTCTATTTTTTCTCTTCCTTTTCCTTCTTCGCAAAGATCTCCTGGTAAGGCAGCGGTTTTTCTGCTGTTCATAGATGCAGCCGGAGCTGTCAGCTTCGGTCTGCTGATGTGTTTTAACCCCTGCACTTGTCAGGGCAGTTCAGCGAGTTACAGAAACATTCATGTATTGGGCAGCTATTGGATGACTTAAGAGGTCCCTCCTCTTTTCGGCAAAAAGGCAACAGAACAGACGGGTAAAGTCATAACTAAATAGGTTGGGAGAGGGAAATAGAGGCAGCTATGACTACAACATCCCCGCCTACTGCATGGCCGCGAGGCATTCCAGAATAAATATCCTGTGTTTGTCTTGGAATCTACACATCAAAGTTACACACGTCTTGCTTCTGGCAGCGTTAATGAGGTGCAAACTCATTTTTCGAAGAAAAAAATGCCAAACTCATTACCAGCATGAACGAGAAGATCTTACAACCGCACAATAACTCCGCTTCACAATCAGTGAAGTCTGACAGGGAATCAAATCATCTCTGAAAAGGTCCCCACCGCTTCCATCAGCTCAGCATTTCAACATCAGCCCGTTCACGGGCGCTTTCTCCTAAATCTGTGTGCCGGGAACCACATTGTCCTCCCACTGCATTATTTCCTGTTGTTTATAGCTTGCGTCATTGAGGAAATTAGTGGGAGGTGTGAAAGCATCAAGTAACACTTAAGTCCAGAGAAACATTCGCACAGCTCGCTGCCTGTGCTCTATTCAGCTTTTCAACTACTGAAACAAACACCAAGTCAGACAGGACACACCTACAACATGAACCAGTTTTTCCAAGTCCAACCTACATCATCAGCAATACAAACACCCAGTGTACGTACGTGAAGAGAAGGTCTCTTTTGGGAAGAAACCACAGTGAGAACATGGAACAACCAGCCTACACACTTTTTTTGACGTATAAATGGCTTTGCTGAACAAAACAGAGCCATGTGGCCAAAAATAACATGTCAAACATTGCATCAGAGTAAACTAAAATATCATTGCATCAAAACAGGGAGCTCCCGTGCTATAAGTTCTCTTACAGTCTAATGAGTCAGTAAATTCCCTTTTCAATCACCTGTCAAAGATACAAGTAGCCTAAAGAAAACAATTTCAACGGAATGCAGCATCCTCATCCTCTAACCCCCCCCCCCCTTAACTGCAGCTCACTTGAGATAACTGTCAAAAACAACAAAATGCACTCATCATGTTGCTACGGCACCTGCAGAGTCGGATTACAATTGGCTACGAGCCCTGGTTGTGACCTACATATAAACAATGCTTGAGAATGCTCATGTTGTTACAGTAAACAACAAGCAGGTAAAAGACATGTCTTAACAACAGGCTTTTTGTTTGTGGTGGAAAGACATGATCCCCAGTCAGCAGGAATACTTGGTATCATTCACCTATATCAGTAAAACAGATATGAAGTGACATTAAAGACAAAGTCACACCTGCCTGCAATCACTCTACTCCACTTACCAACAGGCCGGCTCATTGTTTCAAGGGTCCAAAAATACACATTTAAAGTCTTTTACGTTTTTTGGTATAAAATGTTTGAGGATCTATTTATATTTGTATGTGTTTTCTGCCATCGAAAATGATTGTTTTGAGAAAATTCTCAACTTTCAAAGAACGTGAGGCACACTTGTGTAGTGTGGTAACATAATGTAGCATTACTCTAAATAACATGAGCTTAGAAATGAGCTTTTGCAGTGACACTGCACCCTCTAGTGTTTAAGAAAAATACACTGACAGAAATACCAGAAACACATAAAATGTGCAGTTTATGAATCTATTAATGAATAAAATAAACACCAGCAACAAATCACCATCTAGACGTAATATGCCCTCTTTAAATGAAAGTGAATCTAAAACTATGACTGTACTTTATGCATCCAAGACGGAAAACAAGCAGCCGAGCAAATAAATAACCAATAATGAGGCAAACAATGAAAAAAAAGACAGTTACAGAGACAGATAGTGTAAGACTTAGGATAGTTTTACTTACTTCTACATCCACATCTGTCAAGTCTGTCAACAAACGGAACCAATTAGCAAGTTGAGTCATGAAACCAGCGACACACTGTGCAGCTGGCCTGTTCCATCGCACGTATGAAAATGTGGAGCAGATCGGGACAGCCTGGTTGGAGTCATCGTGGCCGCTGAAACACCCTCCGGCGGAGACAGAAGGCTGTTTCCATGGTGAGACACATTTAGCTTTGCACAGGCACAGCAGAACATGATGAATAATTGATAAATATCAGGCCGCTAATGTTAGCACAAACCAGCTGAAGGTTAATTTTCAGCCAAGCTCGTGGACCCTTGAGCCACGCGCTCATGCAACAAGTAGACAAACACGGTGTGGGAACTGACCAATTGAGTGTTGCGTAACACACCTCGGCGGCTTGGTGTGTGTGTGTGAGTGGTCCAGCAAAGTGACTTTCACGATAACATGTTTTTCTCTGCTTCTCTCAGAGAAGCAGCATCGCGTGAATCTGTTTGAACGCAAATCTCTTGAAAGTGGATGCAATTCGACAAAATGACCACCTAATACTGAACGGTATCAACCTTTTAGGACTTGTCAGACATGTCTCCTTGTCTGGGACATTTGATACAAGCATCTTCACATTATAGATACCTAACTTTCCGCAACAGGTACGGGAGCCGTACAGAGTGAATTATTTACATGATCGGTTCTCTGCACAGTTTCTGGGTCTGGGTAGTGGCGAAACACAAAAGGACCATTCAAGGGCTGCAAACAAGTCCACAATCTGCACCTGTTCCATGCTCTGCCGGCCTATTATCAAGCAGGGGAGGGAGGGGGCTTCCTGCTGAGCACACTGGCCTCTGAAAACAAGAGAGCAGGTGAGGTGAACGCGCTGTGTATCAGTTACATTCAGGTGATTAGGTTCTCATGCATTCGTTCGTCAACAGGATTGACGCGCTTTTCGGGTTGAAAAATGTCTATTTTTTATGATGGATATTGGAGCATTTCCCCAACGTGGTAAACTTACATTAATTACAGAGCACGTTGACTAACGAGTCAGTGTTTTTATGGATTGCAAGGACGGTGATCCGTGTAACTTTAAAGGGATCATAAATATCAAAAAGGAAAGACACGTAAAATTGAGTTGTTGAAGCCTAAATTTTATCACGGCCTACAGGCAAGCACACACTGAGGAAAAGAGAAAATGAGATTGGAAATCTTTAAATGTACTCTTCTTCTCTGCTAAAGAGGATCAATACAAAACTGTTTACAAAAATTCCTAACCTGTGCTTTTATTGAATACATGACATAACTTAGGTAAGAAATCTTCAATCATATTGAGCAAAATAGGAATTGCTGTGATGAATATGAAAAGTAACAGTTTTCAGTTTACAGTTCTATCCGTGAAGACAGTAAAGACATTATTTGAAGCAAAGTTTGAGTGTTCAACCGCTTTTAGTTTGAGAGGCACTTCAACGTGCAAAAATATTCACAGGTGGCTATAATACTAAAATCAACATAATTTATGCCGCACCCCTGCACGAACAATCTGCTGCTTGTGTTGCAGACAAAGCACCAAACTGAATACCAGAGTCAACTGAACCTATATGTATATGTTTGGGAATATAGAATTGGGAATGTTGACTATGATAAAAACGCAGCGGATCCCTACTCAAAAAGTTCCCCGTTGCTCAATGACAACAGAAATATGATAAGAAAACTATGCACCATTTAAAAACACCCATCAAGGGACACCCGAGAGCTGGAGTGTGTCTCGGCCTGCGTGAGGCAAGAGAAGAGACATCTTGGACACTTTGTCCCTCACACATCTACAGTAACACATCTTAATAACTAGTTCCCATCCTTTACAGCTGAAAGAATCCCATTTGATGATTGTGCGATAAACTGTTTACATTGACCAAAACATGATTTATATTGGAATGTTATTAAGTAAAGAATACACTGCTTTAAAGGGGAAGTACAGCCATTTAAAAAAAAAGTTATTCCTATTGTCCAAAACTATTAGTACGCATGGACAATTCACTCCCAAATGCAAAAAGTGATTTGAAGCGCCATCCAGTATAAACTGGGGGAGATGTGTTGTTATGATATGACATGTGTCCTAGTATAAGGGAATAAAGAACTGCCAGCACCCAAATAGAATGAAGCCATTAGTTAAAAGGAATACAATCATCTGTGGATCCAAGAAACGCTTCCCCCACCCGTCATCTATGCAGCACTGTGGTTTCACAGAGAGACAGTAGGTCGCCTTTCACAGTCATCCATCGCACTTCGCCGGGCCACGCGAATAACACTCATGGGCATTCTTCACTTAGGTGGTGTTCCCCTTTAAGAGCTTTTTTTTTTTTGTAAAGAAAAACTCAATTTCCCTAAAAAGTTTTCTTATCTCATCTCCTCAATTGGACTGCGACTCACACTTCGGCCAACTATGAAGCAAGTGCACTCATTTACAAGCGCGCGGACAGCCTCGTGTTACAGGACAAAACGCAGAGGGAAAAACACAACGATACAGTTAATGCGTCGCCTGGAAATACACAGCGACCGAAGAGCCAACATTTGAACATGTGACGAATACCTCTTTTGCTTACTCCATCTCCACTCGAGAAGTGGGTCCAAGTTTCACTCAGCGAGCCTTCAGGCGATCCACTTGTTCGGATGCCCCTCTCCCCGCCTCAGTCTCCCTCCATCGGCCCTCGCAGAGACAGACTCCGCCCCCCGCCCCCCCTCGTCAAGCCCCCCCCAGGAGCCACCCTGCTCGTGTCCTCCTGAATTATGAACATCATGCAAAGCGTCGGCTTTCAGCAGTGTGCCGGATGGCCCGGCTCACAGGAGTTCATCTCATTGTCATGCAAGCAGATAATTCATCTTTTTGTGTCATGTATTTGCTAATATAGTTCATTATTTAATATTTAATGTCGTGGGGATATGTACAGACCAGCATTTAAAGTAAATGGGATTCAGATTTTACACACACTGATTATTTATAGTTGTATAAATTATATGAATTGGTGAAATTCTGCTGTACACAAGTAGGTCAGTGCGGTGGTGACAGGTTTGCAAATAGACCTCCTGAGTTTTCTGGCTTATCTGCCATTTCAACCACACGTTGTTTACCTTGAACAAATATGTTCAATGGTTGCATAACAAATTAAATGCATGAAAAGCATTAGGAAAGAGCAAAACAATCATAGCTTTACCCAAAATACTATGTTGAAAAGTTAGCTTTTAGATGTAAACGCTAGGAATACAAACACATTTGGATTGTATTGATGGGGACAGTGAGTGGGGTCGCTGATTTGAATTTGCAGTGAAATTAATCTAATGGGCATCCACCAGATGGCATCAAAGAACACATCAATAGCAGAAATGAGTGAGTCCACGTATTTCTACAGCCTGGTGGTTTGTTTAGGAACAAGAAGCTGAGGGAACATAGAACTGCAGGAACATGGAGCTGAGGGAACATAGAACTGGAGGAACATGGAGCTGAGGGAACATAGAACTGGAGGAACATGGAGCTGAGGGCACATAGAACTGGAGGAACAAGAAGCTGAGGGCACATAGAACTGGAGGAACAAGAAGCTGAGGGCACATAGAACTGGAGGAACATGGAGCTGAGGGCACATAGAACTGGTGGACCAAGAAGTTGAGGGCAAATAGAACTGGAGGAACAAGAAGCTGAGGGCACATAGAACTGGTGGAACAAGAAGCTGAGGGCACATAGAACTGGAGGAACAAGAAGCTGAGGGCACATAGAACTGGAGGAACATGGAGATGAGGGCACATAGAACTGGAGGAACATGGAGCTGAGGGCACATAGAACTGGTGGAACAAGAAGCTGAGGGCACATAGAACTGGAGGAACAAGAAGCTGAGGGCACATAGAACTGGAGGAACATGGAGCTGAGGGCAAATAGATTTGCACGAACAATCTTTGTACTGTGTGATCTCAAAGCCTTAAGAGAGACACAGTTGCTGTAGATGAGAGGAGATTCCCTGACAGGGGCGGCTATGCAGTTCAACTGCTGGCCATCAACCCCTCAAACATCACTGTTTGAGCACTCAGGGAGAGCGTGCTGCTGTGGACTGTTTGCACACACCAGCAATTGTCACATATACAGCAGAGTTCCACAGTCCTGGCGTGTTAAAAACGTGTAGTATTGTAAACAATTAACAAAAAAGAAAAAGAAACATTTTTTTTTCAAATCCCTACTAAATTAAAAGACATGTGAATGGGATATGAACAACCCTGTGGAACCCAAAAGTATTCAGCTTGAATGAAAGGTAGCACGGATGCAATTTGCAATCAAGCCCTCGAAAAATGTTTTTCAGTGTTTACCTGTTTTGTCCTCTAAACCGAGCCTTGGCTCTAACCTATTGGCTGTGGTGATAGGCTGCCCATCAATGAAATAACATATGACACAAAACAAGAAAACAATTCGAAGCAGCTGCCCCGCAGCTTTGACCTGAGTCAAGTGCCCCTTTCCTGTTTTCTTCAGCACAAAGGCCCACCTCAACAATTCGCCTTGAGGTGGGCCTTTTTTAGCTCAGACGAAATTCCGCAAATCAATTTAGAAGAGATTCCAAAAACCAGCTGCGGAAACCCTGACCCACACAGACATGCATAAAATCCAATTTACCTCATCTTCTTCAAAGTGAGCCGTGTTTTACTTTCCCTTTGGAGTGTGATTTCAGTCGTTCAGTAGACACAACATTTTTTTTAGCGGTATTCTGTGACCGACTCCTGCAGCACCGCCTTATAGGATTTGTTGCTATAATAGGATGGTTTTCCACTCGGAACCCACCTCACAGTGGAACGTGTGAGGCATGATACTTTGGCTCTTTTGATGGCAAATACAAGTTCCTTTGAAACCTTTGAGTTAGGGCTCAAGAGATCCGTTCCCCCGCTGAGAAGCGGCTACTGAGGGAGAAGGAACTAAAGCGGCAGGTCAGCAGTGGGGATCGAAGCTCTGCTTTGACTGCATCGATTGGGACAATCCCACAAACACTATTGATGAGGGAACAGATGTTCTGTGCCTCTTCAGCCAGCTCTGCAAATGTTTTCAGAAGGAGACACTGTGACGTTTTGGGGCCACAGTCCTGCATCATTTAGTTTAGACCAGCAGCAAAGGGCTTGCTATCAAAAATAAATTCCTATTCAAAAATACCCAGGAGGGAGCATCCAAAAATATGATTACCATTGTTAAAACATTGCTAATTGGAGTCGACCAGGGTTTTCTGCTATTCGTACCAGAGGGATACTTGGTTCAATTAGCAGTGTTTTCTTGTATTACAGCATTACAGCAGAAAGTGATGTTGTTACTACTTGAGAGGAGGAAAAAAAAGAAATGGAGTGGAAGGATGTGTATAAAGATTAAGCAAGAACGTCAAGGCAATTTGTCACGAAATCACAACCTTAATGTGTGATTTTAACTGTAATTAACAACATGTCGATGCGGATAACAGATCTTGGATGGAAAGTTTGCATTTGGCTGTTTCTATTTTTATTCTGAATGTAGTCATTTTTTGTGAGCTGAAAAGTGTTGTAGGAAAGCCACTGGGTTCTTCTGAACTGTAGCCCTGTGATCTGCTAAAACAGGTGTACTTTTTCATTAATATCCTGCCTAGTGTGGCGTTAAAGATATTCTGCCACCCTCATTAAGGGCTCTAATGCCACCAAGACCAGTTGCACATGAGCAGAGAAGATCAATGCAAAAATAATAAGAGGATGATAAATTCCCTGAGTGGAAGTATGAATCTACATCTCTTTGTGCAATCAAACCTGAACCCAGCGATAATTACCCCCATATGAGTGAATTCTCCCTCCCACCAGTGGTCAGAGACGAATTCACCTTCAGTGAAGGGCCTGAAATTTACATGAAAGGTCAAGGAAGGATAGAGGATGCTTTCAAATTAAAAGGCAAAGTGCAAATCAGGAGCTGGCATTTTCAGCCACGGCAATGATTTCCTTTTATGCACAGCTGGCACAGCTGGCACACCGTGCACAGGGCACTGCAGGCTGCTCTCCACTACTAATAGGACTTAAATGGATTTTTTTTTTCCCACTTCAGATTTAGCAACAAAACCTTCAGCCACTTGCTGGTCGGGACATCAGCGGAGTCACACACCTGTATATCGTTTTGCGTGGTCAGCCTTTTACACACAACAACGAGGCCTTTTCAAGGAGAAGCAATGATTCTGCTTGTCATAGATGTTTCAGGTCAAGGCGCGAAAAGACACCAAAATTAAGACGATTTCATAACTTTAAGTGCAAATATAGTTAAGCGGTTAATTGTGCCAGCATCAAAAACAAAAGAGGCGTCACTAAGTGGCATTCCAGAGACGAATACATCCCTCACATAGCCGTGACACCTGATGGATCTGTTCAATTGGCGTGTTTTGCAGTGGGGGCTTCCTTGCACATTGTCATTTGTTATTCGGAAAGGCTGGGTTGTCAAACTGCAAATGTAATGTGGTGAGTGATTACAAACAACGTAAAAAGAAATCTCTTGAAAAGCGATTAAGTGTTGCCGCCTCACTGCTGTTGGGATCTTATCACTGGGGGTAAAAAATATGATGGCCTGTACAACTTTGTGTCCAATTTGCGTGTTCTGTGATTTCCCGTATCTGATCTCTTTTTGACTTTTTTGTTGCTTGTTGTCGTCACAAAAGCCCTGCAATTCTTATTGACTGCTCAACATTTTATTGAAACAGTAAAAATAATCTAACTATATCAAAATAGATATGAGTTAATAGAGTGTAATGGATGGGAAAGCTGGAAAGCAGATGGAACATGTGTGTGTGTGTGTGTGTGTGTAGGAGCAGCATCAGTCTCACTGTTACACCGAGGTGAGGTACTGTGTGTGATTTTCCTGGAACTGATGCTTCAATTCATCATCCCCTCTCTGTCTGGTTTCAATCTGTCCACTACCTGCTAATCTCCCCGGGGGGTGAGTGGGATGGAAGGACGGGAACAAAAGCTTGCAGGAAGGCTGCTTGTTTGTCTCCAATTTTGTCAACAATCTGCTTCTCTGTATAACACACCGGGACACGATCCAGCTTTGCTTTATTAGGCTGCTGTAAGAAATACAGTAACACTCAAAATCAAACAATCAAAAAAGAGATGGATTTATCAAATCGTTTTGGTATGAGATGATTATCGGGTATGGTATAACTAACAATATCTGAGATGGAAATTTGTGATCAAATCGGCTGGGAGAAACATTTATTCCTCTCAAGACAATACCTTTAATCGTAAATGTCACTCTATTTACATGCACCAACATCTGTCTTAGAATCTGTGTTGCTCTCTGCATAATTATTTTTTGTGTGAGTGTGTCTGAGGAACGTAATTTGTCCTGCGGTCGTCTCTTAATTTGATTACTTTGTATGGATATAAAGGCTGAAGGGTAGAGATCATCATTATCTGCTGGGATATGTATCACCCCTTTGTGTTTTACACCAATTTGCCTCACATAAACGGATTGGACAGCTTCAATCGGAGCCTCGATCGGAGGCTTTACATCTCTAACTGATGGCGAGTTGAAACTAATAATATTAAGAGAGACCTTCACCCTCACAGAGTACAGTTGGAGAGAAGCAAATGCGGACAAATCACACCATCTCACAGACAATGCACTCTCAATGTTCTTACAGTAATTATAATGCAGCTATTAGTCATGCACATGATGTAAAACTATATTTCAGCAAGCCAAAGGGAGCTGAACAACACTTGTTAACACAATTACATGCATTAATTATTACATCTGTGATGTTCCTTAATAATGCTTTTAAAAGTAAACGCTCAGCAAACCACTAAGCCTTTAAGAGGTGGCTGCAATACAATGAAAATCACTCACATTTTTGGCAAACCAATCATCTCTGGGTGAGAAGGTCAACACAAGCAATAAGGACACGCTTGCTTGCGTCTGAACTTTTTTTTGCCTTTCACTGTTCTGTGAAAACGTAGAAGGGACTAGGTTGGATTAAAAAACGAGAAGCTTTAAATATACTAGGGAATAAGATATTAAGCCTCGAGGCTTGGCTCAAGTAATATCTCATCAACTTTCCCCAGATGTTTGGAAAACTTGGTACACAGGTTCATACACCCTGAGGGCAAATCTTAGTAATCCCTCTGACTTTTTGCCTAGAGCCTGCTAGCCCACTAAGCTAAGATGACGAATAGGGAAAACATTGTACCTGCCCTCCATGTACTGGAGTCACACACCACTAATACTTTGATTTGAAACAGAAACCGTGCAGTTAGCTGAATAGAAAGCAGTGTGATTACTCCTCAAGGTCCCAACGCAGAGGGGACGGATGACGCTTCAGTCTGCTTTAAATGTCACGCTTGATTACATTTTTCCCCTTTCCTACTAATCAGTTGAACATTTCTGCACTCTGGCATTATCGCTGCTGTAAGAATCAGCGCGAGGGTTATATTTCATGAGGCCAGAGTAATAATAATGGAGACAATAAGGATAATGCAATACTGACAGCAATTTAAGTGATATTAATGACCGTTGAGATCACAAAGCTGGACCGATGTATGTGGATTTACACTCAACGGCAGAATAAATGTATCCCTGGGCACCCAGAGTAATTAGTTATTGAAATGCAAAGAGGCTAGAGCCTTGTCTCAAAAAAACTAGAACAGGACCAGCCCCTCAGTCTTTCTAGCTTCATGCCACAGCTGCTGAAGGGCAAACTACTTTAAAAAGCTACTCACATGGAGATCTATCTGGATGCCTCCGTAGTGTGGAAGCCCAAATACCTTTCTTACATCTACAGCGTGGTCTTTCTGCCACAGCTGGTATGAAAATGATGGGGAAATGGGAGTCATTATGGCAGTTGAATATTTTTGTAGTCATAACAAGCAAACAATTCAATAGACCCCCCCATCCCCTCCATGTGCAATTTTGCTGCGTACACTCTGCTGTTTTAGTTCGGCTAAGTGGGCACTAATGGATCCAGCAATTCATGTTTTCCTTTTATAATGGCTAATTATTCATATGTTTGTCTGCTGCTGTTATTTTGAAGTACAGCATTCGTGGGGAAAATACTTTTGGGGTTTTGCTTTTGGCCGAACATGATATTGCAAGCACAAGATTTAAGGGTTTAATTTACACTGAGGCACAAACCGTGCTTGAAACCCATGTAATAAAAACTTTCATTTATCTGGCCCTGAATGAAAAACTTTCCTTCCCCACTTTGTATTCCACCCCCTCATTGATTTAACTAGGAGTTGTAGAATGAACAGTCAATAATCTTCCAACAAGTACTAATTCATGATAGGATGATAATAATGACCAGACCAGCCAGAAGATATAGATCAAGTATGCATGAAAGAGAATCGCTAATCACATGTTGCCACATGATGCCTGATATTTGCCAACAATTATCAATAAACAAAGCAGGTGGGTGGGGGGGGGGGGGGGTGGTGTATTCATGAGTTTGCATCCTCTGTATGGTGCCTTGATAATCAGTGTAGATTCACAAATGAACAATTTCTAAAAAGAGCTTAGTCTGGCGAGCTCTGTGAAAAAACAAAATGCACAAGAAAGAGAAAAAATCAACAAACCCATAACAGATGCTGGTCATATTTGGAACATAAGAAACAGTCTTTAGACTGTACTCAGACTGTTCATATTTAATTCAGCTCTGCATTAATTAAATGAAGCTCATTCCAAAGCTGCTCTTCCACTGCTCCATTTTATTCTGGCAAAAGGTCAACAGGCCATACCTTAAAGGCATTATTATTCATCACACAATATTCACTCCAAAAATTCTCACAAATGGTAATAAGTAACTTGTACTGTTACATTATATATCTTTTTATTGTGCATTGTGGTTCGGTCAATAGGGCATCAATAAGTGTCCAAGGATTCATAGAGATGGACAAGCAAAGCTAATGTCATTCTTTTTTGTTACTCCATGTCATGTTAACTCCTGTACTCTTGCTGAAGAGCTTTTATTAATGTATTCCAATTATATTTCTCACCTCCAAGAAATTAAACATAGATACTAACGAGTGCCTGAAGAGAGTTCTTCACAAGGCAATGGACAGCGTCCATGTGGATGAAATGCTGTAGTTTACCAATGTAGCCGTGGAGCCAGATATATTTAGCAAAATAAACTTGTGGCATTAGGGAAGTAACAGCAAAACCATAAACAGCGTGAGTTCTCAGTACTGAAAGCTGACAGCGCACCGGATATTTTTTGTCACCACCATGGACTATATGAGATGAGAAGGGTTGCTTATTTTGTCGAACTCCACGGTACATTCTCGGTAATGCTACACTTCAAGAGAGAAATTTACACTGGGGTCTCAGGTTTTTGAATCCAAAGAAACCAAATTAACTGGCGCAATATTTCCCAGACTTTAATTCACACATCAGAGAGCATCGCTGTGACTTATGGAGCTCACGCTTCTCCTACTTACCCACACCTCTCAAAATAATTACATTCCTCGCTGAGATGAAAGTGAACAGGTGGCTTTTTTTTCCTCCTCTTCTTTCTGTGTCCCGAAGATAAATGAGGGTTAACATGTGTGGGAGGCATTTCGACTGGTTCCATCACACCAAGTTGTGTGCATTGCACAGTTTCAGTATCAGGACACCTGCACAGCGCGCAGCTGCTCTACGCTCTCCATTTTCTGCTTATTGAATACCAACGCTCACCATCGTCATTATGGTGGTATGCATGCTCGCACCATTTGAATGCAGACCAGCGATGAGCAGCATTATTCTAAGAGACACCTCCTGAATACAATATGCGCCTCGGTCAAGGACGGCGGCCTCAGAATTGGTGCTGGTCCCTGGGTGCAGCCGCTCCGAAAAGGTGGGATCGGTGGAAACTTGGAAGACCGATTGTCCACAGGAGGCAAGCCATATATTATTCCAAGTGAAATGGCTGTGCATCTCTGTACCAGACATACGTTTATAGTCCTCAAACTGCAGGAAAAGAAGGCGTTATACAGCTGAGGTGAGTCCACAGCGTACATCCTCCTCTGTGACAGTAGTGAACCCTTCCCCTGCAGCTATGTGTCACCCCTCTTTACGTGCGGCTCACACAGTGTCGGGAAGCCAGAGGTGGAAGCGGCGATAATGAAGTGCGCCAACTCATTTCTCCCCACACATAAGCTTGTTAAAGAGTTAATAGCAGAGCCCAGCTGGGCTCTTGGCAGCCTCTACCCAATCCGTGTTACTTTTTACACCAACAGCTGAATCAATGTACAACTACAAAAGAGTACAGCTATAGTTTGAAAGAAAATGGAAACACTGCAAAAAATGTTATTTTTAAATGGTGTTTTTTGTGATTTATTTGATTATTTCTTTCCCCCTGTCACAAAGTTAATGTTTCAATGTGTAGTGATGAATATCAAACTGTGATAACACAAGAAAACTAACATAGCCTATATGAGTATATCAGCAGTTTCCACTTATATCTTGAACAGCTAAAACCCTCTCTTCCCATCACAGTGTCCCCACTCTGCTGCCTGAACAGATACAAAAAGTCGGTTGTTCCCCTGCCAATAAAAGTGATTAGAATAATGTCTCGGTCTCCACTGCGCAAAAACACTCTGCCTCGCATTCCTATTCTATCCTCTCCTTAGTCGCTATTACTTATTTATGGTGAGTTGTTATCAGTGTTGCGTTTTTGCTCGCAAAAACAACTCAGGCCCAGGCAGCCCCGTGCCAGAATTATACTGTAACGCTTTATAGCACGGTACTGTGTACACACTGTTCAAAATAATTAAAGGGACAATCTTTTACGTGCGAAAGGCATGAATTCAATTGCACCTCTCTGATAAGAATCCAGTCAGGTAAGTAGCAGGGGGGGATGTTAATTAGTTTCAGCTGCGTTGGTGGTGATGGAATCAACAGCAGGTGCACTGGAGGATCAACAATGGGACAACATTGTTGTGAAAACAGGGCTGGTTTTTATATGTGGAGGCCAATTCAAGTTTCTCCCTCTTGATCTCTTTGACTGGTTTCCCACTAGCGTTTGCTTTAGCCAGAGTCATTATCACCACTGGGAGCATGAGGCTGCTGCAAGGACATTTGATGTGTCTCACAGTCTCCACAACATGGAGGAGATTCCAGGAGACAGGCAATTACTTGTAGGAGAGCTGGACGGGGCCGTAGACGGTCCTCAAACCATCAGCAGGACCGATATCTGCTGCTTTGTGGCAGGAGGAACAGGTTGAGCACTGGCCGAGCCGTGCAGAATGACCTCCAGCAGGCCACCGGTGTGAATGTCTCTGCCCGAAACAATCAGAAACCGGCTTCCTGAGAGGGTGGCCTCAGGGCGCAGCTGCCCACCACCGTGGAGCTGCGTTGGCGTTTGGTATAGAACACCAGAAAAGGCGTGTTCCACCAGGTTAGAGCACCTGTGATGGACGTGAAAGTGTCTGCAGAAGCCAAAGAGAACACTGTGCTGCCCACAACATCGTTCAGCAGGGCCGGTGTGGTGGTGGGTCAGTGATGGTCATCTTTTGTTTTTATTATGAAGCAAAGCCTGTGGACGCAGTCTGTATCTTTAATTATCTGTAACTTGCACGCTGCTGTCAGAATATGCAAATCACTGAGTATACGATTAGGGGTTAGCGGTGCAGGGTGTAAATGTTTTGTAAAGAGGGGGTACATTTCTAGACGTTGATTGGTTTCCTGCAATTGGAGCAGCAAGGCAGATGACCAGCTCATGTTCCCAATTATTGCCTAAACCCATTGGTGAGTGGTGCATGTGAGCAGCCGTCCACTGGTCCTGGGCATTTATTGGTTTCAATGGTATATGTTTGTAAAAACCTACTTGGCAGATGAACCAGATGAATCAGATCTGCACTGATCTGCATCTGTGAAGATGTTAATGTTTATAGAGCATGTTGTGTTATTAAACAGTAAAAGAAAAGGACAGGCAGTTTGAAAAGATTAATATTACCAGTGCTGTGTCATTGATTGCCATTTTTGTATGATGTGTTTTTATTCTCCCCTGCTGCTTTCATGTTGTACATTTTCAGAACAAAATGGATTTAATCTAATCTTTCGGTGGAACAAGCAGGCTGGTGGAGGGGGAGTATTCAGAGATATCTTAACCTCGACCCCTAGGCTGACACTGACATAAAAATATTTATATTACTATTAGCTTGCTATGAAACCAATCTTGTGTAACGGGTGGCTGGTGGCGTTTTGACTTTCAACACGTCCTTGGGAGCGTGGTTTTAAATGCAGCCCACCTATTTACCAGTGCATCTGCAAAAGTTTACACTCACCCCTCACAAGATCAGTATTATAATTTAACCAACTTTAGTCTGTGGGGCTAAATTATGGAGGCAATTATATTATCGTTACAGGACACTTCTGAACTGTATATATTTACATGAAAATAAGTAGTTCAACGACCATGACAACCCTCATTATCATGATGTTCTCATTCAAGACAAGTGATGACTCCAGCTGAGGAACAACCTTTAAATGAATAATGTTAAAAATCTGTGTTTAATCAATCTGTGGTTATCAAACTATTAAACCTGTATAGGCTCATACAATCCATCTCTTGCATTCAGCTATGTGTTACAAGGCTGCAGTGCTTTGAACTAAATGCAAATTTGAGTGATTTATCGGGTGTGTTTATCATGAGCTCATTTTAACTTGGTCAGATGGAATGCCAACATGTGACTCAATCTACTGGGAATGTCCTTATTTGCAGGAGTGAGGGCATTGTCAAAGACATTTTTACGAAATGTCATGGCCATTCATCTCATACCACGAGGTGTTGTGGGACAACTAAAAGATCAACAATTTGCCATAAATGCCATGAATCATGTGCATAGTATAGAATTAACCAGGCTTCACTTTTACCAAATGAAATTCCTTGATGTAACTGCAGAGAATAAGGTTTCTCCCTGGTTTCTTATAATTGCTTTGTTAAAGACATATTTCTGCTAACTGTTGCCCCCCTGAAGGGATGGAAAAGAGATGGGCAACAATTGAGATCACAGAGTTGCAACAAGTGTGATCTCTGAGTGATGATAAAAGCCTTTAGAGTTGCATTAGAGATAAAGATGGCACTGACTGTGGCAGCTCTTCTCATTTGCTCCATTGATGAGGCCCCGCTGGTCAAAGTGAGTCCTCGGAGAAAAAAGCAGTCGTGTTCAAACAGAAGATTTGACGTATCTCCCCACTGCTTTCCAGCCGGGTCTCTCCATGGATAACACCAGTGTTTAATCGAATGAAGCTCAATAATCCGGCCATGTGAACCCCAAAGCTTTAGTTATAATACAAAAAAACAAAAGGCATACATGTATACACAGTGAGCTTTCCGTTGGATTCATTTCATTTGATACCAAAGAGCTAAAAACCTATTTACAAGAAACGGTTCACAGATCAATATTGTGGCACATATTAATTAGGTAATGCAATCAACTGTGCTGTTTCTTTAAGCACATTACAAACCCTGCAGTAAAAAAAAAAATCATCATCAAAGCCACATTCCTAGCTGCATGGCTGATGTTTTAATTCATCGGTAGACTGTGCTGCTCTTTACTCCCGAGGACACCAAGTTCTGTCTTTGTTTCTGTGAAGCACTACGTTTTCTCTTCTGTAAGAATAGATAATTACGCCAACAAAAGGAAAAAGCTCTAGAATTTCCCATGGCAGTGTGGAGAGGGCCTGCATCAACAGCAATTATACTTGTAGGTAAGGAAATATAATCAAGCTGGAAAAAAATCCAATGTATATTTAATGCAGGACTCATCTTACTGTTCTAGTTTCTGACAAAGAATTAAGGCCTAAAATTCAACACTAGACAAAGTCTACTTAAAACTGCTTCAAAGTACGCAGAGGATTTCCCTCAGTGCAAAGGGCTGTCATTTGCCACTCCCCTTCACTGCAGGTGAGCCCCACTACGACTTAAAACTTGTTTCCTGCAAATAGGTTACAATTCACAAGTGCGAGGAGATGTCTAATTGACCTATTGCAAAGCTTCAAACGCACAAAACCGAATGAATTTTTCACGAACTTGAGCCGGTCTGCTGTGCTATTAAGTATAAATTTAGCACCACGCTACTGAGGGTTAATAGGTAGAGACACATCTTCTGTATCACAGAGAATCTGCTTCTGTATTTCACAAACTAACAGTAATACGTTTTAACATTAACGTTTCAAATTTTCATTAGTGTAATTATGGCATTTATCCAGGGAACATGGACCAACTGTAAAGTGACCCACTATCCTGCCGGGGATCAATATCGGCCTAAGCTCTTTCAAAGACCTTCATAAATGTTTAGCAACTCTTTGGTTCTGCCAAATGATTATTTGAGACAGTTGAAAAAAATGTGAAAAACTAAAAAAGTGGTAATTTAGGAAGTTTTGCAAGCAATTATGTCATGGAAATGATGCTCCTTTTTAATTCCAATAACTGCCAGAGAGAGCCACGAGAAACAGATGGTCTGAGGTCAAAAATGTAATGAGTGTGTTGGAGTGTTGAAGGTAAACATAAGACGTTTATCTGCCGCAGCAGCAGTGGGACCCACTTAAAGGCCACATGTTGGGAATAATCACAAACCTTCAGCATCCTTCAGAAAGCTTTAATGCCTTTAAGCTGCTCTAAATCAGTCTGGCTTTCACCATCTCAGTTGTGGCCTCAATGAACCTTTTAATTTGTTGATTTAAACTAAATCCTGTAATAAGCCTCCAAATGAAATAGGAAAGCATAACAAAACAATTCAGTCTCAACTGCAATACCTTTATGCTAAAATAGAGCACATTGTACAGCATTAGACCCTTCTTTTTTAAGATACGGTATTTCCCAGAGAAGAAGATTCTCCTTTGTAAGATTCAAATTATTCATATGATATAAATATACACATATTATATTTATAATTCCAAAATAACATCCAACCGACATGCATCTCAGCCATGAAGACACTCACCAATTAAGTCACGGTCTCTCTTAAAAACAGTTCAACATCAATCAATACAAAAACACGTATATCTGTGAAGGATATGGTTTCAGTTCCATGACTCTAGAATAAACGCAGACACACACACGCACAGACTCTTCATACAGACACACTCTTACGGGTGCGCTGTGTGTGCGGATTATAACTCTGTTTTAGCGTTCTCATTAAGTCCATCCGAAGCTTTCCCCCCCAAGTCCTCCTTAAGCCATTTGTTGTAAACAGCGATGGGGTCGATGTTCCAGTGTTTATGGAAGGAGATGGGCACCTGATGTGCCAAGAAGTCTCTGGCATAGTCCTCTGGGCGTGCCTGAAAGGTAAGATTAAGTACAGTCATTTATTATTTGCAAGCTGCCACAAGAGACGGTGTACAAGTGCTGCAAAGAGCAACGATGATGCCGTGGATGTAGAACTTTATGATGAAAATGAAGACAAAATTCAACCAAAAACTCCAGCATCAAAGGGTTGTAACAGCAGGCCATTTTGCCGTCATTGCAGGGTAAACACAGGTGTAACAAATGGCATTAGTTCTGCCCTTTGGTTCACTGTAATGGCTGTGACACACCAAGTAAAAGGAATTAATTATTTGATGAATTACACCTGGATTTACACCCCTACGACATTTTGAAAATGTCTGCTGCTATTTTTTTGATTGCATGGGCCGATTCTCTTTCACATTGACATATTAAACCATCTGGTAGCGTATTAAAGGTCCTGCACTCAAAGTGCTCTGACACAGGTGATTTCTCTCATCTCTCCGTATAAGGCTGTGTGAGTGTGTATGGATTTCTGCCTGATTGGACTAGTTTAGGCTTCAACACAGAACTCAGTCCGACCCGCCATACAAGGAAAAGCACCAGTGTGGTTACTAATAAAATCATGTGCTTTTCCTGCAATGATGAAGTTAAAACGTCTGCTGTGATCTTTCTAAAAGCTCAGATACATCCAACAGTATTTCATGAAAAGGTTAACACTCAGATCCATCATTTAAAGTAATTGAAACAAATTGAATTGATATAAGTGCTATGATGTCATCGCGGCGTGTTTTTAACCTTCACAAAACCTACCTTTAATCCGTCTTGAGTCGTCCAATAATGTGCAAAGTAGCAAGTTATACCCACGGGAATCTTTACCATGCCTCCCGTGTGACTTGAATGTGACACAATCCTGCAGTTACATTGTGTCAGCAGAATGGCAAGCTTTGCAGTCATTTTCTATTCTGTTTGCGAGATGGAAGATACGGTGCCTGTCAGATATTGCCGATATCTCCAAGTTCAAATTATAAGCACTGTAAACCTGTCGCAAACCATAACTCAAACGCTGGATAATCAGAGATCGAATCAGCTGGAAAAGCTGAAAACATCTGTGAGGGCTTCTGAATACCAGATATCGCCAGTTTTGTTGTTCAATCAATACAATAGAGGTGCGGATCTGTCTCAGGATGTGATGAAATCTGACTTTCTCTGGGGATTATTTGTTAAAAAAAACACCACAAATCTTCTGCAAAATGTCCTCTTTAACCAAGGCTATGAACAGAAGATCATTTTGTCGACAAGCTTTCCAGCATTCCCACCACCAGAGATACACACAGATAGAGAAACAACAGAGGTATCGGAAGA
The DNA here is from genome assembly GCF_949316345.1 of Pungitius pungitius. Taxonomy (NCBI): domain Eukaryota; kingdom Metazoa; phylum Chordata; class Actinopteri; order Perciformes; family Gasterosteidae; genus Pungitius; species Pungitius pungitius. The sequence continues at coordinate 13,417,988 of NC_084902.1, read as the reverse complement.
GTGGAAAGACAACCTGGTGGAAGAGGGGGCTGTGTGTGACAGGAAGTTCGAGGGCATTGAGGCACATTCCCAGCACCATGTCATCCGGCGCGTCGTTGCTGTAGCACTTGCATCCGCTGTCGAGAAGTCGCACCACGGCCTCCCTGCTGAACACCATTCTGCAGCAGCACAGAGAGTGACACCGCCGATGTTAAGAGTAGATACGTGTGTCTGGTGATTTAGCCGCGCTGTAAATGACCGGTGAACAGAGAGGAAAATACTAAGTACGTCCTTCAGCATGCTCATTGTGTTCAGTGGGTGAACAGAGTAAGTGAGTGGAACTGCAGCTCGAGACGATGAGGGAGGCGTGGCGATTCCTTGAATCGGCTCTGCACAACAATGATGTGACATCTCTTTAAAAAGAGACGCAATTCCACATGAAATAAAAACAGATCGTGGGCTGCCAAAAGAAAATCACTCATCGCCACTCAAAACCGTTATTAGAAGATATCACTTTTGAGAAAACTGTCAGTTGCAGTGCTGTAGAGTGTCACAGCGACTGGAGCTTCTGTAAATAGGGTTTCTCACACGGCTCACTCGACATGTTGTACCTCCTGCACTGGCTGCTGACATGTAACTTGTGCCCACTTTTTCTTGAATGCAAAAATAAAAAGATATTGGTGTTTAGGAATTACCGTTGTCCTATATGTAGCGCATTGACCCAACGTTTGTATAATGAGTAATAAGCATTGACTCTGTAGTCATTTCAAACGTTTACTGTTTTTTGCAGTGATTTATTACATATTTTATTGAGTATTTATTTTCTTTAACGCAGCCAGCCAACCAAAGTTTCCCCTGAGGGAGCAACATAGTTTAACTGAATTGAAAAAGTTTATCAGAAAATTACAGATTACAGGTTTTCCATTACATCACTTATATTCCCTTACGGTGACTCTGTATCTTTTATCATTATTCCCCCGAGCATCTGAGCTGAGAAACTCACCCTCCACCTCCCGTGATGTAGCTGTAGCCGCCTTGGCTCAGGCCATAGCCGTACCTCTCCCCTAGACACACTGGTTCAGAGGGGTTGTAACAGCTCAGCAAGCCTTGGAGTCGGGAGAGGCTAGAGGAAGCACAGATCAAACTCATCCCATAATCATAATCATTATACACACATATGAAACCATCCATCTAAAGGGGCAAAGAACTGCTCTCCCTCAGGCCCTATTACCCAGCCGCAGGCTTCCTCGTGAGGGGACGACCTGACAGATAAAAAGTGTAGCCGACCTGACTACTGAATTATGCAACGGGTTTTTCTAGACATGGTGGTAGTATCTCCAGAACTTCATTTCCCGTAATGACTCGTTTCTCTCTATCCCTGTGCAAAACCTGTTTTCATGGCTGTGAGACAGAATCTGTTACAAAATGTACAAGAAAATGTCACTCAACCTGTGAGAAAAAAGTGAATGTCCCGGTAAAAAAAGAGAAAGAAAGAACAAAGGTGAAGAAACATCATGTTGAAAAAAACAATTCCAGATCAAAAAAATATACCTGATAAGTGTGTCATCATCCACGACAAGGAGCCACTTGGTCTCTGGGACGGCTCCACTTAGAAATCGTTGGAGGATTGCAAAGGTTTTCCCACAGTGGCCTGCAAAGGTAGACAAATGCATCAAAACACTGACCTGTATGACTGAATCGCATATTGACCATGTGGTGTGTTTGTGTCCACAAAGAATTGACCCTGTCATGGTGAGAAAAATAACACACACACAGATATTTACAAATACCGCTGGTGAATTACACTAATGCAAAAGGATTCAAAAGTTAGCAACTAAACTTTGGGGAAGACATTACATGAGACAACAGCCTGATCAGATGTCTGATGAGAAACAGAACCATTAGATGTGGATGATCATAGTAATTTAAACAATTTTTAATTAAACTTTCATTTTTTTGAAAGAGGCCATTGAGGATGTGATACAAATGACACTTAACAAAGGATGCAGTGCATTTTGAAATGTTGCTTCTATTCCAGCAATAACTTGACAGTTGCATGCCATCCTGTTGTGGTGTAACGGGTCTCAAACATTAAGCATCCGTGTTGTGCAGCATGAAACAAAATCTCCCGATGCAAAGATGTGTCCTCTCCATCTTTGTGAGCACAGAGGAAGCCGCTGACTACCTCCTTGAGTCTGAAAGCTATAATAAAGGTATGTTTGTTTGTCATGATGGGCCAGCCCGATCAAACTCCTACCCCGGCATGTTTGACATGGCTGCCGGATGGAACAAAATGTTCTGCCAACTCTCCAAAAAAAAAACAGTGATGTGGTAGCACACAACAAATGCAAAGAACCCAAACAGATACTGTCATCAGAATTCCAATGTCTGCACACCATCAGGGCTGAGACATGGTGACAAGCATCACAAGGAAAACTGACACCGTACTATTTTATTTATAAGGCACCCAGTGTGTGTGTGCCCCCCCCCCTGAGTATCTGAATATAGAATAAGTAAGGACACCTTGAACTGCTGACAGGAATAAAATCCCCAAAATGCACTTTTTGAGGGAGATTCCCAGACAAGCATGGTATCAGTATTTGTAGTTGGGGGTGAGTGAGCGACGTACAGGTGCACGGAAAGATGCAGTTCATTACAATGTCGGCAAAGAAAACTGCTATAAGTACAAAGCTCCATCACCGGGTCTCCTTCCACTGTAGGTAAGAATAACACACTTGCCTGTGAAAAGCTGAGTGTTAAACTTCCTACGCCACATTTCAAGGTCTTGCATCACCCTCACGTGCTCTGTACTGACTATATAAAACCTTTGCAACCTGAGACTGTTGACTTTATTTTTACACCAAGTGAATGTAGTTTTTTGGTTAGACAACACATCAGATCACTTTTACGCATATATTCACGCAGAGTATATATTTAAGCTATTGGCTTTGATCTGACCATTCTCTTCAAAATAAACAGAAATACTGTGTTCTACAAGCATACATTAGTGATATAGTCACAGTGCTGGCAAGTCAGGGGAATCAATAAAGTCTGTGGAAGGTCAAAAAACATATGATAATACGGGTGACTACGGATTCCTGACAGATCGAGGCCTGTTTACTGTTGATGTACTCCAAGCAGTAACCTTAACCCCAAAAAATTATTTCTTTACCGACTATCTCAATTCTAATCTGATAACAGATTAATGTTATAATATAACACTACTAACAGATAAACTGCTTATTGGTCTGTTTTGACCCCCATTTATCATTTTAGTGCATAGTTATCTGGTGAGTTGATGGCTAATTGCTTTATCTCGCCCAAACGGGACTGATTCTATTGCAGATATGTTTTCAAAGATGTGGTGTAATACAAATGAGATTTTCCGTCGACATGTCGTTGTTTAATCAAAGGTCAGTCCTTTTAAAATCCTCCCCTCTTCTAAACACCAGTCACACTGTCTGTTTTCCTGTTAGTATTCCTGGAGGGAAATGGCACTAATGGTGCTTTGTTTGATTGACAGTTAGCATAGTTACTAAACCAACAGTAGCTTCAGTGTCTGGCTCCTTACCAAACTGGACATAAATCCCCTCGCCTTATTACGGACTTCGGATTGCTGCCAAACTTCCAGCCCTCAATTGTTGCCATCTTAAAAGTAAAAATCCTGGCATGCAGAGGAAGGACCTCTGCAGGATCGTTTTTTTTTTGTTTGAGAGGAGCAGAGCTTTTTTCTGGTGTAAGACATCAAACCCGCAATCAGCTCTCAGCGCTCTGGGCTACGTAACGTGTCAAGTTATGCAAATGAGCAGGTTTGAGGAGCCAGACAACTTACACTTGGTTCTTTTTTATCTGCTATTTAGGATCCCCAACAACCATATATTTTATTTAAAAGAAGAAATCCAATGGGATTGCTTGCAGTGATGATCCAGTGGTAAGCCTCCAATCTGAGATCTGTAGTTCAGACTCAGGGAGGCAAAGGAGCTTGTGGTGAATTTGTTAGCAAGAGGCAGCTGAGACTTGTCACTATCCACGACAACAAGGTGGAGAGGAAGCGGCCCTCCGGGACTGGGGTTGCATATCAACAACACATCGGACAGATAACAGAGTAGCTTTGGACGGAAAGGTTGACTTTTATTCTTAACGAGGCACGTCTCCGCATCACTTTGCATCAGTCACCCCCTCACGACGAGGCGGCCCTCAATTAATATCTGAGCGGCCTGCGGACGGACACTGAAAGGAGCTCAGAGAGACTCAACCACACCGCTTTGAACAGCAACGTCCCACCAGTCGGCTGAAAGTGGCTCCGGTCAATGCATCATCTCGTTAAGGTGCCACCCGAGAAGTCAAAGGTGCCCGAAATGGCCTCAAGCAAAGGCCGCCAGGGGAGACGCAGAGGTCTACTGCCCCCTTTAGAAGCCACCCTGGATGGCTTTGAGCGGCTGCACTTCTCGTACTTGCTTCTGTTTATTATTCAGTATGGGTTTCTGGCGTCTAGCATTTCCCTCGGGAGTAGCTGAAGGATTCACCAGGCTCTCCCAGCTGGGGAGTGTTTTTCCTTCTCAGTTCCAAGTTCCCCCAGTCAGCCACACCTCGTGCAGGTACATCAAAGAACCACCTCAGGGCTTCGTTTTCTTGATTTATACTCACTTTTCTTCTTCTCAATCTTTTTCATAAAAATCCTATTGTCACTAACACTTCTGAGGTTCTGTGGATTTAATGGAGAAGTTTAACATTATGGGACATGATCTCATTGGCTCTTTTGAAGCAAAGCTAAAGGAAAACATGTGCAGCGCTGTCTTATGTGTCCTTTGATACAAAGGTACCCGGTAACTGACCAAGCTGAGCCTTCGGGTGCCATTTGAGGGTCACTACCCGGAGGAGCCGCGGACCGACTAGTGGACGACCTTCTCTACCTGCTGAGCCACAAATGCCCCGTGGAGGACAGTTCATCACCAGCTCTTAACCAAACAAAACTGACAGTGCTGCGGTCAAGTGCAATTCAGCGGGGGATGTTGGCCCAGATTCTGGGGAGTTAATGTGCAGTTTATAGCTCACAGTCAGAGAGGAGCTGCTCGCACTAGAGAACAAACTGAAAGCAGAGAGCCATTTAGCAACTCAGAATTATTCTGAGAAACAGAAGAAGGCATTTAATAGTTTGAAAAGATCTTATCACCACAAACGAAAAAAAATCTCAACATAAATGGGAAGATGTCAAATAAAAGTTCAGCCTTGGTTTGACATTTCATGTAGCTTTTGATTTTAAAATGAATTCATTGGCATCCCTTGAGGAAAAAAAAGTCTGTGTACGGGGATCAAAAAATCATCCATAGCAACGGTCCATTATTTATAGCGGCGGTAAAAAAAAGCTACAGGGACTCAGAATCAAGTATTCATGGAAGCTGTGTAATGAATAGCCTGCGAGAGGAGCGCTTACCTCTTTCAGTATTTGGGACTCCTAAATTAATGGTTGGTATTGACGCATCAGCGTAGTCACTGTAGTACTCTAAAAAGAAGGCCTCCTTTTCCCAAGTCTTCTTTATCACTGGAACTGAAGCAAAGGGGTGAACAATCAGCAGAGTTCACCAAGTTTCACAACAAACAGACATCTTCTGTGCACATCATTATTTCTTATTTGGGGATGTACATTGAGTCTCTGATAAAGTTGGGGAAAATAGAAAATAATACAGGGAAATATGAATGTGTACACCACAGACAGAGTGTGGAGTGCAACCTTCAGTCATCCAAATTTAAATCCTTGTCACTTAATGTTTCATTAGTGTTATTAATGGTTAAAATCAAAACAAAACTTCTACATCCTGTACAAAAAAGGCCATCTCTGCAGTTGCAGCAGTTCCTTTCCCCTTAGAGTTTTCCAGTAGGTTTGATTGGGATTGGCTTTTATATTTCCATGTTCAATCACTACAGATAAAGAAGGAAGACTGAGCGACATTGTAAGGGAAATACGAGGCTCTTTCATGCCTTTTGCGTCTTGATCTAAGCTAACCTTTAATACATAAATCCAATATTAATTTAACCGTGTCGACATTTGAAAGAGATAATAGCAGCTTGTCAGAGGAAATAGTAATTGAAGTAATAATTAGTGCAATTACGTTTGAGTGACACTCTTCGAATGAAGTGTACAATTTGTTTGATCCCACTGAAATTAATCAGCAATTTGATCTGTTGACTGAGGCGGCTGCGTTTTTATCAGGTTAAAAAAGAGAAGCAGATTCACACAAGCAGATTCCAAATAAATGGATCAGTAAGAGATTTCTTAATCTGCAAATGAGCACTTCCAATTTATTTTCAATCCTCCAAAAGTTTTTGATGATGATAAGCTAAAGCTCTTTTATAGTCACACATGTCAAAAGTAAAACAAAGTAAGACAACAGCATGTGCCATTTTTGGAAAAAAGTGAATCTTGGGCAGTTTCCGTATGAGTGGGACTTACCTCTTTTATTGTGAAACTTCTTACACGTTTTGACAGCCACAAATATATCTTCTTTATTAACAGGCTCCCCCTTTGAGGAAAACAGAGGACACAAATCAAAGAAATACTTAATGTACATGAACATAAATAATAAATGAATAAAACTGAATCTTAAAGCTGTTCTTGGGGATTTCCATTTGACACCTGTCAAATGCATTTATTTCTGTGAATAATGATGATTATTTGATGATGCGGGAGGGAGGTGGGGGGTCTGTGTCTCAACTTCCTCCATTATTCCACTCTATTTTCAACTGAGCAAAATGGTTGAAATGGTTTTTCAGGCGATATTAAATGTCTGCGGGATCGGTGGGAGTTGTTATCTTCAAAGTGAAATTAGAATTGGATGTTTCTATAAATGGTCTGAGGTCATCTGGCACTTTAGATAGTCTTTGTTCCCTTTCTGAAACTACAGACATAGAGCAGCTAATAACACTGCAGAATGAAAAAAAAAATCTAAATTAGGTGTCCGTTTGCCTAATGTAAAGGCCTTAGGAATAAAAAGACAAGCAACAAATGAGACTGGGAAAGATGATGATTTAAATGGAAAAGTATAAAACTGAAAAAAGGTTATATCTCTCTGGGTATCTCTGAGCTCGTTGTTACAACACTCGGTCCATAAAAGAAGTTTTTCAATCTTTGTGATTTTTATTCCTTCACTAAACCTGCGGCAGTTTTAGAACAACGCATTTGCGAATTTACAGCTGTTGTTCATACAGAACCCTCAGGACCATCAGACATACTCATCCAAATGCTACAGGAAGGTGTGAGTGTGTAAGCAGGCTCTTCTGTCTGTTTTTACTCTTTTTATAGAAGGACTCATCTCACCGATACAAACGTGTGCCTCTTTGCTGAAATACATTGAGCAGCAGCGCCACTTTAACTTCATTGCCTGAAATACAAAAAGCTTGTGTTCTGCTGCCGCTGCCACTTGGTTGATTGTCGTCCTTTGCCTCATTGAATCTGCCTCTTGAGGCTCTTGACTCTTTGTTAGTTTGTTGTTTGTTAGTACCGCGGTGGGCCCCTCGTGGCAATAAGTCTTACAAGTGTTTCAAACACTGGTGGATTACGACACATCGCCTCTGGTTCGGTGTGGATGGGAAACCTCTCCCTGCATGCTTATCAAACCTGTGACCTTGATGATTCCCCTCTGGCTGCTCAAGCCTTTGTCTCCTCGCTGGTCAAATGAAGGCAGTTTTATGAGGATATAGATTTCCAACGGGATGTAAAAAAATGCATCAATATAAATCGGAAAATGCAGACTGCAACAAATATGCATCAGACTCTAAACAGCATATGCGCATGTAGGATGTGGTTTGAATCACAAATGAGAAGATCAGATTCTTGGCAGAACAATGAATGGGGGGAGGACAACTTAGAATCTGGATACTTTCTGCTGCTGTAATGGCGCTCTACAGGCAAGCACCTATCACTGCACACACAGCTTCTTCCCAACATTAACGATTGTTTTAGGTCGCCTGTGGGATCAACAACTGGTGGCTAACAGATGGCTGACCCTTCTAATTGGCTCACAGCTAGGGAACACATAATACTGACAATATGTTTAGAGTGCAATGTGGCAAAACATGCCGCAATAGCATACTGGTACACTATTTTCTTTTTTTTTTACAATTAATACAAATGGCCAGACAATTTGATTAAATTAGACTAAATTAGATCATTTGTACATGAGCGCTGTCAGTACTTATAGTTGATCAGATTATTATATCAAATATTCAAATAACCAAATTAAATATATTATATTCTTGTGCTTAATTCTAAATTCATCACAAAATAAAAACTGTTAGAACTACTTCTAATGTAAGTATTGGATGGCACAATCACAGTATTTGAATGTCACATAGTATATAAATATCCACAATACATATAAAAAGAATTTTGTAACTCTGGATAAGGGGAGGCTGTTGAAAGACGTTGCTTAGCAACGGGGGAGTGTATTTCTTGGCGAATGACTAAATCACATCTAACATTCAAGCAAGGCAAAAACTTGTGTCTTTGCTCAAATGATGTGCTGAATGGTGTTTAGAGGCAATCATATCCAAGGCTGCCGTGCACGGTGAAATGTAGGTGCTGCTCCGATGCGGCCATGTGCATGCCGGAAAATCGAACATCAACGCAGAGCCGTCAGCATCTCCCAGCGGAGCGCCCTCTGCTTTATATTGCTTAACTCTGTTGCCTGACCATGTCCTGGGAATTGAGGACAATCTAATTGATCTGCTCACAGAGCAGATGCGGTACTCACACACGGAGCTGGCTCGGTCCTCAGAGTGGTGGCACAGTGGCGTGTCTCCTGGGAGTCCTCCGGCTCAGTGCACAGCTCAGGGACGGCGGTGAGGGGGGGGCCGTTCCCATTGTCCCAGATATACAAAGCAACCTGTAACAACACAGACGGATATTTGATCTGAAGACAAGGTGCAATCCTTAACACATTAATGGTTTATTACAAGCAGTATAAGCGTTTGGTCCTTTCTTCTAGTAAGTACAACCACATTTTCTTTCTCACCAAATACAATATTTAAGATGCCTAACAAAAGACATAAGGGGATAACAGAGTGGGAGAAATTGAGATAGAGAGTGTTACTGTAGAGCAAAGTAATATCTTGGATTTTGTCAAACTTTTCAAGATGTAATGTGTAATGTGTAATGAAGACAATAAAATTAGGGTTATCTGAATATTATAATAATATATAATAACTGTTTGGAAGAGACTAGAAATCCCTGATGTTTCTTTTACTTAGAGGTATTATTATTATTATGGTATGTAAACGCTCAATTAACAAAATTATAACTTAATGCTATTCTAAAACAATTTAGCATTCCTCGATTTCATTAAAAAAATCACCATGTCATCTTTGGTTTTTTTAAATAACAAATACACAGTGCCATAAATAAGTCATGCCGTCTCTAACCAAACCACATTTTCTCTGATAAGTCTGATGCTGTGTTTATTCAACAAAATCCCCATAGATGCCTCCCTGACTGCATTTACTGTGATAAAAATAAGAACCTGAATGCTGCACCATGGCAATTCTCAGAAATAATACGATTTCACTTCAAGGATGATTTCATGCCTGGTTCTTTTTGTGCAAATAGATCATAGTCGGTGGCCGCTGGCTTGAGTGTGAGAAACAGGCCGCTTGATCATCACTTTTCAAATACAAAAGTGTGTTTCCTCACCTCGTGTTTCAGGTCAATGGTGAAATCAGATTTAAGCGGCTCATTTTTCACTTTGTTTGCAAGCCTAGAATAACAAATCACAGAATTTTAGTGTAAACAGAAAATGCGTACACATATATAATGTAATGTCTTGAATATTCCTGCCGTGATAGAAACGGAATGAATCAATTTTAGCAATACATACAGCTATAGTGCACAACTCACCGCACAACAAGCGGTGTGCTTACGGCCCAAGCGGCAGCAAAGTCTGGATATTTAAAGACTGAGGGATTCTCTGCGAAGGCGTAGTGATGAATGATGGTGGACTCTTCGTCGTGGAGGGGCTTACCAAGAAACCACTCCTGATGAATGGGAAGAAGGAGACAGGGCGTTAGCAGAGCAGTTCACCTTTACTTTAACACGTTTCACCCTTTTTCTAATTGCCCCCCCCCCCCCCCCCCCCCTCCCCCCTTCTTCTTCCACATGTTACTTCCCCCATGCACTAACTAGAACAATATGACACCCAATGGCTCTCAAATCATTGGTGTCTCTGTGCTCCCGGTCCTCCCTGGACACTGCCAACCCATGCTAAGCACTCGCCGTAGCACATCACCCGGGCAACCCTCCATCTAATTCCACCTGTGAGTTGGAAGTGATATGCACCATGCAGGAGGTGAAGAGTCCATGAGGAGTCAATGAGACGTATTTCCATTCATTGTTAGGCAGATTTGATCAAAGCAAACTTGAGCAATTCATGAAAATACCAATTCTTTCCTGTCAGCTTTAAATCAAAGTGTAATCAACCTCGGTTTTGGCCCCGTTTTATTTAAAAGTCAAATCACACTTGCGTTGTGTAGGCTTGTCGACAAAAAACATTAAAATGTGTCAGTTATTTGGATTATTTTTAAATTGCATGTACCAAATGATTGACGCAGAACCTCTATTTGACATCATCAAAAAAAAATCTTTATTACTTCCCCAATGTCAGATTCTCTGACTCTGAAAAAATAATTTAATGAACTGAGAGACAGAGCTCAGATTAGGTCTCCTGAAGAAAGGGAGAGACAAGTCTGACAGGTTCAAATGTGAGCTGGCAGAGCTCAGTGCAGCTCAGTGCAGCTCAAAGGCTGCAGCTGGAGCCAAACTGATTCTGTGTCTCTCAATTGTAGCCATGATCAAGTAAGCCTTAGCCCGGCATGAGGTGCTTTGGTCTCGCTAATGAATTTGGAACCAGCTGGCAAAAAGGCAGTCAGAGAGAGATGCAGCTTTAGAGAGACAATATTGTAGACTTACATTTTTCTTGTTGAATTTTGCAAGGACTTCAACCAGCTTAGTCAGCTTCACATTTGTTTCCTCCTCGAGGAATACAATCCACGAAGAGTTCTTCCCAAAGGAGTACGATAAGCTAAAATAAAGAAAAAAAGAGTTAAACAATGAAAAAACAAACAATAAATGGAACACTTGCCACGCACAACCAAAATCTAGACAAAGCAGTTTTTGTTATTTCAGACCATTCTGAGGAATCTCACTGAGGCTCCTGACCCAATCAGATCAAGGCAGCCACACAGTTCTCCCCGAAGGGCAGAAAGACAAAACTACTTCAAAAGCACACAGACTCCTTTCAGTGAGGGCAGCTCTGTAATTATTCGGGATGCTTCTGGTGATCTATGTCCCAAATCTTCATGATAGAGGAAAAAAACTCAGATTCAGACTCAGTTATTTCACATCTCGTCAAAACAATTATTGAATCCATATCAGCTTTTTGAGAAGGCCAAAGTATATAGATGTCTGGAACTGTCATAGTCATGCTGTTTGGACATTGGCTTATTGTCGCAATTATAGACACATTAAATTATTATATTATAATATGAGGCAATCTATCGCAGTTATTGTGTCGGTAATAGCTTCTCGGCAATTTGTAGCCTTGCGATGTGGCAAAAAAACTGACCTCAAAACCAGAATTTAACTGCCAATTTATTCATTATTTTGTCTGCATTTGGAACCCTGAAATCCTTGGTCAATGAGAGTTCGGTGATACTTACTTGGGCAGCAGAGGAAGGATGCTCCAGTCTCCTTCGTGATTTGAGAGAGTGTGAGAGAGCAAAACCACCGGTGGTTTCTGAAAGAAACACCACAAAGACAGAGATGCAGGTTTGGTTATTAACTCAACAGCTACACAAATCAGCTTTTCTTCAACAAAAGGGACCCAAGGGTGTGCTGGTGTTCAGACAGTCCACTAAATAGGATGGGCATGGTCAAGATGGAGTTTTAGCCCATTTATTGCAAATCCCATTATCAAACGCCACATTTAAACCAACCGCTGTACTATTCAGGCCGGTTTGTTTCGGATTCTTAAATATAATTTATACCACTCTCCGTCTTATATGCTTGTCTGTATGAAAATATATCTGAGGAATATTGGCTGCTTAAACTTATTTTACATTTTTAATTCATCTGAGTAAACATCATGGCTGTCGCTCTTTTTGTTAATGTTACATTATCTCTGTACGGTAATGCAATTGGAACAAGCCCTATTGTGTAATGTTGACGATAATGAACACAGATGGCAAAGTTGCAAGTCATACATATATTTAAAGTCCGATGTGGCACAGTTCTTCATTGCTGTTGCACTGACATTTTCCTTCATTACCAGGAAACTGGCCTCCATTTACATATGTAATCACACTTTAATGAATAACACTGAACGTGCAATAATTCATAGTCCATTGCCGGTCATTGTGTATGCTTTTTTAAATTATTTTTTCCCATGCGGCACACACTTCCTACAGAAATGCCATTAGTGGAAATGCTGTGGATATCCCTCTATAAACTATAACGCTGAATCCAATGTCCCATGATCTCAGAGGCTCTTTACTGACCTTGCATCCACCAAAGCCTCTTAAAGAGAGACAAGAAAAAGGTGAATTCCGAGGAGTGATGAAGAGTAAGAATAACCCTTATGATCATCATTATTAAAGTACAAGGCTATTACAATAAAGTCGCACATTGCATATCGCACGTTTACATAATTTTCATTCCCAGCGTCTATCCAGTCAGGCTTCATCAGGCTCATATTGTGTAGTCTGACCTTGGCTTCCCTTAGGTTTTGCTTGTTTTGGTTCATGTGATTGGGTGACAACAACAAAATATAGAATCATTAAAATTGTTATCTTTTAAGGAGATAAAGTGGTATTATGCCTTCAATCCCACTTTGCCTTCAGGGATGTGCTGATCCCGCTTGCCCTCACACTAAGCAATAAACTGTAGGACATGCGACAGAAGATAGTGATGGAAAAAAGCCGAGGATATTTTAGGATGTGGACAATACAGCACACAATTGGATCCACGCAAGAGCAATCTGTTTCAACCAAATTGCCCGCCGTGAGGACGGTGAAACAGTGTGCGTATTGTTGTAGAGAGCCAAGGTTTCTCACTTTGGGAGATAGAAAGCAGCGGAGCCCGCGTGGTTCATTACTGCGCGGTCCAACTCATCGTGGACAAAGTCTCGTCTGAGCCAGTCTGTCTAACAGCAGCCTGCCTGATTTACTCCTATTAAACTCTATTAGTTAGTCAGCTCTCAGCTAATATGAGAATATGCTAAAGGTAGTGGCAAGACAATGTCTATCTTCTTTTATTAAACTGCTCTGTCCTTGATGTTGAGGTCATCCCAGTTAATATATTAAATTAGCTCAATAAGAAAATACTAAAACAAGCATCATATTCAGCTGATGCGATCACAAAAACAAAGCTTTTGATTCAGAGAATGACATTCCTGTGATGAGTGTTCAATGAGAAAGAGATGGATGCCGTGCGAAAGCTACAGACCACTTCAACAGATAAGAACTCATGCTCACAACGAAGGGAACACTGATTGCTCGGTGACTTGGGAGAAGATAGGGGTCACTGAGACCCGGTGGTAATGGGGTGACACGAAGCTCTCATCCACAGGAAGTGCTGGAGGGGGACTGGAGAGAGCCACCTGTCGAAACCTCTTCAGTGATGGGATGCAGTCAAAAAGGAAACGGTGGACGAGGGCCAAATCACCAACTGGAGAACGGGGAGCCAGATTCAATTATTTTTCCCTCCCGGTGGCACCTTCGATGCAGGAATTGTTAAGATAATAGGTGATGCAGGAGAAGGCTTTTGGACGCGTGGTGTGTTTTTTCCACAGAGCGCAAGGTCCCCGAGTTTAACCTCATTCTGTTGTACGTGTGCGTCTCGGTGGACATGAACACTGTATAAATGTAATGTGAATTCCTCCCACAAGGCACAGTGTTGGCACAGGCACAGAACTGTGGGAAAATGGGTTTAGAGCCGCCACGTAGAATACACAAGTTCCTGTCTGTGTAAATCTGTGGATATCACAAAACCATTCTACAGTCAGAGGGGGATGAAAACGGCTCGGAGGTAGAAAGACAGAAAGTACATGTGTTTCCCTTCTCGGCCGTGCAGTGATCACGTCGTAAATCTTTATCGTATCATTTTTGGCAAGAAATGGGAGGGATTCAATGATACTAAGTCAGCCTCAAAATGGTTTCTTTTTATTAGTTTTTTTTGCCTGACCTAAAGAAAAGAAAGTCCAAATATGACTGGATAAAAAGATAACACAACCGGAACCTTGTGTCTGCAGAGTAGGACTAGAAATCAAAAGGTGCTTTCAGACGTTTCAAGGTGAGGGCAAAGTACATCCAACATGTTTAACAGCTACAAACTAAGAACTTAGAACAAAGTCACTTTACAGTCTGTTCTAAACGAATTTAAAACTGAAAAGACAGTTATGGTTATTAAAGAGCTGTGTTCAGTTGGGTCATGGTCAATGAAACAAGAACGTTTCATGATTATTTGACACTGCTTGTTTAGCAAAACATTTCTAATATAATTTTCATAAATTACTGTTCATATTTAAATGAACACACAAAACATGAATTTCAACTTTAAATTAAATAAATGAATACCGCACACCATAATACATTTAATAATGAAGGACAAATGGATATTAGTGGTATTTTGACTGCACAATTCTTTTTATTGTTATGAGTAATACATTATAACATTAAACAAGCAACCCATTAGAAAAGGGAAATGAGGGGGTAATCTACTTTTTTTCTTTATCACTCTATTTATATTCAGTATTCCCTTTGGCCTTTCAAATGGTACCTAAATGTTAATATTTTCTATAATCTTAATAGAATCAGTACAGATTTGGATCCAAATTCAATAAAAAAAAAACGTTTTAATGTGAATACCGTGGTGCAGGCACATCATGCACATCTGAGTACTTTCTACACTTTGTCCACCTGAGGATAAAAGTATTTTCAGTCTGATTCTGAGAAAGGAACTTATGCCGATCCCAAATCTTTGGGTATTATTTTTCATTGAAAAGCTGTCAGGTCTTCACTGATTCTTCACTAATTCTTTAATAAGTCGCTGATTAAAATTCTCCCTGTGTTTAGTTTGTGTAATTGAATGCTAGAGACACTACAACACCAGACATCTCAGAGATCATGAATGCAAACACAACATGATGTGGTATTCATAAAGTCTGTCTCTTCTTGTAAAATGTGAAGTCCATTAGTGTAACTGAATCCCTTCATGATAAATAACATCCTTTGGCACAGACTGATGCCACTATTCATTACAGGCAACATGAAACAATCTTTGAATTGTAATTCAAATAATAAATGTATTGTGGACTTGTGGACTTTCACTGTTGTGTGTAAAAGTATTTGAATGATGTTGGATGCATTTATATAATATTTAATACACATATTGCATTTTTCCAAACACAACCACATTTAACAGAGAAAAAATGACTGATTTTTTCTATGTTTCTCAGTTTGGTACACACAGTCAGTTGTGAAGATAAAAGGTGTTTGACATACAGAAGAAGTGGAGACTGAGACGACAAATACAAGACAACAGAAGTATAAACCCAAAAAGGAGATCTAAATTGGTCTCTTGCTGCAGCTTACAAAGCGAGCAGTCCCTTCATCTAATTTACTGTAACATTGACATTAGTGATGCTGCATTCACTACTTAACCAAACGGAATACAACTTGGGTATTTCAGCCCTTACCATTTGGCTCTGAAGGGATTTAATGAATAGAAGTGAATTGACATTTCAACCTGAAAATGGGCTCCGTGTTTTCCTCCGACATGTTTCTGATGTGTTTACTGATATTTTACAAATTACACAAAATACCGAGCTCACATCTCGGGAGAAAATATAGGTTCTCTTTAATGCAGATTTTGGGGAATTTCTGAATTACAATCAGCAGTTTTAATGTTAAATAAAAATGTGCCTTTGGATGGCGATCGCTTCTCATTACAAATGTAGTGAGAAGAGGCCGGGAACAGGAGGTTGATCTACTGAGAAGAGTGAAATATCTGAACATGAAGGCCACACTAATGTCTGTATTTACTAAACACGTGGATTTCAACAAACTACACTTTCATATTGTGGACTTAAGGGGTTTAAAATAGAGGGTATCATCATGAATAATTCTTATTATTACAGTTTTCAAAATGATCAGTTTTGGGTAGAAGTGATCTGTTTATGAAGTGAAATCAGAGATTTCCTTTCTCTAGCTTGAAATTCCCAGCGAAAAAATTGCAACAGCTTACAACAACTTGTATTCAAATTCCTCCTCTGCTGATGCTCATTAGCTAAATATCTCTTCAGAAATGTATGTGAGCTTTCATGTGCTCTTCCTTTTTTTCCCAAAATATGAGCAGGCGTGCATGAGTGGTAGGTGTCTTGAATCTTACCTCGCCGAGACTGTGTGCCTGCTTCAGTAAGTCTGCTCTCCGACTTTCAGCCTGCCTCACATGGAAGGAGTTGCTTTGACTCTGGATGACGAACACTATCTCCCGCAGGTCTGGAGGGGGGCGGGGAGGAGGGGGGGGCACAAAGGAAGGAGATGTGAGACTGCTCACATACTGTGAAAAAAGGATCATGGCAATCGATGACCTTCTGAGTGCAAGACAAGATAAGAGCCGCAGGCTGAATAGCTGAGGTGGTTTTGCTAATCTCCATTATTGGCCTGGTGATAATAACTAGCGCATAAAGGGCATAATTGGCTTCAAGAGAGAGTTTATAAATGTCACGGCGCAGTCCGTGTTACTTAAAAATAGATTAGCAGTCAGAAGAGTCTTCCTCTGAGGTGCGGTGACGCCCAAAAAGCTTGACACAGCCCAGCCGTCCACTGCTGTCAGTAGAACTCTGCATTATTACCGCATGTTAACCAAGGTTAACAGGGAGCCGCTTACTAAAATATGTCGGTTTAAAAAGGCTGCTAACACGGCCCACTGCGACGCCGACAACCCGTAAACATAGCATCTTTGTCACTGACCGGCACGCTGCAGTTCCTTTTCATGTGAAATCCGTTCAAAGGGACGTGACAGTGACACAGCTCAGGGAAGAATGACATTGGCCACACCAATGGAGGGGAGGGGGCATGTCATTTTGTCTTTCGCTCAGTACAATTACATTTGACAACTCCTAAATCCTGTAAGCTGTCCCTCGCAAGAAGTCTGCAGCACCTGGCTGGAATGATCACGAAAAGCCTTTTCGAGAATTAAAGCTGAGAGGTTGTGAACCAACTTGGTACGGACAAAAGGCAAACGCATATCGGAGGTTCTTTCCTGCTACGGCGGGAAGCTTGCAAACCTCCCGGTAATGAGATGTGCTGGGATTCTTTCCTGACAAACATAACAAGCTCGGTTCCAAAATAATTCTCCCTCGACATTTTAATTAGCTGCTTAAGTATATGTACAGGATCCGGTCATTAAGGGTACACCATGTGATTATGATTACCAGATGGACTTTTTTCCCATGACGCTCTGCAAAATGTGCTGATGACTTGTATTTCTGTGTTCCAAAACACAAACAAGTAACAGCCGCTGCCGACTGGTCCACAATCCTCCCAGTGGAATAGTGCGACAGCGATGCGAGGGAAAAGGGGACGGGCAAGTGCCGATAAAGGCGGGGCGAGATGGATTGCCTCCTCCCCGATCCCACAAATTGAACCTATTCCACGGGTTTCAGATAATAGCGGCGGGGTCGAGGGGTAGACACTATGTCAGGCTACGGTATCTGTGTACGATCTTTTTAATTGATGGTGGCGTGTCGATCCTTTGCTCTGCTCATAACAAAGCTCCCGTTGATCCCGTGGTTACTTACTAAATCTCAGCATGCCCATCTCCCAAAAGATGAGAGCTGAGCTTAGGGAGTGAGTAGCCTACACCACCTCTAAATGTCCTTCTGCTGAGTTTGCTGGATGACTGACTATGCTGGCTGGTGTGTGCAGACGTGTGTGTGCATCTGGTGTCACATAAAGCAGTGCCTTCTTAAGCCCCAGGTGTGGTACCAGCATTCCTGATACTGCACAGCTCAGCAATAATGCCAGCTGCATGAGACCAACAGCGAAATCAGATAACGGGTTGCCAATCCCTCATTGTGCAGATAATGCGTATACCCTGTGCCAAAGCGAAGGAGAACCAGGGGGTAAAGCGAAAAAAGAAAAGAAACTAATTAAGACTGCCCTCGTCTTCCCACTAATGGGTTTCGATTCATCATTAGACAATGGGGCGAAAAGGGAAGGAATCCTGTTAGATCACTTTCTTTCCCCTCCATCATTACTTTGTCCTGCTCTCAAGTAAAAGTCACCTTTATGCACCCTCTTGACACTAAATTACAATTATCCATTCAATATGTATACCTATATTTATTTCAAGAACAACCAACAACGAGTCTTTTTTACGGGTATTGGTGAGGTTATTAACGGATGCCTACGCTTGGGCGTACCATGTTGTCACCAGGACGTTGGTAGATGGTTGCTAGGTGATTGCCACATTGTTGCATGCTGCGATGGTGTTACTAATGTTCACAGTTGTATGGTTTTACTTTGGTCCGTGTCTCCTGTTTCACACCATTGGAACTGGGGCTTCTGACTTTTCAGAGGGCAAGGCGGCTCACTAGAGAATACTTTCCTGTGTTTGCTGAACTTTTGTCTCGCCTATCTGGCCGTGAGAGTAATTACTCTGGTTTAAGATGTATGCCTGCAGGTGAGCTTAATGCCCTTTCCTCTCGGGATTGGATTTTCTTACTAAGTACTTACTATTAGTACTTTCTCTGACTGACAAGTTTTGGTTCATGTGGAGAACCCGTTGCAGAAACCTTCCTTGGATGCTTCTTAGGATTTCCAACCACCAGCTTCCAGATACTTCTTCTTCAGTATGGTCTCCCCCTTTCTTTTTATTTTTCACCAACTTAATTGATAATTATACAACAAAGGGACGAAAGAAAATAATAAAATGCATTTATAGGAAGAGAAAATAAGCAAACAAATACAAAAGTTTCACACAGATATGGAGGAGAGCTGCTTGTTTTGCAGATGTTTGCTGTCATTGCAGTGATACTTACGGTGATCCTAGAGCCTTGAAATACAGTTTTTTATCTTTTTGCTTTTATAAACAACTTTACTTGTGTGCAAAAAAACAATATCACCATGAAATATAACAAAAACAAAAATAATGATAGTGATATTGAATTCTAATGATATTAAAGTAAAACCAAATTAAAAAGATTGAAGGTTATTTCAATTATTTCAACGAAGTTTGCTAAAATTGAAATGTGAATTTTTCCAACGATGCCTTTTGGCTGAAAACAATATGCTTCGAATGAAAGAGATTAAAGGTTACTGGAGAGATGAAGCTAAAGCCCCCATCACATTGGAGCAGATGATGTTATTTTGCCGGGTTGATGGAACTAGAAAGCATGAGACAAGTGTTCGTTTGACTCCCCTCACCCGTTCAGCAGTCCACAAGGGACACTCCGAAAAGAAAGACTGTATCAGCCTTGAAATATATTGGACGAAATGAGACACAGGAGAGCGATGCCTCAATCTCTCCCTGATTTGATTCTTTGCTCAGCGTACGAAGCCCCCCCGGTCTAAAAACGCCATCACCGCCTGGTCCATGGCAACCTTTGTGCAAAGGCTCTTCTGCCTACGAGAGGGCAGATAACTGATGAAATACTCACCAATGACGAAATTGAAATGCTTGTTTGTGCTACTTGGCGGGAGATTGAAGTGAATATCTTCACCTGAACGTAGCACGCGTAGTGTTCTAGTCCCGTCATTAACTCTAAGCATTAGGGACACCACGTCTTTAGAGCGGGATGACGGAAGTTTCCACGTGCCAGGGGAGCTGAGAGCACACTGACCTCTAGGCCCTCCTGCAGCTCTATTGTGTCCGTCAGTGTCAAAGAGCAGGTATGTCCGGTCACCAGAGCGTTCACAGGAATGTTGGCTCTCAGCCTGGAGTGTGGGCCAGAAAACACACACACCTCCGTGGTGTAGGGACCGGAGCTGAGCGCCGTTTGAATCATGTCGAGGATTCTAAAGGGAAAAGGAGGAGCGCGAGCGGTCGATTTGCAATTTCAATGACAAACGTCTGCCAAAGTACGGAGGGATACCATCAGGCTGCTGTAGGAATGACGACAGCGCCATGACGGATCCGGAGCTCTTCATCGGCAGCATGTATTCAAGGATGACAGAGGATGTCGATAGCTCATTTCCATAGTCAACGGGCCCCACTTCCTCAACCAGCAGCTGATTGTGCAAGTGTAAAAGCTGCCAGGCTCCAATGATTCACGTTATTGTACTCGCAGTGCCGAGATGGCCGAGCATCATCCTTCTTCTAAAAATTGCCCCAACCCCCGATTCTCTCTTTTTCACGTTCTCTCCGACCCGTCCAACAGACATACTACATGGGAGCGAATTGGATTGCAGTTTCCTGACCAAACTAACCATGACCGTCGCAGCAGACAGCGCCGGGGATTTTACAGCCAATCCCCAGCCAGCCGACCACATTCAATCTGGAAGACCAAATTCAACCCTGTCTCCTACAAAATTATGTTTCCATACAACGAAACTGCCATCTCAATTACATTTACTGCCTCGCAGATTTGGGCTGTAGTTTTAAACACTAAAGACAGTGATATAAAATTACATTTGGGAGATAAATATTTTTGCAATGTAGCCAACTTATTAGGCTCAGTGGTGATTTGATTTATCCATATAAAATGAAAACAAATTTGACTTGCCTATAGGCAATAATACAGTGTGACAGAGGCTGGTGTGTCTTGCAGTAAGTGAAACGATTTTCTAAGACTTCTTCTCCTATTAATGAAGAATTTGAATTGCCTTGCACACAATCAATAGTGAACATGGTGTATTTAACTTTCAGCTTACTACCAAAAGGTCAGTGTCATAAATATCTCTTAGTAAAACAAAGAGAAGAAAATAGTAGAGCGAGGACAGACAGAAAGGGAAAGGCATGCAAGCCAATAGTTTTGCATTGCAAAAACAGAAAGAGAGGAAGTAAGAAAAGCTGTTAAGATTAGTCTGATGTAAAAGTAAGAATCAGAATTTTCTTTATTGGCCACGTATGCTTACCGTTAGACTACAGTTTCCATGTTCTGAACACACAAATATACGAGTTGCATCTAGGGTGTCGAGGGTCTGTAGTGATCTTTCCTGCCTGTTTCTTGACTGGAAATCTACAAGATGTCCAGAATGGAGGGAAGGCAAGAGCCAATTATTCTCTCTACAGACCTGATGATCCACTGTAGTCTGTTCCTGTCCTGTTTTGTGGCCGATCCATTGAACAGGAAGTTCAACCTATGCTGGACCTTCTTCCTGAATGTGTCGATGTCGGAGGCCCACTTCAGGTCCTGAGAGATTAGGGATCCCAGAAACGTGAAGGTCACCACAGAAGACACAACCTCTTTGACCCCCACCAGTCAGGCTTTAAGGCAGGCCATTCCACAGAAACTATGTCCTATTTCCTCCCTTCAGGAACTTGGTATCTCAGGCTCTGCTCTCTCCCTTCTCTCTTCCTACCTTGACGGCCGCACCTACCGGGTAACCTGGAGAGGATCTGTGTCGAAACTCTTACTACTGGAGTTCCTCAAGGGTCCGTCCTGGGCCCTCTCCTCTTCTCTCTACACCAACTCTTTCGGCTTGTATGGCTTCTCATTCGCTCGTATGGCTTCTCCTACCACCACTATGCCAATGACACCCAACTAATTCTCTCCTTCCCTCATTCGGACACTCAATGTAGAGTATGGTGAAGGGGCTTCTCCTGAGGTCCACTGTAATCCCCACAGTTTTGAGCTTCACCATTCCAGAAGACCAGCTGGTCAACATCTGGTCTATACGTCTTCTCATCTTCGTCCCTTATGAGGCCGATGGACATTTTGTAGTCTGTAGTTTGACAATCGGGTTCTCTGAGGAGCAGTTGTTGGTGTAGAGGCACCATTGGTGCCATCATATTCACTTAAAAGGGAACAAAGTGGGTCTTACTTCTAAATCAAGAAACAATATAGATACTGGCCATGACTGTAAGACATCTAGCTTGATGGTGTCTGTATTCAGGTTTCTTTTCTTTTTGCAATACGAAATATTGATGATAACAGCAGTCAACTATATCAGCTCAAAACTTTTTGGACTTATAATACTTAATAATATAATAATTTAAAAAAGAATGTTAAAAATATATAAATAATAATAACACATTGATTGATTGATTGATTGATTGATTTAGGTACAGAATAGGGATTGATTTAGGTACAGAATAGGACATCAGATCAATAGTAAAGTAAGTAATTACACAGGTCCAAAGTTGATTGAAAAAGTTATTTCCATGCATCGTCATTCATTGCTGCGACCGCACCACCGGGCCGCCGCATGTCACATATTTTTATCTTCTTCTTCTTAGTCTAAAAATGAAGGGAAATCACTAAAATGATCGGGATGGACATCAATAGCTTTGTAGCATTTGTGTTATTATGTCTCTTTTTTATTTGATACAGCAGAATATTTTTTTCATAGTTTAACATGAATATATTGAGAAGAACACAAAAAGAAGTAGAAACATTTTAGAGAAATATTTTTATATTCATGAATTCATTTTAATGGCCAATTGAATAAAAATGCTCCTGTCAGCTAACATTTACGATGCAAAATGTGGACCTACAATACCATGCCTAGAAAATGGATTGTAAGATTACATTACATTCAGTGGGGACTTGTGGACCGAGGCACTTATGGAGAACATTTTCATATCAATATTTGGAGAAAGAAATGCAGTAAGGCATCTTTATATTGTGTTTCTTTTCCCTGAAGCATTTCTGTAGGTAATCTTCTCCAAGGTTCCTGCTCTCCGTCTATCTGACATGTACGATGTTGCACTTTTAAAAACACAACAGCAAAATAAATGACGAGAAGTGCCACTGATTCTTTTAATGTGATCATGTAGATTAGCACAAGAAACCTGTATATAATGCCTGCTTTTATCCAGACTTAATTGAGACAACAATTGCATTCCCTCTCAGGAACTACTGTTCTAATCATTACTTCCAATGCCTTATAAAAGGTCACCAGTTCCCTTAAAATAAAAACGGCCGCTCTTCTTTCTGTTGCAAGTATTGTTAAAACAACAGAGAGCCAGACTTTCCTTTATGCATCATCTGAATTCCTTCAAACAAACAATATTCTCTGTAGAATAGTGTAGCGGCTTTCTGTGGGGCGACAAAGGGAATTACTACGGCGGTGCCAGATAGCAGAGCTCTGTTTTTCAGATGGCTGTCTGTTTGCATTTCCTCTCTGTGCAGAGGTGCCAAATGAGAGCATTACGAAGTTGCTTTTGTGTGCTCGCGCATCTTCTCTGACCCAGTTGAATGAAAAACAGGCAGAGGTCCAGTAAACTGGCTCCAAACTCCTCGCATGCTCACGGAAATCCCTCTTTGATGGTGATTGCGTGAGTCCCGCATGGCACCATTTAAAACAGTTAAAACTGAATAATATTTAGTAATTGCAATAAATTATCCGATTGAATGTCATCCAACATTATGAATGAAGTCTGACTTGAGTCAGACCTATTCAAATATCAAACACAATAACGGAGTCCAGAATATGAGCCGAACTGCAAAAAGCAGCTTTAAACACTATCAACGACTGCAGCCATGACATTTATAAAAATAAGTACATATATTCAAGGATACATACATACATTACAGCCTGTAAATCCCAATGTAATGACCAGTGACATACTTACTGGGTATCAAACAAGGAGATAATGACTTTGGGTTTAAGAAGGAGTGTATTTACTCTACTTAACAATAACATTCATGTAAAAAGCTTTATGTTGAAATGGAAATGGTGTAGGCTACATTATTGTTGCTGGAAAACAAAATATTAGCCAAAATATGGGAGGAAAGCTGTACATAGCTGTAGCTAAACTGTCTTCATCATAAACTGCACAGTGGTAGTTTTGGGATATAATCCATCCAACGGTCCCAGCTGAAATCAAGGAAGACATTTACCCAGGAAGGAATCGGAGATATTTTTTAAGCTGTTCCTCTTTTCGGTCAAGTCAATACTATCTTTTTTATAGTATTTTAAAATTGGCCAAAAGGTTTGCACCTTTCATAACGTAGATACTATCGCTGTTGCTAACATAAAACAATGGTTAGGGCCATTGGTTTTCTGTATGCACCTGGTTATTATTATGTAATGGGTAATTAAAAAGTACCAAAAACCATTTCAGTGTTCCTGCTAAATGATTATTTATGAATCCCTATGCCTCGGGTTTCAGTAAGTATTTATTTCTATATTTACACTGAATGTATGGGCTGTGATCTAAAGCTTTACCCATTTATGAATTCCTTCTTCTCATTTTTTCTTGTCTACTACTGAAATTTGAAAAAGACTTACCCAGTTGATTGTTGTGGATGACATGCATATCATCATGGCTCTGAAAAGACAGACGTGTTTTTTTTATTAATAATTACAGCAACAGAGAAAATCTTCAAACACAAAACCAAATAATGACCTATATAAATCCACCTTTTATATTTTCGCAGAAAGATGCCAAGTGAAAAGAAATGGTTCGTGTGAACACACTCAGTTTCAGCTAAATGCTCCATTTCATCTTCCTAATCACTAATTAGGACTTAGTAATACTAAATATGGAAATCCCTGCGGGTTATTTGGAGAAAAAAAAGGGGCGATACCCCGCGTCATTAGTCCTATCTAATTGTGTGGGGGTTTTCAGCCAGCAGCGTTTGAGCTCCGCGCATTCGGCTCAAATAAGCCACTCAACGCTGTTCCACCTCCGGAGGGATGAGCAAATCAATCACAGGCTGAGCAAACTTTGAAGAGCCGTCTTTTCCCTGCATCTTCCTCAGGAAATCTTGCCCTTTTTGAGAGACGGCGCGAACGCACGAGCTCTGGCTGTTTCTAGAACTCCCAAACGAGAGCAGCAGAGTATTAATAGATAATGACAAACGCAGGCCAGTTTTGATTTATGACTTCTTCAAGACTAACAATCATTTTACTGGCAAGCCGTTGCCGCCTGAATTCATTTTTGGTGGGTGTGTGGCGGTGGTTCCAGGGAATCACAAAGCTTTGGTGGCGGCTGTGTGAGCCGCTCTATATGCATCCCGCTGTCTCATCACTTTCGGAAGGCGAGAAATTTCACAAAAGAAACCTATCCATTGCGTAAATTTCCTCAAGATTGACAGCTTTTCGGCCATTGTCATGACAACGCATCTTTTATTTTATTCAGACGGCACATGATTTTTTCCATCTCTCCTATTATATTTATCAAGTCATGAACCCATCACTTTTTTTAATGAACACACAAGAATTGAAAGTTCTCTTCCCACACAGCAATGAGTCACGCACATGCGAGGCTCTCGGTCTCTGGTCATATTTGCAGGTGATCAGAGTTAAAAGGCAAAATATATGCGCTGGCAGAAGATCATATCAGGAGGATTTCATTCCCGTGGGTGTAAGACATCAGCGTAATTGGACTCGGTAGCATTAGTCATGCCCGCAAGGTTTCTGTCTCATCTTATCACGTGCACTTCTCCTGCGAAATCATTTCCTCAGCTGGAGAGTGAGGGCACCTCAAGGAAAGAAATGCCTAAGCCGGCAGAATTTGACTTGCTATCAGATAATTGCTCTGGTAAAATCTCTTCAACTTCAATAAATATGATCTATGGCAACAGGCAAATAATCGTGAAAGAAATGTGCCTGGATGAATGCCGCTGTTGTGACAGGAGAGTGGCAGGTGCAAAGATTTTTTCACTCCGTCTCCTGCAGCACAACTAACCTCGGAGGCAGAGAGGAAACGGAAAATCACTGTCGCCATCTGACAAAATAAATCAAGACCTCCACAGTGATGAATGGACCGGTCGGGGAGACGTCACCAATTATATCGATTGTGCATATGAGTTTAGTGCAGGCATGTACAATGTAGAAAACGCTCAGTATTTTATGACAGGCTTTAACAAGGTCTTAATTAGCATACCCCAGGCGTCGCTCTGGCCAGTCAGTGACTGTAGACGTGAGCACACATTCATGTAATGGGTTGTTTAATTCAATAATCTGTTCCACATGTTGGCTGCATGGGTTATCATTATTATATTGTCAAGTGACTCTTTTTGAGATGCTACAACAATGTGTTGAAGCATTGAGAAAGTATAACTTCATGTGTTGCATAATAGTGTTTATCCAGGCCAACGGATATTGTGTTGAACTATAATATTTTCATATAGCCCGAGCCTAATATTAACTACTGATAAATGCTGTGATGGAGCATGAAATAGCCGCTGCTATCTCCACGCAGTTGTAATATCCTGTCTTTAAGTATTACAAAACCCTGTGCAGTGTTTGCTGTCATTTTAGTCTTCAAGTTCATGATGCATTACTCTTGGTGCATTACTTGGAATTCTTGGATGATATTTTGTCCTCTCGTCTGTTGCCGTTTGAAAACCTGGTTGAGATACTTGGATTACAACAGTGATAAACTAGAAAGAAAGATATGTGTTTAACCTCCAATGCAGAGATGAACTTCTGAAATCATGTGATCCACATTAAGCCAGTTCCATTACGTTTTTTTGTTGTTGTTTTCTTTCTCTGTGTTGAGCATTTTCTTTACAAGAATAATCTATAATCCAAATGTAAACAACCCTAATGCCAAAACATACACACTTGTAATTGACATGGTCAACTGCTTGTTCAATCCGGCTCCTTGATCACACTTCATCGCATGGATGCAGTTGAGTGACACCTGGGCCAGAGCGCTTCCCTTGGTAAACAACAGACCATACACACAACTTCCGTATTTGATACTGGAAATACGCAATCATGGTGGTAATCTTCTTCCTGTCCGCTCAGGGCAACGGCGGTAAACAAATGGCGCAAGCAACCAGCAAGAGTTATTGTAGCGTACCGGGCTGTCCTTGTTATTCCCGAAAGGAGCCATATCTGTTGTTTCATTCCTTCCCTGTTGATGGTGTTGTTTGACAAAAATGGATTCACGCTATCCGGCGGGATGACGGACCAAACTTTAGCAATAAAAAGGGGAGCACTTATGTCTGCAGCAGAAAGCAGACACACTACCTCAGACGACTACGTTTTAGGGATCACCATTTGCCGCTTGAAACCAGAGGCTGTCCCTAGTCCTTTTCCTCGTAACAATTTCACCTCTAAAGGAAAAAAGGAGCCTGTGTTTGAGCTGTGCCAAAAATGGCAGCTGTTGAAATAATAAAGGAAATACCAAAGAAAACTTTAAAACTGGACCAAGATTGTGCGACAACTTAATTTATTTTGTTCTTTTTAGTGACAGCGTTTTCCTCCACCAGTCAGCAAATGTAATTGTAGGCAAATCTGTGAGCGAAGTTGTGAAGACTCTCTCAGAGAGTCTCGGATGTCAGGAATCCAGCTTCCTGAACCGGTTTGCTTAAACATTGCCACTTGAACCTGAAGCTTGTTTTTTCTGAGTTCCCCCAAACACATCCTGGCTGATTCTTCAACCATCGACACCTGCTGCTGTCTGCACACCCGGTCCTGTTTACCATCCCCTTCACCATTTAACCAGTCCCTGCCGGATCGTTAGCGTATCACGTACGGTCTTGCTCCTGAAACCCGATTCCATAGTTGTGTAAAGTCAGTGTGTTTGTTTGCTCCTGTTTTCCTATCACTAACAAGCAACCTGTTTCCCTGCCTACAGTTCGTCACTTGGATCGCCATCCCCCCCCCTGCCTAGCCGTTGACTCCACTCCAGCCCCACTCTTCACCAACCAACCGGACCAAACCTTCCCCACATTCAATCCCAAATAAAGTCTGTCTTGTCGGCTTTTGGGTTCCCGTCCTGGACGATCCCTGACACCTGATGTGTTCACGACAGGAAGTCTACTTGCACATTGATTGCGCATTTCCGGTTGGAAAGGAATGAAATATGAATTATTCTCGTCTCACAGAGCTTGGCTCTTCTTCTGTACACAGGTAACGCTCTCCTTAATCCCATTTGACAGCCGGCTGTCAGCCCTTTGCAGCAGGAATCAGGCACCCGTAGGTGTTAAAAAGGAATTGCTGGGAGTCCACAGCGTCTATCTTAAGGGGTTACTTTTCCCAGGTGCCTTGAGGGCTTTTGGTCTCCGGCACCTCTGCACTGATGCAGACGGAACGCCAGAAAGATTGCGCCTCATGTGGTGCAACCTTGATTTTTCCCCAGCGGACATGTACATGAGTACATGCTCAACCTACATGATGTGATTGTTATAAAGTCAAGGACACCCGCAAAGACCACCCTTTGAGCCCTGCCTTGGATTGGGAGGCTGTTCTCAGAGATGCACGTCAGAGCTCCGGCCCCGTGCTGCAGCCCTCCATCCCGAGGGCACAGGCACTCCACTGATGTGAGCGACCCGTCAGGTCCCATTAGCCTTCTGTTCACTGACGGGAACAATGATTCAAGGTTGCAGGATTTGGGGAATTTTGACATGTGAGAGAAAAATCTGGGAGGTTTACAGAGGCTAGTTGCTTGGACGGCCCTTCCGTACCTCAGGAGTTGAACCCTATTACACGTTCCCTTTTCTAGATTTGTATCAATTGAGGTATAAAGTGTTTACAGCTTCAATTTGAGGTTGATTTCAGATGTCGTGAGCAGCTTGAAGAATTGTTTCACCCTGTCCTCCATGACAGGGTGAAACATTTTATTCAACAGTCATTTTTCACCACAAAAGCTCTGAATGTGTAATGACTTAATGACTTGGAACGTTTGCTACATCGAAACACCAGGCAGCTGTTTAAATAGGCCTCTTTCTGCATTTAGTTGACTTCAACTAAATTGGTTGGGCATAAAGACAGGGATTCTGCTAAAATTGACTAAACGGTTACTTTTTCATTTCCCCCATGAGGATTTTTAGACAACATTGTCCACCTGGAAACCAAAGACCTCTTTAATTGACCTTTTGCTCAGGCCCACCAGCTGTTAGTTACTGTTGCTAAGCCTTCTGCTCTCATACATCACATATGCAGTTTACAGAGATTACTGCGGCAGATTTTTCACTTGAAATGTAAACTCATTTCTGGGACAATGTCTTGGTCATTTCACTCGGCTGTGGATTTTGGTGGCTGAAATGAAAACCTTTGATGCTAGATTTTCCTCTAATCGAGTCTCCAGCAGATTCATTTTGAAATTAGATTCTTTTAAAAACAAATCTTCTAGACATCTACATGCATGATATCAGGCTAAAAGAATGAGTTTAATGCTGCATGTCCAAGGCAAAAAGTCAGGATACCCGCCAATTGATCAACATGTAGAAGACACACACAAACATTCTGTTGATGATAAGAACTGCAATTAGTACCAACCGATTAAGCAAACCGTTAACGTTGAGGTTTCTGGAATATACACTTCCATAAGAATAATAAGAGCAGGACGGAACTGATCCTTAATTTAAACTGTAACCCTAGAAAATTATTTAGTATGAGAATTTCAGCACTTTTAACACATTGTTTAATCCGTTCCTTACGATCATGTTGTGGTGCATTTTAGAAAGACAAAAAAATCATTTTAAAAAACACAACCTCCTCAAAGCTCTTAAATGCATACGAGTATGACTTTGGTGAAGAGCTCCACGCTCACCCTATCAGCATGTGGAGGAAAATTAGCTTGAGAAAACCTTTTGTGCTGGGGAAGGATTTAGTGAGCGGTCAATTTCAACGTTGCTCCCCAAAACGGGTCTTCAGAGCAGAGCAACGTATAGAGCTGGCTATTGTGCAGTGTTTTTTTAATGGAAAGTAGCTAAAGCCACTAAGGCCAAGCTAAACGGCATTCAATGTAGCTAGCTTTATAAATATCTACTCACTGTGTGTGTTTTCAAAATTTCTGAGAAATATTTTTGACCCACTTTGATTGAGGGGAGTGAAGATTTGCCCAAAACATTGCTATGTTTGTCACTCAGCACTGTTTAATCGTGTTTAAAAAGTTGTTAAAGGGGTCACCAACGTGTAAAAAAAAAGTCAGTGAAGTGGCTCAGGCCAGACAACAGTGTCATGCACACCTGTTAATACATCTGCATTTTGTAGACTAATTAACTGGCAATAAGCTGTGTTTATATGATTGGATAGTATCCATAGCAACAAGCGTCCTTCTCTCTCCAGAAAAGTAGACAGATGCACCTGAATGATTTCATATCTATGGGTTACATGTCTGTAAGTGAAGTGCATGTAGCGTGAAGGCGCTACACACATTTCATTGTGAAACCCTGAGCTGTAAAACAAACAAAAATGTTGTACCTTGAAAAACGACTTTCAAAGACACAATTTGTTTACCTTTCATACCTTTTTTATCTCTCCAACTGTTTAAAGCACACTTGAAATTGATTTTGTTAGGAGGAAGTGGCTTTTGCTTCATTAATAATATGGAAAGTGAATAACTAAAGTAACAGCATTTACCATTTGCAAGATAATGAAATTAGCAGGAATGATTACTATTGGCTGCATATTTAACTTGTGCAAGCAGCAAGTCTTTTTCATTTGCAGATGTGGGACAAATGAAAAAAGGAAAATTGAAAAAAAAAACTCTTGTGTGGAATGTGGTAACAATATGAAAAGGTTGGTCGAGATGCTGATTTTCTGGGATCATGCCGTTTGGCAGAGTTATCTTTAAAGAAAATAATAGTAGTTTAAAACCTCCCATGCTTACATGACGTTTCTACTCCTTTTCAGCATTCAGCAAGTTCAAAAGGGGCACTTTCCCGCTCAGCTTTGTTTTTCCAAGCACAAGAACTGTTGCCAACAGAGGCGACTAGACCGCACAAAATTGTTGACAGTGGTCCAAATCTTGTTGCCTAGGGCGACAGGGCAACGGTTACTGTCAAGCCCTGCCGGGGAAGTTATTTAGGGTCATGGTGCCCTCCCTGGCCTCTCAGAAGATGGCAGATATTTTTCCTCAGATTTTAGCCACTTGGTTACAGCTCTGATGCTTCGGCTTGCTGGGGTCCGTTTAAAGTGGGAGGTTCAACAAACTCTGAGTCAAACCCTAAACTCTGAGTTGATTTACCCTGAGATGGGAAACTGATTTTGGGGTATGAGTGCGTGCACTGAAGGCAGCAGGAATGGAGCCATGATACAAAGATTTACCATGGCAACCACCACAAACAATCGGTTGGCATACGTCACCCCTATTGAGCTGGAAATATTAATTCAAGCGTACGCAGAGTATGAACTGTAATTAGAAACAGAGCAACACGCTACTGCGGCAAAAGACAGAATAGTGTGGTCAGTTAAAATTGAATGTACACACTAAACATAGTCCATACGTTTTACTAATTCCCAGTGGGAAAATTACAGTTTTTACACTGTTAGAATGCACTACACACAGGCTTGAAATACACAACATGCTCATATTTAATCACAAGGATAATATCGCTGGTCAAAACTGGTACAATGGTATTGAACGTATAATGTATTTTATTCAGGTGCATACAGTTGAAAACACTTTAGTCTTTAACGTAACAGGATTTTATTTTGTTCATTTTGTCAAAGCGCGCGTGTGTCATTGGCTAGCCTCGGTCAGAGGGAGGAGCCTGTGAAAGAAACTCGAGTTTTATTGAAGAAGAGTTTAGTTACCTCCCGTTCTGAAACAAACAACACTCGATTCTTGAAACAGACCCCTGGTCTGTGTCTCAGTGTTGTGGCTCGCCTTAGCCGAGTAAAAAGGGCTACAAAAAGACACGATTGTTATGCATTGCTGTAAGCAAACTAAACCAGTAAATGGCCGGTAGAGGGTTATTTCAACAACAAAAAAAATAAATAAACATATTAAATGAATGAGTGGGCGAAATTCTATAAATACCATAAGAACCATGTTGAATTAAATTATTTTTGGGGGGTTAGCTACAGCATGCAGCATACATATCTTTTGCCTCCTCTTAGTTTTGCATTGATTTGACAGAATACTGTTGGTATCAAGATCTTGATGCAGCCAATTAAATATTTTGCATCTAATCGCACATCACAAGGACTCCGACAGCAGGTTACCACACAACGCGACAATTAAACATTTTTTCTTCTTCCTTTTGCTATCAAAAGAACACTTACAATTACAGACTTACAATCACTGCCTCGTGGAGGTTTGCCTCCGTCATGTGGCAGTTTGCATGCAAAAATGGCTTTACTTCACTTTTTTATCCTTACTATGAGTTTTTGTGAAGCCACATTGACCCGTGACCACCAAATTCTGAGCACTTCAATCTTGAGTGCCAGAGGGCTCACAGTACTCTTGAGATCACAAGCATGGACCTGACGAAGGGAAAAGTCACAACATAACGCCTTTAACAGCGTGGAGACATAATTTTAAAAAAGCTCTGACAAATGACCTCAGCGGGTTTTTATTTTAAATGTAATGTTAACGACTGTAGGCGTGTGTCTACCACATCGAGATGGCTGATAACCAAAGCTTTTGTCCAGTTGTAATTGGATTTTCACATTGGCAGCATACATACAGATTTGTAATATATATAATAAAAAAATATATATATACACATTTATTCTGAGATAAAAGGTCAAAAACTGTTGAGGCATTGATTCAGAAATCACACAAACATCTTGAGTGAAATGGTTTCTGAAGAAAAGGACCCCCTGCAGATAACAGAGCAAACGTTGCCGTCCAATCAGACACGTGTTCAATCGAACAAGTCGGTGATTCTCTGCACAGAACCTGACAAAATGTAGAAGATGTACTATGAAATCTTGTGGCGTCACCATTAAACACATGGAACGACTTACAAGGACCAACACTTTCAATTACTTCTGCTATACTGTTTGTGTTCTTTATTTACTATGACTGGTTTGGGCTTTTAACAACATCTAGGAAAAAAAAGTCCCCCCCCCCCCCCCCTCCGGCTCTCCTTTCAGAATACTGCTTCCTGCTTGGGCTGTGCAGTTCCTTTCAAAAGTGCCCTTATGTGCCTGGAGAAGACTTGAGTGTCAGCAAAAATGATGGGAACATTAACAAGTTGAAGCCGTTGGTTGGGTTTACGTTGGCCTTCAGCAGGAAGCTCGTAAATAATGTATCTGTGCGTCCTTTCGCTGCTCTGAGTCCTCTCAGCACATTCCAGGCACTTCTGCTTAATTTACCAGACTTTTAGCTCACGTGTTTTTTAGCCTGTTCGCGAAGCCCGCAGGTGGCAGATAATTCCACTACCTGGCTTCGTCTTTGCCAACTGCTCAAGTCATTTCCAAGTTCAAGCTGATGCCAGTCATCGCGGGGCTCCAGTATGTCTTCAAAGGGAGGAGGGGGCGCGTGGAGGGGATTCAAAGACACTGAAAATTACACTTTAATGTTTAGTGCTGCAACCGTGTTTACCGAGTTACAAATCACAAGGCTTTTGTCGCAATGTTTAGCAACTACAGCGCATTGATCAAAGCCGAGCGTGTAACTTTTTCAAATCCTGACGGCAAACTGAAACAGATGAGCGTCTCTTCCTCCGCCGCGAGGGAGCAAACAGTAAGCCACGGGTTGCAGAATCATCCAGGAGATGTGTTTACTTATTCTATGAACGTGTAGCGGGAAGTGTAACACTACCAGTTGCTACTTTGCATTCTGAGATCAGTGTTGCCCGTATCACACGCACTACAGGGGCCCCTGCAGATTTAGCCAGTTTTTAAATCCTGCTGAGCAGAGCTGTTTGAAGTCAGATGGGGAACCCTCTCGTATTCAGGGGACGGTCTTCTGTACCGGGCATTGGCCCAGAAACCACCTTGAATACGCTGATAACTTGCACAGGGCATCAAAAGGTGGTTTAATATGCAATGAACAGCTCCTTGTTAACCATACCAAAACAGCCTGAAATCTTATCTTCTTTGAATTCAGATAAACTACATACTTGATTTATTCAAACAAAACAATTTTACTTTCCCCCACTACAACTAGCAACTGCTAAACATCTAGACCATTTATCAAGTTAAACCAGTACCAATAATGACTATCAGGCTACAATAATCACAAGCAAGCTCCGCAAGGCATACAAAAAAAGAACCAAAAGTTGTGCATTAAAAATATATAGCCATTTATTTGTATTCCTTTATTTATGTCCCTTTTTAGATCAATATTGGAAGTTAGTCAGCCAAACTAATTTCCCTATTTCCAAAAATGTATAGCAGTGCAGTTCATACTAAATTCCATTCTCAAATGTAACGCTTTAAAGTTGCTACACATATCGATGAGACACTTCAAATCCATGAATGAACCACTCTTCACATCTGCACGAATTAAATCCCCATCAAAGCATTAAGTAGTAAGAAAAGACGCTACATCCAAAACAGTGGTGAAGAACACCGGAAGCGAATGCCAGGAATTGAGTTTTGTTCATAACGAAGATTAATCAGAGCACATGAGGCTAAAAATGGCCTCCGAAGTAACCACTTGACTGGCTGCCAGCAAACATCGTATCACTTAAAAAGCTATTTTTTTTGTTAACAGAGTCTGGTGCAGTGCTCACTGTAGCATCCCTGGCTGAATTATGGTCTAGTCTTAAACTGATGGTCCATAGGTATTTTATTGAACACACCGTAAGAACTAAGAGAAAAAATTAATATTTACACTGATTAGCATCTTACACAGAACATAAAGAAAACTTAATAACCTAAAACAATATTTTACAAACTTGAACAAATACTAACCTTGAGCCCCTGTCAACCGGGTGCTAAACTAATGAAACCGTGACTCTTTCCGTGTTTTTCTTTTGTTTTACCCTCCTTTTAACGTCTTATAACGTCTTATAACGTCTTTTAACGTCTCCCTCGCGCTTCTAACTACCCACTTCCGGTT
The DNA here is from genome assembly GCF_949316345.1 of Pungitius pungitius. Taxonomy (NCBI): domain Eukaryota; kingdom Metazoa; phylum Chordata; class Actinopteri; order Perciformes; family Gasterosteidae; genus Pungitius; species Pungitius pungitius. The sequence goes on along the minus strand of NC_084902.1, from coordinate 13,383,154 downwards.
TTCGAACCTTCAAAATAAAAGCGCAACCGGAAATACTCCGATTGACGTAACAAGATGCCTAAAATAAAATACTTAACCCTATATTTGAATACTCCCCCTATCAGAGGTCCTTTACACTCCCACAAAATCACGAGTGGTTTAAATGATAAAATGGAATACAAAGAACGAATGATTTCTAAACTCAAAATGACCTCTAAGGCTCAGTAAAACCACATTTAACATTGGCAAACGTTCACATTTGAACTCTTCATACAGTTGTTAAGTTAAACAGTCTCTAGGAGTAGAATCAACTTTTGAATGGGACGTTCAACAATGGATAGCTTGTCAGAACGCTGTCCTTCTTTTCCCGACCTCTGATCTCCGAAACAAATCTTTACTCTTCTCACTAGTCCATCTCTATCAGTTATTGTCTCTACAACTTTGGACAGTCTCCACTCATTCCGTGGTCGATCATCTGTTTTCTCCATGACAATGTCGCCAACCTTTAGGTTCCTTTTTGGAGTATGCCACCGTTGTCTGATGGCAATGTTGGAGAGATACTCTCTCTTCCAGCGACTCCAGAATTGCTCTGTGAGGTACTGAATGTGACGCCACTTCTTACGAGCATACATGTCCTCCCTGATGAATCTGCCAGGAGGTGGCAAGACTCCACCAGATTTCATGGTAAGCAGGTGATTGGGTGTCAGCGGTTCAGGACTGTCTGGATCACTCAGATTATCCACTGTAAGTGGACGACTATTAACGATAGCCATTGCCTCATAGAAGAATGTCCGCAGAGAAGCATCATCCAACCTGCCTGAAGAGAGTGAGAGAGTGGAACGGAGAACATTCCTTACTGTTCTTATTTGTCTCTCCCATACACCTCCCACATGGCTTGAATGGGGAGCATTCAGGATGAAGTCACACTGATTTTCAGCCAAAAATGTTGTTAGTCGATTTGCATCCATTTGCCTTAAGGCCCTTTTCAGTTTGTTTTTAGCTCCGACAAAGTTACTTCCTTGATCACATCTAAGTTGACGTACGGCTCCTCGTATGGAAAGAAAGCAACGAAGGCCATTAATAAAGGCATCTGTTGACAAGTCACTCAACATTTCAATGTGGATAGCACGACAGGAGAGACATGTAAAGAGCAGGCCGTATCGCTTATGCTCCTTGCGTCCTTGCTTGGTTGAAAATGGACCAAAACAGTCCATTCCACAATAGGTGAATGGTGGGGATGGATCAACGCGCTCTGACGGAAGATCTGCCATTCGCTGCTCTTCCACAGATCTCCTGAGTTTCCTGCATTTGACACAATGATGCACATGTGATGCCACAGCTCTGTTGATTCCTGGAATCCAGTATCCTTTTGATCTGATTTCATTCATGGTGATTCCCTTTCCTTGATGTTGAACCCTCTCATGACAATGAGCTATTATCATCTTGGTAATGTGATGATCCTTGGGGATGATCACTGGGTGTTTCTCTGAAGTAGGGAGCGATGAATGTTTCAGTCTCCCTCCCACCTTGAGAATTCCATCTTGATCCAGAAAAGCATCTGTGTGATGCAGTTTACTCTGAGCTCGGGGTCGGAATCCTTTAGTGATCAGCTTTATGTCCTCTGAATACACTTGGATCTGTAAGTCTCTTAGGATGACCTGCTTTGCCTCTTCTCGCTCCTGAACCGTACTGTGACCTGCTGATTTATCCTTCTTTACACGACGAATGAGACGCGCAACAGCTTGTGTGGCTTTATACCATGACGAAAACTTTAAAAGGCGGTGAGAGAGACTTTCTTGCTCTGTTGTTTGGACATTCAGTGTTTGAATCCTTTTGACTTCAGGGTCTCCAATTGTGATTTCTGTGAATGCCTCTTCAGCTGGACGTATTTCCTTCTCCCACAGAAACTGAGGTCCTGTAAACCAGTTTGATGTGAGAAGTTGCCTTACACTTGAACCTCTTGAGGCAAGGTCTGCTGGGTTCTTGTCAGTGGGAACAAATTGCCATTGTTGTGGAGTTGTGCTGAGATGTATCTTCTGTATTCTATTTGACACGAATGTGTGAAAACGACGTGCTTCATTGTGGATGTATCCTAAAACTACTTTGGAGTCAGTCCAAAAGTATTCCTTGACCTCCTCAAAGCCAAGCTCCTCCTTCAGGATGTTGCTTGCTGTAACTGAGATGACAGCAGCAGTCAGCTCTAACCTGGGGATGGTAAGGATCTTAATGGGAGCTACTCTGGATTTCCCCATAACCAGAGCACAATGAACACTTCCATCTTCGTTCACTTGTCTCAAATAAGAACAATGGCCGTACCCGTATGTGCTTGCATCAGAGAAGTGGTGTAGCTCTCTTTTCAGGATCCTTCCAAAGTCAGTTGGCACATACCAACGTGGTATGTTAATTTTCTCCAAATTCACCAGATCGTCCTTCCATTGTTTCCACACTGGTTGCAGCTCACTGATGAGCGAGTCATCCCAGCCAGTGCCATTTCTGCATGTTTCCTGAAGCACCTTTTTTTCCAGTCAGTATAAAGGGAGCGACAAACCCCAGTGGGTCGTAAAGGGAGGCAACTGTGGATAGCAAGCCACGTCGTGTTGCTGGCTGATCCTTCAGACAGATGCGGAATCTGAAGGTGTCAGATTCAATGTTCCAGAGGATGCCAAGCGCTCTCTCCATCTTCGAATCAGTGAGGGCGAGGTCAAGAGTATTTGTTTCACTGCCGCGTTCTGATGTTGGTATACTCTCCAGCACTGATCGGTTATTACTCACAAACTTGTGCAGTCTCAGCCCACCCATTGCACAGAGTTCCCGGGCTTCCTTTACAAGCTGAATAGCTTCCTTCACATTTTCTATACTCGTGACACCGTCGTCAACATAAAAGTCTGTCAGAATGAACTGGGAGCCAAGGGGAAACTGGCCCTCATTTTCCTTGGCAAGATGTTTTAGTCCGTAGTTTGCACATCCAGGTGATGATGCAGCGCCGAACAGATGAACCTTCATGCGGAACTCCCGTGGTTCTGCATTCATCTTTCCATCCTTCCACCAAAGGAATCGCAGGTAGTCTCTGTCGGCCTCACGCACATGAAACTGATGAAACATCTTCTCGATATCACACATCAGGGCAATGCGGTGCTGTCTGAATCTTAAGAGAACACCAACAAGATTGTTGATCAGATCAGGGCCAGACAGTAGATGGTCGTTTAGGCTTGTTCGATTGTACTTGGCTGAGCAATCAAACACAACGCGAAGCTTCTCTGTTTTCTTTGAGTGATATACCCCGTGGTGAGGAATATACCATTGCTCTCCGTCCTTTCCGTTGTCATGAACTTCCTCTGCATCACCCTTTTCAATGACTTCTTTCATGAATTTCATGTAATGTCCCTTGTACTTCTCATTGTTTAGAAGTTTTCTCTTAAGATGATTGAGCCGGGCACTAACTAGTTGCTTATTGTCAGGGAGATCTGGTCTCTCACTGAAGGGGAGTGGCATCTCAAAGTGGCCATGACTGTTCATTTGAATGCCTTCCTTTAAAATGCTCAAAAAGCGTATGTCCTCTTGAGACACCATTTTGCCGTCTTTACTGACATCCTTAAAGTCATACTCAAGAACCTTGATGGCATCGGATGGTGTCACTGGAGGAAGTTCTTTGACAGCAACTCTGTGGCACAAGTTGGTGAAGCTTAGTGAGTCACTGTTAGGTGATGAACAACCTACAATACTCCATCCGAGGTCTGTGCGAACGGCATACGGTTCGTTGTCTCCTCCTATGATTACCTGCCGTGGTGCCAGTGCCCTTGAGCAATTGTAGCCTATTAAAAGACCAACTTCACACTCTAACTGAGGTGGAATTTCATTTTCTAATGTTGAGAGATGAGTCCACTGTCTTGCCGTTTCACAAGTAGGAATGTGTGTATGGTTCACTGGTATGCAGTCTTTTGTATACGAAGGAGGTAGATCTATGACAGTAGAGGAATTATAACCTCGTACTCTGAGACCTGAGACCCTCTCACTTTGCATTAATGTATTCTTTCCAATCATGGTGGTTAACTTAAGTCTTACAGGATGTGCCGTAGTTCCTAAGCTACGGCTAACTTCTTCATCAATGAAAACTGTGTCACTTTGAGTGTCAAGCAGTGCATAGACAAGTTTCTCTATACCTGGGTTGTTTATAGAAGAAACCCACACAGGCACGATCATGGATGAACTGGTGGATGGCTCCAAAGTCTCTGCATTGAGTGACAGTGTGGTGGCTGCTCCCTCTGTTATGATCTGGTTAGAAACCAACACGGGTTTCATTTCACTGTAGTTGTCGTTGTGCAAACAAGTTGGATGTCTTCCCTTACAAGTGTCACATGAGTGTCGGTGACGGCATTCTTTGACACCATGGCCTGGCTTTAAGCAACCATAGCAAAGTCTGCTGTCCTTCACATATTTTCTTCTTTCATCCAGATATTTCCCTTTAAACTCAGGGCAAGAGTGTAGGACATGTTTGCTGTCTTGACAGAACATGCAGGGGAGCCTTGAGCCTGTCTTCGACTGCATGTCATTTTCCGTTTCTGCAACCGTCTCTGTATGGAGAACCCTGGATTTAGTGTTCCTTTCTGTCGGGGACTCTGATAAGTGTAGTGCTTGAAAGGAGGTTATTGGATTACAGGCAATCTCTGCTTCCCTTTCCATAAAAGTGACAAAAACCTCAAAGATTGGAAATTCCTGCGTTTCTCTCATAACTCGAGTGGCCTGGCGGTTCCACCGTGATGCTGCCCATTCAGGCAACTTAAGGACCAGCTTCTGGTTCTCTTCACAGTCATTCAGAATACTGAGACCTTTAACATGAGGCATGGCTTCCTGACATGCATGTAAAAAGTCAGCAAATGTCCTGAATCCTTCTGCATCCTTATTCTGGATCTTTGGCCAGCTTGCTAGTTTGTCTCTGAATGCTCTCTGTATAACAAATGGCTGACCATACCTGTGGTTGAGACGGTTCCATGCATCTTTGTAGGCCTTATCATCATTTCTGTAAAGTGTGCCATCAAGTGTCTTTCGTGCTGGACCTCCTACATACTTTCTCAGGTAGTGCAGTTTCTCAGCAAACGAGATGTTCTTTTTGTCAATGAATGATATGAACGAGGCCTTCCACTCTATAAACTGGATCGGGTTGCCACTGAACAGAGATGGTTCTGGCACTGGTAGGCGGTTCACAGCTATGCTATCTTGAACTGCTTGGGCAAGAATTAATATATCTGACTGTATAGGATATGCTGTTGTTTGGATGGGAGCTGGAAGCATGGGTTGTGGTTGAGAAACATTTTCCTGTCCCCTTGTGTTAAAGTCAGCAGAGCAAACACTGCCTTCTTGCATTACTTCTTGATTATAGATCGATAATCTGGCTCTTGCAGCCTTGACATTCTTCTCGGCCTTCAGTCGCGCTAACTCACGTTTATGCTCCTCAAGGTCCTTTTTCTGCTGTTCCTCCAGTCGTTGAATCATTGCTCGTTGTTTTTCTTCCTCTAGAAACATTGTATACTCAGCTTCCTTTGCTGCTAGCTCTGCTGCAGCTTCTGCTCTGCTAGCAGCTAGGATGGTGTCCACTGAGCGTTGACTTGAATGGAAGACTGTTGATCCGTATACTGAGTGTGCATAGTCTCTATTTAGCAGCTCCAGAAGACGTTGTTTAACTTCTTCCACGTCAAAATCACCATCTATGAGTGCCATTCTCTCATAAGCAATTTTAATAATGTCCTTTGTCACTGCCTCACAGGCATCAACACGACGTCTTGTCTCACTAGAGGGAGTGTTGTGATCTCTAATTTGCACATACATATCTGTAACATTGTCCTTTTCTTTCTCCAATGTGTCGATAAGAGCTGTAATTTGACTCTCGGAAATATTTGACTTTAGCTGCTCTCTGGCTTCACGTGCCTGGAGCTTCCATTGTTCATAAAGGTGAATGAGCCTTTTTTCCCTTTTGTGAGCCTCCTCATTCTTCATTGCAAGCATCTTCTCTGTGGGATTCCGATGACGACCAGATCTGCGAAGTTCTTCCTCTTCGCTAGCCTGATAGGCATCCGTTATCTGATCTGAGTGACTAAAGTCTGATGCAGATGCTCCCATTATGTCCCTCAAATGTAGACCATCACATCAAATTCCTCTGTAGTCGTCATGAACATCCATCAGGATCTTGGTGAGACTGATGAGGGCAAGTTCTTACTGTAGCATCCCTGGCTGAATTATGGTCTAGTCTTAAACTGATGGTCCATAGGTATTTTATTGAACACACCGTAAGAACTAAGAGAAAAAATAAATATTTACACTGATTAGCATCTTACACAGAACATAAAGAAAACTTAATAACCTAAAACAATATTTTACAAACTTGAACAAATACTAACCTTGAGCCCCTGTCAACCGGGTGCTAAACTAATGAAACCGTGACTCTTTCCGTGTTTTTCTTTTGTTTTACCCTCCTTTTAACGTCTTATAACATCTTTTAACGTCTCCCTCGCGCTTCTAACTACCCACTTCCGGTTTTCGAACCTTCAAAATAAAAGCGCAACCGGAAATACTCCGATTGACGTAACAAGATGCCTAAAATAAAATACTTAACCCTATATTTGAATACTCCCCCTATCAGAGGTCCTTTACACTCACTTCAAATGAAACACACTGCGGCTACATTTCATCACAACCAGCAAGCAAGAACTACGAGACCGAACCAGCATCTGTGCTCCGTTTTAACCGGATCGGGACCAGCTAAACTAAAAATGCTAAGCTAAGCTAAAGTCACATAGAACACCTCACATCTAATCAATATCTAGGACCAACAACAATATCTTTGTTATCATGGATCGAAACCAAGTACACTAGCAGAAACGCCCTTGGTTTAGCATATCTCAGAATGATCCAATATTGTTTAAATTTTTAAATATAAAAAGGTAAACATGTTAATTTTAAAAGGTGGGGGCGCCCCCCTAATTGGATGTTAGGGTATTATTAAATAGAACAAATGTCTGAGTAAAATACAATTTTGGATCAACTCTTCTTTTGGCAAACACCCTACAAAATTGTGCCAAGTCACAGTCAAATGCACTGTGAATGCATTCATAGACACAAGGCATGTTGGGAAGGTGAAGGAGAAACGATCGCCGTGGTCCCCTGGTAACTAGGCAACACCACCCGTAGAAGCCGCATGTCAGGGTCAAGAAGGGAGGTTTGTTTTTTTTAAAACAAGGACATTGACTCCATTAAACAATTCATCCGCTCAATCAAGCATTATCTTTCCCAGAACATCAAAAAAATGTTTTCACTTAGATTATACTTGTTCTAACTTGGAAGTTTAGTTATTGGTGATAATTACCGCCTTGGGTGATTTACAACAGTGTGAGAGAAATTAACAAGCAAGGGAGAGAAGTGGCTGGCTTCAGTGAAAAACAAGACAGAATTTGTCATTTCTGTGACTCTGCCGGGCGACCCACTGTCAGCGTCTCCTCACGCCAATGAGAAGTGGAGCAACCAAAAATGTTAATTATTTATCGAGCCGCAACTGCAGGAAATGCCGCTCCGGAAGATCATCTTGTACTTAAGGAAAGAGCACATGTATTTGAACTGTGGAGGAAATGAACCCTCCGATGTAGGGGACAATGATCCGTCCATGAAGGGAAAAGAGACACTTGTTCACTTTATCTGGTCGGGGAATTAAGGCTTTAATGGAGGTGATGAATGATTTGACCAAGATTTGAACAAGAAACAAGCAAAATGGCAAACGTGAAAACTAATCTCTGCTCAAGAAATAAACCGCTTTCCTTACCTGTGAGCCTTTTCCTGTTGAGCTGCCAGCCGACAAGTTGAAATGGACTGGAAGAAAAGAAAGTGAAAAATATATTATTTTACGCAACGGTACTGAAAAAAGCAATGGAAAAAAACACCAGCGTAAGCAAGCAGGGTTGAACAGAAAAACCTGCTCCAGGTTATTTTATTTGAAAAAGAAGAAGGCTCGTTAACAAAAGGTAATTCCTTCCTGCTGAGCCTACGTCGGATCTCTGAGAGCACCATTCGTCTATTCCAGTTTGTAATTAGAGCACTGAGAGTTTCTCGCAATTAAATTGCCATTGATTCTGAGATGAGAAAGTCTCCTCAAAAAGATTCCCAGGATTTCAAATCGATGCATCAAAAACAGCGGTGTCCCTAAGAAAGGATTTATACAGCCGTTTAAATTAAATCAGGCGCATTGCTCCCCAACATCAGTCGGCTTTAAATCTGACTTTAATTAGGTGACATAACCCGAGAAAGAGTTACATTTCCATCTCCTCAGCGCCACTGAGCAGAAACGCTTTCTAGGAATTTGGGCTTAAGTGTAAAAAAAAGATATAAAAAGGTACATTTGAGATGACTCATTATGCAGTAAATTGATCAGATAACACTTCAAAACACCTCAGTGTGTCAAGACACACAAGATGTCTTCAAAAGAGCAGATCACACCTACATTTGGGGAGTGATTACTGTGATTACGGATTCCACAGAAAGACTGAATTGTCAGAAGGGATTCTGGTTTACGTTTGTTTTGTATGCAGCTGGAATACTGCATTTTACTGTTCATGGAGACTTTTTGTGATGAGAATATGAATGCTCAGAATATCTGACGATAATCCTCCGTATCATTTCAGTGCCTGGAAATACTGAGCTGGGAAAGAGGAGCATTTCATGAATGGAATTCACCTGTTTAACATATGAAAAATCACATCTTGAGTACTATCCATAGTAACATTGCTCACATTGAATGAACTGTGAATCAATGAAACTAGAAGCCATAAAAGAGCACAGAAAAATGCGAGGTTTGAACATCCACAGGTCTGTGAGAACTAAGGAAACTGTATCCCCTGAGGACCACATGATGAATGAAACCCCAAAAAACCAGAGCTACATTAAAAAGGACCTTGAGGTTTTTTATTTTATCATGTGATCATCCATCACAGTTTTAGCAGTTGGTCCGCTATACTTTCCTATATAGATAATTAGGGCTCCTAAAGAAAAGAAAAGCCTGTGCCTACTGAAAAAAGGATGCACTATGGGAAATAACAATTTGCATTAACTGCCTCCTTCATTCATCAGCGACAAAAAAAAACTAATTCAGTTTTATCTCAGACCCACAAACCATAATTGCCATGTGAAGCTCACAAAGCATAAAATATGATCCAGCAAATCCCGAGCTCCATAGAGCTAGTAGGCACTATATTGTCTGGCACGGGACGCCATTAAACCACTTTGGCATGAATCAAACCCTCCTACAGGAACACGTCCGTGGCTCTTTACACGATGGCCATCTTTTCTGCGTGCGTCCTGGAGAGGGAGCGGCAGAGACCCGCGGGGGAGAGGAGGAACCCCCGACGTAAAGTCAGGAGTGCTGATGGGAGCACCTGCATCTTCAGCCTGCATAATCAAGTCTGTTGTTTCCGAGCATGTTTTCATCGGCCCGCTTTGATTTCAGAAACACTGCAAATCATTAGACATGCTGAAAGCCCAGAGTTCTTTGCAACGACCTTCTCAGTTTCACATTGTCTGTGTGAGAAAAATGCAGCTCCCGATGCAATTAGCCAGGGAACACGGTGCTCACCACTGGGGAAAGGAATGAGGCTGCGGTGGATGTACAAAGACATTTTGTACCATGTGTAGGGTGACAATACTTTAAGGGTATACTATTCCTTTTTGTCCAAGATGAACGGTTGTATCTATCAGCAGCCACATCCAGAGTTATTAAGCAATACTTTGCTTGTAATACAGTTGCTTGGTGTGACCGAACTCTCTGCGTCATCCAGGACTTAATGGGTACTTTGAATTGGCCACATTTGACACTGCACAATTCAAGTCTACAGATATGGAGGTGCAATACATGAACAATGAATGCTAATCAACTGTCGGTGCCAGCTTCAAAAAGGCTTCCCATAATCACCAAGTCCACATGTCATTGTTCAAAGCAAATTCGGCTGACTAAAGGCCTTTAAAAAAGGGAAAATGGTAAAGTGTCCAGCTTGCACAGTACTGCCACCCAAACCGATGCACAGACGTCCCCAAGCAGAGAGCAATTAAACCGAGCCCTTTTAAATCCAAGGGCAGCAGCTCCCAGCTGAGGAGTTTCTGCAGAAAAACCGTCTGTGTGGCAAACAATGGCGTCGAGCGGCAGGAGAGGACAGCCAAACATTCAGCAAGCAAAAGAGACTCACATGTTTCCTGCAAAGCTGACACATCTATGGTTGCAAAGGGGCAGAAAGTTCCTGCTAAATTTCTGGAAAGTTTCCATGGGAATTTTGAAATAAACAAAAAGTGCCACACAGACCACACTACTGCAGGGCTGAAGGGGTGGACGCGGGGGGAGGGTGGCGCGGACGATACGGCTGACAGGGGAGTAACCAACGCGGCTTGAATCGTTTTATTAGCCTAATGGCATGTTCATACCAAACGCGTCGCCAGCGTCTATGCACAGACCCAATGACTTATTGTTAAACGACACACTGGCATACTAAATATTAAGTAATATAAAGGACGTTTGCTCAATGATAACGTGTGTGTCTCTTAAAAAAGCCGTTTGGTTGTGCTTGAGCGGACGGTGTCTCTCCACGGGACACTTTCCTCGGCATTGAAGCATTACGTGAAGTCCGGTGCCCAATCTGAGCCAATGAGCTATCAAACAGTCTGACGGCCAGCACCATGTACCGCTGGAGGCGGCAGTCATCCAGGCGCAGTTCTTGTAGAAGTCGGTGAAATTCACAGAGCTGTTAGTACAAAAACACGACTCTGGGTGATTCGACGTGAGTAGAACTTCCACAACAACTACAGTCGCGTATGATGCGAGGAAAAAACAATAGCAGAAAGTTGATCTGTTAAAGGGTGATAAACCACGTCCCGCGTCAAACAGGAATACGCGATGTGACCACAAATGTACCCTGAGAGTCCTGATGTTGAGGAAATGGACATTAAGGAGGACGTTGATGAGGTCCAGGAAGAAAACCTTTAGAGAAATGAAACTAAAAAAATGAATGAAAGAATAAAGTTCTACTCACAAAATATCAAAAAAGTTGTATTAGAAATGTTTGCATGCATGTCTGCTTATGACAAGGTAAATACAGTTAAATTACCCCAGAATTTCCAGTTTATTCCCATATATTTCAGTTAATTCCTGTGGTTTGCAACTTTGAATATTCCCGGAATTTTGCAACCCTAGGCACATCACATGGAAACGTAAGAGCCCACTGAAAAGTGGACTTCCACCCGCGGGGCAAAGCTCACCCAAATGGCATTCTGGTGTAGCCTGTTTATGTCACTGAGGTGTGTTCAAATTTAACACAAAGTTCATCTTCATGGAAATCTGATGGCTGCAGAGTTTAGTTTTTTTTGCCGTCTGTAACCCCAGCAGTACGAGTGTAGGCTTCAGAGAACTGGTCTGCAGATTGCGCCTTCAACCATATTGGAGGATGCTGGGATTCAGGTGCCAATGCAGGACGCAGTTTGCTTAACCGGTTTGTCGGCATGTAGCGAGTTTCATGCAGGAGATGGGCACAAATTCTCCATTTACGGTTGGTTTTCTATTACAACCATTGTTGTTCACCATACAGTTACTGCGCACAGATTTCAGACCTAGAAATTTGAAAGCTTTTAGATGAAAAAAATACATTGTCACTCGGCACAATGCCTCAATGCGGACGCTCTTCTCTGTCTCTGACAGCGTGACTGCTCAGACCGTTCTAAAAAAAAAAAAAAAAAAAACGTATCAAGAACTCAAATTCATTCTGCTATGACCCCTGGTCGTTTCATTCTTGTCTCTGTGCATTCAAGGAGAGAAGTCATGCATCTCAATAAGCAACACTTTTAAGTCTGCAGACCTGATTTAACATCAATTTGTGCTGCATGGGTGTTTGCTTCTTTCCTGTCGCCTGCCAGCCCTCTCTCCCTTTGAAATTTGCTTTGTGCTTTGTCTGAACACATTATACATTTTTTTTATTGAGTTTTGTATATGTAAATGTTTCTTTCTCTGATTATTTCATGGATGAACATATAACAGGGACAGGCGGCAGACACTGTCAAGGTAAAAGGAGTTCATCAAAAAAGAGCCACAGATGGCATGGCATACAGTTTGCCCTGAAACACACAACTGTAATAATGCCTCGGATTTGTAGGTCAGGCATGTGTGGTGCACAGGATTCATGGGCCGTTGTGTCATATTAAATCTCAACGTTTCATGTACATTCAACCCCCGCCAGCAGCATCTAGAATCCGTTCTGGCACTCTGAACCCAGGCGCGGGACTCTATCGGGGTGATTTATTTTGATCCAAATACACTTAAACGTTGGAACTTTTGACAGATCTCCATGTGTTCAGATACTTATTATGGCCATTAATTAGCAACATGAACTAACAGTTTAGCATGGAGTATGGTGTCTGACATTCCATAAGTCATTTGTTCATCAACAATGCATCTCAAGTAACATACAAAACTGGTAAACCAGCAGTTTACACCACTGTCATCAAAGGTTAACCACATTGATGCAAAAAGTCCATTGCCAGAAAGCTGTCCTGCTGATAGGGGAGCAGATCCTTCGGTTCGTTGATTTACCAAAATCTACAGATTTTGATGCATAAAACCTTCCATTAGCTCTAATGTGTGTCATTGAAGTTAAATCTAATTTAAGAGACATCAATAACACATTCGGCATCTCTACCAGGTGCACGGTCCACTGAACCCTTAAGACATGCAGAGAGAAGTCATCATGGCTACTTGTGTCTTTAATCTCGGCCTTTCAACCACTACCCAAAACTTGTGACAGCTGGCGGTTCACTCCAGAGCTTTTCTCAGTGCCTGAGCTCTCTCCTTACCATCCATCAATCCCGAAATCCTTATGGTTACTCCCTGTGACACTTGAATTGAGGGGTCTCAGGATCTGGGGATGGAGGGATGAAACCAACCTTAAACTAAGATGACAAGAAGCAATAACCTTGGAGGTGTTGTGCTGTGAGACTGTCAGCGACAAAAAAAAGAAAAAAAAGAAATGCAAGTGAAGTTGCTGGAAGTCCAACATGGAGGTGCTGCTCCTCTCGACGACCCAGTCATGCTCAGACAGCTCCGGTGCACACATTGCAAATGACTGCTGAGGTGGCACCATGATCTCGCCAAACTGGACGCCCTCCAGACCTCGGCAACACATTGGTGTTTGCTCTATGAATATTACATACCAGCCCTCCCGCCCAATATTACCCCATCCCTCCTGAAAAAGTCTAGAACTTAAAAAAACAGCGGACGGAGAGCACAAGCAGACTGACTAGAACCCCCCCCTCCCTCCCATTGAAGTTGTAAACTCCTGGGAAACATACAGTACGGGGCGAGCAGAAGAGCAGCTTTATCTCTGCGCCAAACGCACAAAGCGGCGGATTGCCGCACTCACCCTGGCTCTTAAGATTTGAGAGCGAAAGACTTATCCTAAATAGTATGTGACAACAGACTCTCAAAGATCTGAGTCTCTGGGTTAACTTATACTCCGAGAAAAGGAATACATAGAACTCAATTTGATCCGAGAAGAAGAAAACACTAGTAACGCAACGGGATAAAGAAGTCTTCAGAGGCTTCATAAATACATGGCAGCTGCTGATAAATCCCATCCCAATGATATAAGTGACTTAGTTCAAAGGGGAAGGGAATAGAGGGCTGCGGAGGCGTCTCACCAATTCACTTTACAAATGATTTAAATGTACAGTAAGTGTGTCAGGGCTGGCCAGGGGTGATATACCGGTTTCATATTTCCTCATGACATGAACTTCTCACACTGTCAGAGACAAATCTGAAAAATCCAACGCAAGTTAACGTTAGTTCAGAAAATGATTTGTTGCAAACGTGGTCGAGCCGCTGGTATTGCCTCTGGTGGCAACGCCAGTAACCACAACAGCTAAGACACTAATAAAGCTAACTGGCTAAGACAATAACACAAAGCTAACTCACACAAAGCTAACTCGCTAAGACACTAACTCACACAAAGCTAACTCGTTAAGACGCTAACTAACACAAAGCTAACTCGCTAAGACACTAACTAACTCGCTAAGAAACTAACTAACACAAAGCTAACTCGCTAAGACACTAACTAACACAAAGCTAACTCGCTAAGACACTATCTCACACAAAGCTAACTCGCTAAGACACTAACTAACTCGCTAAGAAACTAACTAACACAAAGCTAACTCGCTAAGACACTAACTAACACAAAGCTAACTCGCTAAGACACTAACTCACACAAAGCTAACTCGCTAAGACACTAACTAACTCGCTAAGAAACTAACTAACACAAAGCTAACTCGCTAAGACACTAACTCACACAAAGCTAACTCGCTAAGACACTAACTAACACAAAGCTAACTCGCTAAGACACTATCTCACACAAAGCTAACTCGCTAAGACACTAACTAACTCGCTAAGAAACTAACTAACACAAAGCTAACTCGCTAAGACACTAACTAACACAAAGCTAACTCGCTAAGACACTAACTCACACAAAGCTAACTCCCTAAGACACTAACTAACACAAAGCTAACTCGCTAAGACACTAACTAACACAAAGCTAACTCCCTAAGACGCTAACTAACACAAAGCTAACTCCCTAAGACACTAACTAACACAAAGCTAACTCGCTAAGACGCTAACTAACACAAAGCTAACTCCCTAAGACACTAACTAACACAAAGCTAACTCACTAAGACGCTAACTAACACAAAGCTAACTCCCTAAGACACTAACTAACACAAAGCTAACTCACTAAGACGCTAACTAACACAAAGCTAACTCGCTGGGCAGTTGGGAGTTGGCCAGCAAGCGGTGAACAGCGGCTCGGTCTTTTTCAGGATCAATGAAGGAATGTGTTTACTTGAACGAAAAATACCGTGATATACAGGGATACCGTCACATTCTTACAAAATACTGTGATATACAGGGATACCGTCACATTCTTACAAAATACTGTGATATACAGGGATACCGTCACATTCTTACAAAATACTGTGATATACAGGGATACCGTCACATTCTTACAAAATACTGTGATATACAGGGATACCGTCACATTCTTACAAAATACTGTGATATACAGGGATACCGTCACATTCTTACAAAATACCGTGATATACAGGGATACCGTCACATTCTTACAAAATACTGTGATATACAGGGATACCGTCACATTCTTACAAAATACTGTGATATACAGGGATACCGTCACATTCTTAGAAAATACCGTGATATACAGGGATACCGTCACATTCTTAGAAAATACTGTGATATACAGGGATACCGTCACATTCTTAGAAAATACCGTGATGTGATTTTTTTTTTGGGCACACTGCCCGGCCCTAGTGTGGGTCTACAATATCTACATATGATGTGTGTAGTTATGACTAAAGAGGCATCATTGCCCTCCCCCACGCCCTTTTTCTCTATACAAATTATAGCATATTCTTTACCTTGTTTTTTAAAGTAATGTTACAATTAAAAAAAATGGTTTTCTCATCGTATGTCAAACCCAAATATTAATAGCAGTATAACCAGACGCATTTCTTGCAGAATTGGGATTCATTCACACTGCAACCGGTTCGTTTGTTGTCTTGAACATGACATTCAGATTTCGGTGGTATTCGCTCAGGAAGATGCTGCACTTTCTGTTAGTAATAAAATATGTCCGGATACTTGTGTATTCTGGTATTATATATCTTTCAGAGACAATTTTCTCTGAACCCGACAAGCGTCACCCACAGTTCAGGTAGGACATCCACATAATATATAATAGTGCACAAATGCAACATCGGTCTCTCCCTGTAACTCGCTGCAGCCACACGTTGAGTGACACGTTGAGTGGCTGCACCGCACCCAAAAGGACTCGTGTGCAAGCCATGAGCAATGGCATATCTCTCTTTTTAATGAAAGACATCGCATGCACTGCCCTTATTGATTGGCTCTGTGTCCAATTGAACAATCAACTCCATGGAAAGTGTTTCAAAATGTAATTTATCTACAAAGATCCTGCAGCTCAATACAACTTTAAGTACACCAAAAAGTACATCAACACTCTCAGCCCTCTCACGTGCTGTGGATAATATGCCCACCCCTTCCTTTCTATGGCAACCAAGAGAGGAATGAATCACTGCATGTCGTCAACTCTTGTACTTGTGTAGCTGAATTCCTGCAGCACAGACCCGCTGCCGGAGAGAGACGGGGCTCCGTGGAGCTCCCACCAGTGTAGCGTCGACGTGTCGGGCAGGAGAGCTACGAACACTTCCACACATATTTAACCCCCTGAGATAACCCCCTCTGACTCTTACATGCTCCCTGAACCGTCAAAATGTCTGCACGACACCCACAAGGCGAGCCATTACGTGGAAGAAGAGAAAAGAAAACGCTGTTTCAACTCCTCGGGAAGTTGAATAATGGCTCCGCACTTCTCCACAACAGCTGCGGAGCAAGCAACAACAAGCTTTACACCTTTTTGGAAACCAGCTCGCGCAGCCGAGGGTGTCGGAAGGTTCCGCGCACATTAGAAAGTAAAGTGAGTGACGTTACTTACAGAGGGAGAGCAGAATCAAGCAGCCTGCCACTTTGTGCCCGGTGTGAGGGTCCAGCATCCTGGGAGAGTCCCGCGAGCAGTGGAGGCGGTGCGTGGGCTTTCTGACATTTAAAAACGCGCGCACACACTTACACACACACACACACACACACACACACACACACACACACACCAGAGCTTTTCCTTCTCGCAGCTTCACAGAGAGCGAGTAGTGGGTTTAGTGCTCTTCCAGCAGGCATTCATCCCTCCCCAAAAAAATGCATCCGTGCGAGGTGCAGGCACGCGCTCTGCTGGCGGGAAGCAGAAAGGAAAGAGACGTACACGAGCGCCTCAGTGCTGATGCCTTCAAGTGCTCTTCCAAAAGTCCCGTTTTAGTTGGTTCAGCGGAAATGCAATTCATACAGAGGTAACAGGCCTTATTAACAACACACGGATGTCTTGATTATTATTTTTACTGTGCGTTGGAACATTGTGCAGAGGAAAGGCCTCCTCCAGTTGTGTAACAAAAGGCATATTCATGATTAATTCTTAACAACCACCGAGGACAAAGACTCAGCCTTCTCCCGTCATAGAAAGATGTAACGACAAATGGTATTTGGTACCACTATAACTGGTAGTTACTGAGTTACTGGTGTTTTACAATAGATTTGAGTTGAGATGAAAACATACGTAACGTTCAACTGTATCAGATTTTATGCTGTGGTGTTACAATTAAGGATACATGTCAGTTCTGTATCGTTCCCGGATTGGCTCGGTTATAAACTACATCATCCGAAGGGAGTGGGCTTTTCTGAACGTTGTAGGGAACCTGACAGCTTAATGACCCAGTACAAATGAGTGGCTCCACCCTGCCGGAGGTTTGATTTAACATTTAAGTGATCGAAAAGTAACATTAGTGCAAGTGCATTACTATCTATTTGATCGAATTAAAATCAATATGATACAAATAAACATGAACAATCGTTTGAATATATTCACTATAATATCAAAACAACTTTGTTGTTGACAATATCTTCTTTGTTCTGAGCCCCATAAATGCTACATTTCAGCAATATGGACCTTCTACTTTCACAGCTTGATTTGTTTTCTGTCGTGTGCAGTTCTACATACATCGAACCCGGCATCCTGGGAAAGTGGCATTTTTTCAAGTGCACTGACAGGACACGCCAGATTTCTGAACACATGAACTCTGTGTCTCCCGTAGCTAGGAACAAGATAATCAAGCCAGTGTCGCCAATGATTTTTTATACTGTGATTATAAATGAAAGGGCACATTTGTGGAGAGTAATGCTTACTTGATTTTACAAAAACACACTCAGACTTTCTGGTTCAGGACTGCTTGCGAATGAAGAGTGTTTGTGTGATAAAAGCCTTGGGTCTGCAGTTCTGTGAGAGGTGCACATGTCCTTACAAAATTGAAAAATCTGCAGAAATATGTAGATTGTCATTGAAATGACCACCATATGTTTCAACATCACGTGCTTTGTATAGGCTGGGTGTAACTAAAATACATGGTTTTGTGGACAGCTGTGACCTATAATTACAATGTTTCCCACCTAGAATTTCACAATCCTCCACTTTCAAAATAACTGTTCTCTCCCTCTATCTGCGCTTACAGTATATTCACTGAGCAACTCTGAATAACAAGAAGCTTAAATCCATATGGGTAATTATGGCATAGGGTAGTACTAATAGGATAATTGTTGTGTCTATAAAAATCTCCAGGTGTTTGTTAACATTAAATTGCACAGCGTCGTACTTCCTGAGTAATAGGGCAGGATTTTGGTAAATACATTTTGGTAAGTGTGCATGGTAAAGGTGAATTGCAGATTTTCTCTGGTTATGATTTCTGGGGTCCAAAATGGGGTCCAAACTAAATATTAACACAATATACTTGATGAGCTGTGCAAAATGCAATTAAATGCACACACTATAATACCTCCCATTCCATTATTCTATTCACTGAAAGTCACATTTTATTTTGTTTGCCCACACAAGATGTGTCCATCTCGTACCTGAAATGCTTAGCCAAAGTTACGTGATTAGTTAATATGAGATACTTTGTCTGCACAAACTGAAACATATATGTATGAAACATTTTTAAGTATGCTGGCTTTTATTATTGATACAATATCCTATATAACGCCTTTATCAAAACCAATCTGCAAGTTTAGGGGTAACTCAAACCAGATGTAAACACAACTCCAAATATTATCACCTTAATGTTGCAGCAGTTTCGCAAACATTTTTTTCCACCAGATGAATGGATGTACATTATTCACATTATTCACTGATCTTTAAACCCCGTTTTGGTCCCCACCAACTCTTCTTAGAAAAATATCAGGCTTTGTTATGCTATGCTATATTCACTAGCTAGTTGCTAATTTGGTCTCTAGGATGGTAGACAGGGCGGACTCTGGGTTTTCAGACATTTCTTATTAAAAAAAAAATATTCTCAGCTCTCAGGAATACTGATTGCAGTCTTATTATTTATTTATTTGAGCAGTAACCATTC